>NW_026019957.1:3403384-3898892 GCF_900185275.1 Solanum verrucosum
TAGGTGGCTCCAGCATTCTTGAGGCCGAACGGCATCACTCGATAATGGTAGACTCCCCAAGGTGTGATGAATGCTGTTTTTTCTGCATCTTCTTCATCCATTAGAATCTGGTGGTATCCCGCAAAGCAATCTACAAAAGATTGCAGCTCATGCTTAGCGCAATTATCGATGAGTATGTGGATGTTTGGCAAAGGGTAATTATCTTTCGGACTTGCTTTGTTAGATCCCGATAATCCACGCATATCCTGATTTTTCCATCTTTCTTTGCCACTGGAACAATGTTAGCCAACCAAGTGGGATACTTGGTCACTTCAACGACTTTTGATTCGATCTGCTTTATGACCTCCTCTTTTATCCTTAAACTCAGATCGGCTTGAACTTTCTGGTTTTCTATTTTATTGGACAGTACTCTGAATTGATAGGCAGCTTATGGGAAACAATATTAGTGTTTAACCCTGGCATATCATCATAAACCAGGCAAACACATCGATGTATTGTCTGAGCAGTTTGACCAATTCTTCTCTTTCTGTTGCTGCCAAATGAACACTGACTCGGGTTTCTCTGATCGACTCGTCATCTCCCAAGTTTACTGTCTCTGTTTCATCAGGTTGGGCTTTTTATCGTCTTCGAGTTGCCTCAAGTCCTCGGTAAGGTGTTCAGGCATCATAGTTTCCTCATCTTATTCTTCACACTCATCGTCATCGACCTTACTTGGTTCGCCGTGTTCGTGACATGTCATGACATTGGCAGGTTTAGATTCATTTTTACTGAAAAGAACAACAAATCAACCATGTTAGATGGAAAGAGTTTAAATGTATTTGTTGCAGAATAATTCGCAATGACAAAATAATCAATTTAAAATAAACGAGGCTTTCATTGGAATTTTAAAAAGGCGTACAAACTTTGGTCATGACTCATAAGTCATTTCCTTTTTAAACATTACGATGAAAAATAAAGTGACATAAATGGTGGTTTCGGGCCTCGTCCGAACAACACCGATTTTCAAAAATAAACTTCAAATCTTGTCTTTGTCTACCAAGCCATTCGATGGATCATAATGGAGTGGCCATCCAATTCTGCAGCATCTCTCCAGGTCCGGCATCTCGGATGGTGGGTGTTGTTGTGCATTCTGTCGAGATCACAGCACAATCTTCTTCATCAAACAATCTTCCCATCCCTTCCACTAGACCATCAATCTCAGGCTCTAAAGTTTTAGCAACAAATGACTGGTACAATACTGGAATAGGCTTCGGTATATCACAGTCATGTTTCTTCCTTGTTTCTGCTTCAAACAATTCTTCCTCTGTTGGGGCATAATCGATACCGAATCGAAAATTTTGAAATGGTATAGGAAGAGGTTCGGATATGCCATCCAAATTCTTGCCTAACCCACGCCCAGGTTCAAAACCACTTCTCAGCATAGTTATGGCTAGCATTTTATACATTTGCGGCATTGGTACTTGCAATGTCGTATCTTCAAAAGTAGCATTCATTATCTCTACCATGTGAAAGTCAGTTTTCTGAGAAGACTCTTCGATAACTGGAATGGAGAAACCAGGGTACCTACAGTCACTCCCTTCACCATGAATGACAATTTCATGGTCCTCCCAGATGAACTTCAAAAGTTGATGCAATGTGGATGGAACTGCTCCAACAGCGTGGATCCATGGTCTTCCTAGCAATAAGTTGTAACTTGTAGATATACCCATCACTTGGAATTCAGTGACAAATTCTGCAGGCCCCATTTGGATACACAAGTCTACTTCTCCCATGGTCTCTCTTTGCGAACCATCAAACGCCCTTACATTCATGCGGCTACGGATTTTCCCTATATCATAATTTAGCTGAGTAAGGGTTGATAATGGGCAGATATTAAGTCCTGAGCCATTATCAATCAATACTCGCGCTACAAACTTGCCCCTACATTTGACGGTGATATACAAGGCACGGTTGTGCATAACCCCTTCGAGTGGCAACTCTTCTCGAAAAGAGATTTGATGACTCCCAATGACATGACTTACCATGGTGGCTAGATTCTCACCATTTGTTCCGTCGGCACATATGCTTCATCAAGTACCTTCAACAGTGCTTTTCGATGGTACTCAGAACTCATTAATAGAGTCCAAACAGAAATTTGAGCAGGAGTCTTCTCCAAATGTTTGACAATGGAATACTCCTTAGGCTGCATTCTTCGCCAAAACTCTTCAGCCTCACCCTCTGTGATCGGCCTTTTCTGGTTCTCCTTTCTTCGTGTCTCCTGAGTTAGTTCTTCTGGAATGTAGCATCTTCCAGAGCGTGTCATCCCTTGTGCGGTGGCCGCCTGGACAACAAACCTTTCTTCGAACTGCTCATTGCTTTTTTCCTTCACCAAAGCAAATGCCTGATGAGGTGCAGTTATTACAACAAACTCTGGGCGGGCCTTTATGGTCAATGAGGCCACTGTTGGTATAAGTGAGTTGACAGCCGCTTCACCGATAGTCTAGCAAGCCAATCATCGTCTCTTTCAATCATGTTGATGGTAGCTCCTCCATGATTCGGCAATGGGTTAAGGTTCACATTGGGGGCAGGGGCTTGGAGAGTGATGACCCTATTATCGATCAAGTCTTGAATCTTATGTTTCAGATTGATACATCCTTCTGTATCATGTCCTGCCCCTCCAGAATGGTATGCACAACGTTGATCTGCTCGGAAGAACTTTGTTGTGGGATTAATTGCCCTTGCGTCTACTGGTTGGATCAATCCTACCGCTCTTAGACACTCAAAGAGTTGGGTACGCGTTTCTGCCAAAGGAGTAAAAACTCTGGGAGGCTTTCTTTCGAGGTTAGGGCGGGGTAGATTGTTGGCATTTGGGTTGTTTTGTCCAGGATTTTGGTAGACTGATGCATTGGCTTGGTGATTTGGTAGTATATTTTGGTAGGTTAGTGGTTGATTTTGGTAGATGGGCGGTGGTGCTTGGTAGTTCTATTGTGCATAGTAGATTGGGATTGGAGCTTGTGGAGATGATGGGTAAATATTTGAGGTGGGGAATCGGTTGGAGTTTCCAATGGCAGAACCAGACCCAAAATACCTTTGCGGCCTTGGCCTCGGGCTAAAAGATACAGCAGACACGTCCTCTTTCTTTTTTCCTAACGAATCCTGTGGCCATGGATGGTGAGGATTTGTTGGCGGCATGCAAGGCAGTGAGACTTGTAACATTTCCAGACTTGAGGCCATCTTCTATTGCCTCTCCCATTGTGATTAGCTCCGAAAACTTCTGTCCCATCATAGGCAACATCCTTTCATAATACTCGGGCTCCTGAGCTCGAATAAAAGCAGAGGTTATTTCATTTTCGGTCATCACGGGTTGTACCTTTGCAGCTTCTTTCCTCCAGCGGCACGCATATTCACGATAGTCCTCTGTGGACTTTTGCTTGATTTTTTCCAAATAATATCTGTCAGGGACAGCTTCGACATTAAACTGGAATCTCTCCAAGAAATCTTTGGCCAGAGCCCCCCATGTAGACCACTGACGGAGTTCTTGAGATGTGAACCATTCTAACGCCTCCCCGCTGAGGCTTCGACTAAACAACCTCATAATCAATGCATCATTTTTCCCGATACCCACGAGTTTATCACAATAAGCTCGTAAGTGAGCCATAGGGTTCCCAATACCATTGAAGGTTTCAAATTTTGGAATTTTGTAACCTTCGGGTATTTCCAAGTCAGGGTGCATGCAAAGGTCCTCATACTCAAGTCATGTTATCTTCCTCGAAGATTGGACACTTTTTATTGCCTCGGAGATTGCATCCTTCATGATATTCATTTCTTATTCACGTTTTTCTTCTCTGAACCTCCACTCCTTCTCCATTTCTTCATAGTGATCCAGCTCCGGCTGAACGGGAAAGCTAGGACATGGTTCAGGGATTGTATAGGCTGGTGGAGTTTGGAATGTTACGGAAGGGTATGCAGGCTGGCTAGGCAAAACACGTGGATTATCAGTAGCTGGGGATGGGATTTGGTAGGTTGGTGTGAAGTTTTGGGAATGATTAGTGTTAAGTGCTTGGTTCTGATTTGGTAATGGTGGTGGTGTTTGGTAGGAAGTGCTGGCGTAAGGAGGATTGGATACAGTTAAATCAATGGTATGAGGATTAGGGGTGGAAGTGATTGGTCCTGTGGTATGGGTAGGGAAATGGTTGGGTAATGGGGAACTTAGTGATGGAAAAGGAGGAGGCGGTCTTCTAGTTTCAAGGGGGGTTCATTCGATGCAATGGCCAGTTTGGCCAGATCTTTGGTCTGTTGAAGCTCTTCCTACATGTCTGCAATTCGTTGCATTAACTGAGAGCACAACTCACTCTGATCAGCGAGTTCAGCATTTCTGATAGTCACATCCACTATTCCTGTTTCTTCAGAAGTACCAGTCATTTTGCTCTTGCCTTTCTCCAGAGAATGATCAGGGAAGGATGGTATGATTGCTTTAGATCTTGTAAAGTAGGGATGGTCAGCCAGTTTGATTTCAACACAGATCAGTTTTTACCTGTAGAGAAGAACAACTCAAAAGACATATGTGTCAGTTTTTGTTTTTAACGAGATATGCAAATAAGATGACATAATAATAACCACACAAGTTCATTTTGCTTCAAGCAGATTAATCCACGAAAATATTTTAGGTGAACGGGAGGACTCAAATGGAAAGAAATTTTTCTTGTAATTGAATTGGAAAGGTGGAAAGGTCGACTTGCATAGAATCTTGCTATTTTCTCCCACTCATATGCTTTTGTAGGTGAAAGTCTTCAGAATCATTCACTAATAAGGGAGAATAAAAAAAAAAAGATAAGGACCGAGCCTTAAGTAGGCTGCCTACGTATCCACCAAGGAAATCAGGCCCGACGTAGTTCGAATTACATAAGATAACCTAAACGTACCCTTCCCATAATTTATAGAGAGACTAGGCTCGAAAAGAGCTTCCTACGTACCCCCTATGGGATCAAGTCTCGCGTAGTTCTTTATTACAATAAAAATTTAAAAACAACATGACAAACATAAGAGAAGTGTTACATGAACCTAAATCTACCCAAAGGTTTTTTTCCTTCTTCTTCAACTGTAGGGTGACGATCCGGTGCTCTCGTCATCTGAACCTACTTTTGTTTAACCTTTTCCCCTCACGCAGGGAGCATTCCCAAAATTTAGTTCCTTAATGTCCCGTTCAATTTCAGGGATCCTTGCAGACGCTTTAGTGATATTAATTATCTCTTGATCAATTTTTGCAATCTTTCTTTTCACCGAGGTTGTTTCCATGTCAACCTCAATAATTCTCTCTCGTAGCATCCATTCAGTTTGGTCCAGTATTGCATGTCTCCTTTTGGCTATAGCTATCCTCTCTCTAGTCTCGACAAATTTTCTAAACATTGACTCTTCAGTTTCTTCATCACTAACCAAAGCAATGGGTGGGATTGGTGCGTTGACACTTTTTTCAGACATTCTAGCAAGTCGACCTTCCTGTGATGGACGAATAAAACTTAGGAGATTTTTAGAGCAGACATTTTATATATTTCTGAGAAACTTGGACAACACTTCAGAAGTAATTTGGACGGACTTTATTGTTGTGAATTTTAATATATGCTTAGAGTGCTCTAAGAAACAAGAGTAGATTAATTCTGCTTTAGACAAAGTGACACATCACAACACAAAACAATTATATCAAGCAACACAGAAATAGTTTATATCGCGCCCTAAACTTGTGACCTTTTTTTATGCCAAAGGTGGGCCTATCGAATTGAAGGATGTATGACGTCATTTGAAACATTCCATTGCCCCGAAACCCAAATTTATACAAGTTTACGAATAAACTAAATGGGGATACATAATAGGGGAAATGGGATACAAAATATCAGTCCCGCACAGGAGTTCAATCCTACTCTATGCTTCCAAGGAAATATCATATGTTCTTGATTTCTTGTTATCTTCGAATGTCCACGCTCTTGGATGCTATGATAATTTGATCCTTCTTCGACTCGAACAAACGATTAAAACTCAACCCCAAGAGACAATGGTTTGCTAAATGGCGTATACATCCTTCAAATTTAAACACATAAGCATGATTGTCTTTTATTGACCAATGGGCCAAATAGACACAAGGTGGACTTCTAATGGGCCCAAACACGCCTTGGGTGTTGGGTCGACTTAGTTCAAATGCGCTAAATTTGGGATTTGGTTTGGCTCTACTAAGAGTGAGGTGTATTTGAAGTGGATTGGTGACCCAAGCGGACTACTTGGGCTGGGACAGTTAACGACCGTTGATTATCCAGTAGCCAACTACATTCGTCAGGGTGTCCCGAGAACAATTTGGTTAACAAACGACTGCGGCCCGCATAATCGTCCTTTAAGTGAAAAGAAAGAAAAAAAAATGTCATTTGACGGAATAAATGATATGCATGCAATGACAGTTGATATCATAATTTAAGCAAATAAGGCACATTTGAGGTAAAACAATTCAACAAATATTAGCAAATAGTCAAAGAGAGTCAAGTCATTATGGTTAGAACCTAATTAAATCCCCAGCGGAAGTCGCCATTTCTGTTATGCCGTAATTTTCCTAACCTTTAGAAAAATCACTTCTGAAATGTTCCAAGTATAAAACAATTTCAAAAAAATACTTAGAAAAGAGTCGCCACTTAATTTTTTAAAGAAATTAAGAAAACTTATAATTTTCAAAGACTTAAACAGAAAAAATCATTTGAAAAATGTCAAAGAGGGTTCGGGGTTCAATTTACACTTCGAGAAGGGTTTAAGCATTCGAAGTACCCGCTAACATGCGGTTGACCTGCGACTTGACTAGAATATATTTGACTATTTTAAGAAAATAACGATTTAATATAAAAAATAATAACTTACAATATTTGATTAGTTTTGAGAAAATAATTAAATAAAATATAATTTCTTACCATCATAACCAAAATCAATAATGACTGCGTTTGGTAAGAAGCCACAATAAACACCAAACAATTTTTAATTATAAAATATAATCTCTTACCATCATAACCAAAATCAATAATGACTGTGTTTGGTAAGAAGTTTTTGTGTCATTTTATGCGGCTCTCCTTTTTATTTTAGTCTGCTAACCAAAATCAAAAATTATTTTTAATCTCATTTCATGTGGCCTTTTTTTTTTTTAATGTGTGCAAAAGAAGCTCGTATTTTTTTTTTAATGTGTGCAAAAGAAGCTCGTATTTTTTTTTAATGTGTGCAAAAGAATATATGTGTAGGCCCCCCCGAGTTCTTGTTCTTTCTCTATTATCTGGGGGACTTCCTTGTCCACCAAAGAATTCATTTGCAATGTATTGCTTTAGGTTTGTAATACCTTCTTGTATGGATCTTTTTAATCCTTCTAATGTATCATTTTTTATTATTTTTTCTGAATCTTCTGTTAATCCAGAGAAACAATCGTTTACTTTCCCTGTGAAAGTGTTTATCATGATGATGTATTTTTCTTCATCTGTATAACTTCCTTTTCCTAATAGGAAATATAAAAGCATATTTTGGGACCATAAATCTAGACTTGCTTCCGGATCTCTTTTACAATCCAGATCTAGAAATTGGGTTCCAATATCCCCTGTTGGGAGTCTATTAGGCATGAACCTGAATTTATCATCATTATGATATTGTTTTATAAAATCTTTGTTCTTTTTTGCCTTATTTGCAAAAAATTTATCGTTCTTTTCTGGCTCTTGCCATTCTTCTTTAATAGATTTTGATCCATCACCATCTTCAAACCTTCCTTGGGGTCTTCCTGTTTCCCCTTTATTCATAAATACTTTTAGTTCATGTTCTGAAAGATTAAGATCTTCCATAGCATATATTAGCTCATCTAGTTCATTCATCTTTTGGTAATTCTTTTTCTAATTCAATAGAATTTTCTGTTGTTTCTAGATTTTCTTCTTCAATTTTTTGTTTTTCTAAAAAAATTTGGATTAGTATTTCATCCATACTTCCCTTTTGATAAGTGTTTTTACTTGCAAACTTCTTTGCTAGTAACTCTTTTATGTATTTTTTACTTTCTCTTTTGTCAAATTTTTCTGTTTTTTCAATTATATTTGTTATTCCTTCCGGAAGATTTTCTTTTATAGAAATAATTTCTATTTCTATCATTTTTAACCTTAAAGTTAATTGTTTTTGACTTTCTATTAAGTCTTTTAATAATTTTGAGACTTCTTTTAGACTCATTTTTATCTATTCTGAAAAGTAATAATCAAAAGTGTCCATATCATTTATAATTTCTTCATCAAAGTTATAATGTATTTCATATCTTTCTTCATCAAATTTATTTTTCCAAGTAATTATGGATACTATTTTTCTTCTTAGATCTTCATCTAATCTTTTAACTACCTGTAGTATTGCTACTAAGGTTTCATTTTCTATATACCATATAGGTTTTACTAGAGTAAATCTAGTTCCATAATTTCTTTTAGTTACTTGGCTCTGATTGTTATGCCGTAATTTTCCTAACCTTTAGAAAAATCACTTTTGAAATGTTCCAAGTATAAAACAATTTCAGAAAAATACTTAGCAAAGAGTCGTCACTTAATTTTTTAAAGAAATTAAGAAAACTTATAATTTTCAAAGACTTAAACAGAAAAAATCATTTGAAAAATGTCAAAGAGGGTTCGGGGTTCAATTTACACTTCGAGAAGGGTTTAAGCATTCGAAGTGCCCGCTAACATGCGGTTGACCTGCGACTTGACTAGAATATATTTGACTATTTTAAGAAAATAACGATTTAATATAAAGAATAATAACTTACAATATTTGATTAGTTTTGAGAAAATAATTAAATAAATGACGCATTTTATATTATTTTATTTTTTAGAGAAAGGGATCAAAAATGGAATATTTGACTTGAAAATCAAGTCATTAGAATATTAATAGAATTAGAATAATTAGAATTTATTTTATTCATTTTAAAAATAATAATTTAAACAAATTTGATAAATTAAAGCATGAAAATCATTTTTTAAATTAATTGACTAACCATTTTTTAGAAAATGACTAAGTGTGTGTGTATATATATATATATGTATATTTTTTATTTTATTTTATTTTTTTATTGATTGGAAAGGTTTTGACTAACATTTTTAAAGTTTATTTGAGAAAAATACTTTAACTTTAAAATAATTTTAAAATGAATAAAATGTGATTAAGTGAAAAGCATTAAGAATATCTCCTTTAAGGACCAAAGGTTTAACTTAATAAAATTTTGATCAATATACTTGATTAATAAAATAAATGAACACAAAAACATGAAAATATATTAAAAATTAAACCAACACAAAGAATATAACTCTTCTTTTGGGGAATTTAATTAAGTTAATTAACAATTCTAAAGTTAGAGTTAATGATAAAAAAAACAAACAATAAATAAAATCAATTAAATAAATTAAAGGTAAAGGAGAAATGCATTTGGGCCCCCTTTTTGGGCCAATTTTGCTGAAAATTTTGGCCTTTGAACCAATCTCGTGTTTGTATATATAGACTGTATATCAGTGTATATCGGAATGTATATCAGCTCTCTTCGTGTATCTCCTGCTTCCGAACACCTGTGTTTTACATTGTCTCTATATTTTTGCATTTTTGGACCTGTAATTCGCTGCATAACGCTGTACACAGTATGTATACAACTCATTGCTTGGGCTTTTGAAATAATTTTCAGCAACCTGTTGGGTCTCTGAGGCTTGTGACAGTCTCCGGATGTATGGGGGCCTTTTCGGAGCAGCGAACCGGGACAAACGAGTTTGAGAGAAACGATTCTTCTACCACGATCTTTCGAATAGGAGCAGCAAGTTAAGAAAATTCGGGCAGCGATCTTTTCGGAATTTAAAATCGGAAAACCAGATATATCTTTTTCTTGAAGGTGTAGAAGTGACTATTGCTTTAAAAAAAAAAACTCCAACCCTCTATCCCTCTCCTCAAGAGTGAACATGGGTATTTATAGGCCGAATTTGGGATTGAAAAAAAAGGGGGAAACGGATTGAAAAGATGGGATGATTTCCAAATTCGAAATTCAAAAATCTCTTCCCAAGAGATAAGGTTGCCAAATTTCCGTGATTTGGTGGGATTTTTGCGTGAAGAAGACGATATAGGGGTCGTAGGGTATGGCTGTTGTTCGTTTCTAGGTTTGGTTTGCAGCTTTTGTTTGTTCTTCTCGCGTGGAGAAGAAGAAGAAGCAGAGTAGGGTCGGTTTTGGTATGCTATAAGTTTGTTTTTGGGAATGTGGGTATGTATGTCTTCTGATGGGTTGATATTGTGATTTGGGCTGCTAGTTGGAAGAATGGGCTGAAAAGAATTGAATTGGAGTAGGAAGTAATGGGTTGGGTAATTGGATTTGAGTTGGGCTACGGGGATGAGTCCAAATTGATGAAAAATTGGCTTATGAATTGAGATGGAATAAAACTGAAAAGGGAATTGAAAATTGGCCAATTTGTAACTTTATGACTTTGGGTAAAATTTATATAAGACGAATTAATATAAATTAATCAAGGAGCTTCTTAATCTTAACGAAATAAAATAATTAAATCGATTATAAAATAATTAATTTAATTGCAAACTAATTAACTCAAAATTATAATTATATTTTAAACTAAATTAAATTAATAAAATATTTAACTAAAATGTAAAATCTTTTGTGATGATTTTCAAATATTCTTAAAATATATATATTATTTAAGAATTATAAAAATGACACAACTATTTAAAATAACTTGCAAACTATATTATTTTTCTTTTGTGATTTTATAAAACTAATTGTTTTATTCGTTCGAAACTGAAGAAGCTCAATAATTAATCTATAATGGGGAGGTCTAAAATTGAATGTCAACACTGATACCATTAGATTCTTGTTATATATATATATGTGTGTGTGTGTGCTGCAATTAAGGTATACATGTGAAGAGCAATTAATCATTCATATGTAAAATTGCTAGTTTCAATTGAAACTACCTTACATGAGCAGTTCGTCATCCTCTGATCTGTTCACGCCGCACGTAGGTTAATTTTTGCATCCTCTTTCTTTATTAAATTAATTATTTATTAAAAAGTGACAAATTCACTATCTTATTTTATAATATATATGGACCAAATAGTATAGAGTTTTAATTAAATTATGAACTTAGCCCATTAGCCATCAACTAAAATTAATTATTTAAAATAACCTGTCAACTAAACAATCATAATTAACAAATAGCTCAAAAATTTCAAAATATGATTTTTTGCATTATTACAGAATGAGCGGTGAAAATGTCTTTCACAGTAGAGTTGTGGGTGAACCCCACTACCAACAAAAGGTTATTTAAAAAAAAAACAAGAAAAAAAAAACATGTTTTGCAAAAAAAATTCTTCCATATTTAATACGAATGAAAAATGAGTTGATCGTGCTATAGAAGTGTAACACCCCGCTACTAGAAAGACTTGGAATTAGAAAGAAACTGTTTTTGGAAATAATCAAATTTGTAAAGTTTGACAAAGTTAAGTATGAGTTTTGAGTCAACTTCAAACGACCATAACTCCTAGCTCATGATGAGTTAGGTGTTCTATAAGATACCGTAGAAAAGATATTTGAATTATCTTTCCAACGCTGCTGAGTTTGAGCGATTTAGAGTTCGTAAGAGGGAGATATGCCCATTTGAAGTTGAGTTGTCTACATAAGGAAAGTCAAAACCAGATTTTTGAAGGGCACTATGGTCTTTTCACTACCCAAATTAATTTATTTCATTTTTGGTAATTACTTAGGGGTCTAAACTGAATCGGGTCAGTTTACACTAAGGCTAGCAAACGGACAGGTTTTTGACCGGTCCGGTCCGATTTCGGTCAAATTCCCGTACCGGTAAGTCCGGTACCGGTTGAACCGGTAAGGAACCGGTCTTATGAAGTCCCCTCTTTACCTACTTTTTCAAAGACCGATGTACGTGTTAAAAGATCTTTAGTATGAAAATATTTGGTACAAAATGAGGAAAAAACTACTGTTACTTGCACGAAATGGAAATTGCTCATAAAACATATAACTACGAGTACACAAGGGGGAACGGGACGACTAAGAACACATTTGAGAAAGTGTAATAAAGAATTTGCTCGCCTAGATGATATAGAAAGGGCTAATAGAAATGGAATATATACCCATACCTGAAAATTCTGTGGGAGTTGGAGGTTCTAATATGGTTCAAAGTGTATTAAATATGACTAACCCGGCTAGCCGAAGCACACACCGCGCATATAGTAAAGAAAAAGATCGTAGAGAATTAGCTAAAATAGTTGTTGTTTGTGGTTTGCCTTTTTCATTTCCTTCACATCCTGGTTTTATTCAGTATATTCGAGAATTGTATAACTCAGATTATGAAGGTATTCCAAGAAGTACAATTAAAAGTGATCTTTTTAAATATCAAAAAGAATATTGTCATTTTCTTCGTTGTTTATTTGTTTATTATGATGGTAGATTATCTATTACTTCTGATATGGGACGTAGTCCTAATGGTAATGATTATTTTACAATTATTGTCCATTGGATTGACCATGAATGGAACATGCAAAAACGAATATTAGGTATAAATATGTTGAAGAAACTAAAACCGATTCTTATATAGTAACAAAAATAAGCTCTATTTTACAATTTTATGGAATATGTGATAAAATAATAAGTGTCACTTTAGATAATGCTTCTAATAATATAAAAGCAATTGATTATTTAAAATGTAGACTTTGTCCAATTGATAATGATTCTTTTCATATTAAGTGTGCCGCACATGTGTATAATTTGATAGTAAAAGATGGTATTTCTCAATTTGGAATTTCTTGTGAAAAAATTAGACTTGCTTGTAATTGGATTTTTAAAGCTAAAATAAAAGCTAGAATTACATAATTTAAAAATCATTGTAAAGAATGTGGACTTGAATATAGAAAAGTTCCAAAAAAAGTATGCACTAGATGGAATTCTTTATTTGAAATTCTTCAAGTTGCTTATATTTATCAAGAGTCGGTACAATTAGTTTTTAATGCTCATAATGCGGACCCAAATTTGAGAATTAGCTATGAAGATTGGAAAGATACAAAAGAACTTATTGAATTTTTAAGTGTTTTTTATAAAGCAACAAATGTTGCTTCCGGTCAATATTATCCAACTATTTCTTATGTTTTAGTAAATATTTGTGCTATTTCATCTGAATTTGCAAAATATAAAGGAAAAGATCGATTTGAAGATTCCCTTGTTTTTATGATTGAAAAATTCAAAAAATATTTTTCCCTATTCCTCAAATCTATTTGACTGCTACTACTTTCAACCCAAATTACAAATTAAAAGGTGTTGAAAGAATGGTTGAAAAGATTTATGCAAATTTAGAAATTAAAGATGATGAAACTCCTAGTGTTGAAGATTGTAAAAGTAGCATATATATAAAAGCTAGAGAGTTATATAATACATATAAATCTATGAAAAAAATATTCCAATAGTTGAACCTCCATCTTGTAAACCTAGAAGTGATGATACGGATGATTGAATGGATTATTATCTTGACCTTGAATCATCTACTAATAATGATTTTGATTTATATTTCAATCAGACACGGGAAAAGATTAGGCATGAAGAAGGACAACTTCAAGCTCCAATATTAGTATGGTGGAAGAATCGTGAAAATCAATTTTCCGACCCTTGCTAGGATTGTTCGAGACGTGCTAGCGATTCAAGCATCATCAGTCGCTTCGGAGCAAGCCTTTAGTGCGGCGAGATTTATGATTGGAGATCATCGATATCCGTTAGCAAAGGATAGTTTGGAAATATCGGTGTTGTTTCGAGATTGGGTCAATGCCGAAAGAAGAAATACTGGACTACCACAATTAAATAGTCAAATAGAAGACGAAATAGATGAAATATTTGGTGATAATAGTGATGATGGCATGGAAGCAATGGGAGAAAGAACGACAAATACAAGTTCTAAAAAATGTTTCTTTTGAAATGATACAAAAGTTACGAAAAGATTTTTAAAAAAAGTTTCAATTGTTAGTACAATAATTAATATTCAATACCTAGATTATGTGCTCTGTCTCTTTCTAATATTTGTATTGTACAATTTATTTATTTGAATAAATATACGGCTATTCGCCTTGATTTTCTTTTAAAATAGTCTCTTATATTTAATCCAAATCATTTTAGAAATTTAATATTCAACTATTTTAATATTAGTTTAAACTTTAGTATAAAATTGAATTTTAAGGTTTAAACTTTAAATTCAATATAAACTTTAAACTTTAAAGTCAATTTTAAACTTTAAATTCAATATAAACTTTAAAATTTAAAGTCAATTTTAAACTTTAAAGTTTAAACTTAAATTCAATTGAAACTTTAAAGTAACTTTAAAGTTTAAAGTTTTAAATTGAAGTTTTTTAATAATATAATTTTATTAATTAATAGTAAAATATTATATAATAATTAAAGTTAATAAAAAAAAAATTACCGATACACAATGATCCAGTAAGAACCGGTTCCGGTCTGGTCCAAACCGGTTCCTATTCGGTAACTAAGGGACCGGACAGAACCTTTGGAAATTTTCGGTAAAACTGCTTCTGGTAAGACCCGGTTCCGATAACTAAATCCGGTAACGAGGACCGGTTCCGGTAAAACCGGTCCTGTTGTCCGGTCCTGTCCAATTGTCAGCCTTAGTTTACACACTCAAAGATTTCACGTTAGGGTTTAGAGAGAAGAACTCAAGAGAAAAAAGAAGAGGAAAGTCAAGATTCGTCGTCTTCGTGAGGAATTGATTGCAGATTTCATCAAGGATTTGATCCTACGAGGTATGTAAGACTTACATAACGTTGAATTTGTTCACCCATGTGCCAAACATGTTTATTCCTATGTGAAGTCGTCCTGAAAAGATTGAAAGTTTAAATGTTCTTGAATTGCTTTCGTTCTTGAATTTGGGTTGAGATTGAGGAGTTTCTTGAGGTTATAGTGTTGTTTCCTTGAGTTGTTTGAGTTAGATTCTTGTGTACATATACTGGATATTTGAATCTAAAGAGAAATTTAGAAAAAGAATCGAATTTAGGCGAATTGAGGTTAGAAAATGAAGAAGGAACAAGTCGGGCAAATCTAGGTACCAGGTCCGCGTCGCGGACCTTTTTCTCAGGATTGGAAAATTCTATCCCGCGTAGCGGAGCGGTCACAGACCTTTCTGTCTCAAAATTCATTTCGTGACCAAATAATTAAATGCATCTCCGCGTCGCGGACTTGCTTCCAAGAAGTGATTTCTTTATTGTTTCTCATGTTTAACTATCTAAAAACACTCCTAAACATCATGAGATCTTTCCTATCTCAAATCACAATCCTTGAATCCATAAATTCAAATTCAAGAAAAGTTAAGAGCCAAGTCAAGAGAAGTTCATAGAGTCTTCCAAAAGTCTTTTACAAATGTTTTAACTTTGTTTTAAGACTTGAGTTTTGAGTTGAGTAAAGAGTAAAGATTGATATTCATTTCTTCAAAAGAGTATATCGGGACTATGTATTCCCAAAGAGTAAAATGTTTTCACATTTAAACAAGAAAGGAAATTGAGATTTCCAAAAGAGTCTTTGAGCTAGTTTTCAGTAAAGAGTAAATGCTTTCACAATTAGGCAAGAGAGGAAACATTGATTTCCAAGAGAGCCTTCGAGCTAGTTTTTGAGTAATTATCTCAAACCATAGAGCTAGTATCATATTTTGGGAGTAGTATTGAGCACCGATATGGGGGAGAGTTCAGACAACTCCCAACCCCCATAAACCATGTAGCCACCATGGGTAGAAAAAGGGTCATACTTTTTAGATGATTCCTTAGTGCTTTTTAGCATAGACTAGTGGATCCACTTAGTAGTCAGGTTCTATACCCTCGGCTAGGTATAGGATGGCCCTGGCAGCATGAGGCAAAAACGATGTATTATCACGATAGCTCTTAAGTGATGGTTGTCGGTTAGAGAAACTCCCACACAATATTTTGTATTTTTATATGCACAACAATATTTTGTATTATTATATACACAGAGTTGATTGTATTTTTATATACATTCAAAATTTATATTGTATCTTTTCATACATACAGAGTTACTATTGTATTTCTAAATACATAGAGTTGTTATCCATGTTTTAAAAGTTTTTCTTTATATTGCATTTATTTTATTGCTTATATTGAAATGAGTTAAGTTGAGTTGAGTTGAGCCCATGTATGTTCTTTCAGTTCCTTTCAAGCTTATGTCTTGTTTTAGTACTCCCCTCGCATGCTCGTACATTTAATGTACTGATGTCAGTTGGCCTGCATCTTTTAATGATGCAGATTCAGGTAACCAGGATCAGCTAGGGGTGGGCGTTCGATTTTTCGGTTCGGTTTTATCAAACTTCGGTTCCGTTCTTCGATTTTTGGTTTTAGAAAAGTGTGCACCATATATTAAACCAAACTAATTCGGTTCGGTTTAGTTCGGTGTTTTTAAATTGGTTTTCCGGTGAGAATGAAAAATAAAATAAGGATAAAGTATAAGATATTTAGAAATTTAAAATTATGTTAAGGAATGATGTGTATCACCGTGGAACACTTATTGTGCTAACTAAAACACTATATTTGTCTTTATCAAGAACATTGTGCCTCCAACTATTTCTCGAGAAAAACAAGTACAAAGACGGTTTCTTTACATAATGTATATTGGTAGAAATATGTTTGAAATTCTCTTGGAAATTAATATTTGAAGTTAACTATTGAATTGTTACTTTGATTTGTTCATGAATGATTTAATTGTTAGTTGAATTTTTAATTTTTAGTTAAGAGAATATCCATATATATATATATATATATATATATATATATATATATATTGATTTTTAATTTTTTTAAAATAAAAGTTCGGTTCTTCGATGCACCGAAGTTTTGAGACCCTTACACCAAACACCGAACCGAACTTCCAAAAAAATAACACCGACACCAAATTGAAAAATCAAAGAACCGAATTAATTCAGTTTGGTCCGGTTTTTTAGTTTTTCGGTATTTATGCCCACCCCTAGGATCAGCATCCAGCGCATTGTTGATCCAGTTGAGATTCAGAGTTGTTGGTGAGCCTCCTTGCTTCCGGAGGATTCCTTTTTTCATTACTTTATCATTTTAGTTCATTAGGATGTCGTGGGTCTTGTCCTGACGTCCATCTCAGTTGTTAGAGGCTTCATAGACAGTAGTTGATGTTAGTTCTTGAGTCTTTCCATTTCCTGTTTTAATGATTGAGAGTTGAGTGTCATTTTGGCTAGTGAATGTTCTTTATACGTTCTAAGTTATTTATTGAGTAGTTCAATTTACTTTTTTAAAAGTATTTTATCATGAGTAAGTCTTCCGCTAAGAGTTAAGTCAGGCCAAGGGTTCGCTTGGGGCCAGAAGTGGTTCTCGAGTGTCAGTCCCGTCCAGGGTGTAGTCACGGGGTGTGACAAGAAGTTTCATTGACGCAGTTAAATATTTTAAAGCTTTGAATTTAAAAATTAAATTTTATAAAAATATTATTTATTTAAATTGATTGTTGCAAACCGTTGAGAATATCCCTTAGAGTATAAATGAAAAAATTGAGAAAATTTTATTATTAAAATTAGAATTGATTTTGATTGATATTCTAGGTTGAAATTCGAAAAGGGAGAAAAAGAATATATTATGTATTTTATATGTCAAGTGAGTACGTTATCTGTATGTCCAATTATATGATTTTACCGAATTTGTATATATATTTTTATCAAAAAGGGAGATATTTCGCTAAATCGAATAATTTTACCTATAATTTTATTTCTCTAGATAAAAGAGAGAAAAAAATTGTGACGGTATATAATGCTACTATATTAAATAATTAGACACAAGTGCCCGTGCTAGCACGGGCCCAATATCTGTTATGTTTTTGTATCACTTTATGTGACATATAGAATTTAGATAGTCAATTAAATTTTTATATGATTTTTAAATATTTTAAATTGTTAATTATTGTAATTTATAGTATTTTCACGTAATTATTAAATAATATATATTACTTCTCTTGTTCCAATGTATGTAGCACAGATAGAATTTCAAGAGTCAATCAAATGTTGTTAATTATTGAGATTTACAATATTTTCTACGTAGTTTCCAAATTAAATATTAGGAGTACATGTTACTTCTTTTGATTATTGTAATTTATAGTACTTTTTACGTAAATTTTTAATAATATATGTTACTTCTGTTATCCCAATGTATGTAGCACAAATAGAATTTCAAGAGTCAATCAAATGTTGTTAATTATTAAATATTAACTACTAAAATTGTATTAATTTACAATTGTCTTCATTATCTCATGTACTACAAAAATATTATTTACATTAAAGTGGACGATTTTTTAAAGATTTTTATTAACAAAAGCTTAATTGTGATTTTTTTTTATTAACAAAAGCTAAATTGTGAATATAGAAGAGAGAGAGAAAATATGTCTATGAATAAAGGCAAAGCACATGGGACCACAATTGTGGAAAAGCAAAAGGACTTGGCAGGTGCACTCTCTGACATCACTATTGGTGCCTTTTTAAATAGAATCATCCTTTGGTTTTGCAATATTTACGAAATTATCTGCAGGCAATCATGTAATAAAGGATCAAATCCGAGGCAAAATCAAAACATAAAAAAGCAATGCATGTGCTGCTATTTGAATTAAGCAAAAAAACAGTTGGGCTTTGTGTCAAAATCTCAAAACGTCCAATAATCGATCCTACAATGTACAACATGTCATAGCAAAATTATATAGTGTTATTCCAAAGATGCCCTTGGTCGGTAAGCATGTTGACCGTCTCATGTCTGCTTATTGCCACTTACATATATATATATAATAAGTTTTAAAAACTATCAAAACGAACCATAAGTTTGTCTTACAAGTCAATTGGATCTTCGTTGCAACAAATAACAAGTGGTGTCCATGACACTAGAGCAATGTGGTAGTTTGGAATGAGTTCAACAAGCATCATTTCATACATCGTGAAGTAGACAAACCACATGATTTTTTTACCCTGAGTCGAATGTTCATCATTTTCATCAGCACTTTCATATTCACTGAATACTTCATCACTACTTTGATGTTCACGCAAAAAATTATGTAAGACAACACAAACAATTACTATAGAGGGTGTTTTTGTGAAAGATAAAAGTTTGGTGTAAAATTTTGAATTTTCAAAAGATCCCAAATAATGAGATTTGGCCGAAATACTAGAAAAAACTAGTATTTGGGAAATCTTTGGCCAAACGGGCCCTTAATTTCTTTTTATCACAAAGTTGGCCCACCTACTTTAGTTCCCTCCTTCCTTTTTATCACAAAGTTGGCCCACCTACTTACAAATACATTATAAAACGGGCAAATTACAGAAATCACATACTTTTAAGACAAAATTATAATTTGTCCCTTAAAGGTTTATAATTACAAAAATCCCTCAAACAGATACAATAATATAAGCGCTGATACATTAATCTGATGCGCGAGATACATTAATCGTTAAGTAAGATACATTACATTTTATACATGATACACTAATCTGATGTACATTTTATACATGATACACTAATCTGATGCGCGAGATACACTAATCTGATGCCCGAGATACACTAATCTGATGCGCGAAAATGAGGGATTTTGAATATTTGTAAAACTTATAGGGGACAATGGTAATAAGTAAACTAAAAGTGGAATTTCTGTAATTTTTCTTTATAAAATTGTCTCTCATCTAATTCCCAATTATTATATATAGTAATATAATAATATTTTATCTTTTTAATTTATTTTTATTTTAATATTTTCCTTTTTAAATAGTACTAAAAAATAAACTAAAAATATTACAAATTTGGTTAACTCTCGAAATTTCACGCATATTGTATAACTAGGGTCTGGGACGAAGGGAGTAACATATATTATTTGAAAATTACATTAAAAATATCATAAATCATAATAATTAACAACTTACAATATTTGAAAAACATATTAACTCTCAAAATTTCACATGTACCACATAAGTTGGAACAAATGGAATAACATATATTATTTGAAAATTACGTTAGGAATACTATTTAATTGCAACTTAAAGTATAAGTTGGAACAAATGGGATAACATATATTATTTGAAAATTACGTTAGGAATACTATATAATTGCAACTTAAAGTATTTAAAAACATATAAATTAGAGCAGCTTGGGATCAAATTTCAAAATTTACAACGAGAGGAACTTGCTTTAGGTACTTAGGGTCAAGTTTAGAAATTTATAAAGATGGGATCTAATCTGAAATTTAACCTTCATATACTACTTTATCAAATTTGATGGTTCTCTTCATTAAACAACAAGTGTGTAGTGCCTTTCCTTAACAAACTTTTCACTTCTCTTTGCAAGTATCTAAAATTACTTCTCTGTATGTTTTTCACTTCACTTTCCCTAAAAATATTTTTAAATTTAAAACTCAAACAATTTTAAATTTAAATTAACACTAATAATTTTAAAAAATGTGATTAACTTTCAAAATTTCACATATACTACATAAATTAGAATTAAAAAAAAGTAACATATATTATTTAAAAATTATGTTGAAAATATTATAAATCACACATATAAATAGACAAATAAAATAATAATTATTAGGCCCGTGCAAGCACGGGCTCATTATATCTAGTACATGACATATACGACGACTTTTGATTCTTAACTTCAATAATGAACCATGATAGACAATTTGAGATATGCATAATATATATTTTTGATATTTGGTGTCACTCACTGCATAATTTTCTTATGCCATTGCATATGTTGGCAATGAAAGGTCGGTATCAATAATAATAAAGCATCCACATTAATTTTATAATTACTAATTATAATGTTTAGACCAGTTTATAACCATTTTAATTAATTTAATAATAAGATATTTGCTAAAGAAAAATGGAGGTTTATATAAAGGGAATTTGGGGTTGATTTAGGAGGGAAAAAGTTCAGCAAAAATTCAAAATCTTTTGAATTTCTTCCCTTTTTTCAAAGGCAATCACTAAGAGCTTTGGAAATTATGTCCATATAAGTTTTTAATTATGGGTGTGAAGTGTACCACATTCATGATTAAGAGGTTGCAAGCTTCTTTTTCATACTCGACTTACTTGTCACTCCTCTAGAGCCAAAGGTTATCTTGCAAAACTATTTAAAATAACTTAAAAAATATTTTGAATTTTATAAAGTCAATTATTTCAAATCGGTTGGAATTTAAGAAATTCGATGATTAATTTATATTGTGGAGGGCCAAAATTGGGTGTCAATACTTTTCATCAGTTATATGTATCAGATAAATATATCATTAAATTTAAATTTTCTTCCAACATTATCAGTTCAACTTAAGGTCTTGTATCACAACACAATATTTTTAGAGTGGTCAATATATGCTGGCCCATTCTATTCGGGCTAACTCATACAAACTTTGAAATTTGATGGGTCAGGCAGGGCTAACCCATTTTTTGTGTGGGCCAGAAAATGATCGGCCCAGCCCACAAGTACATAGGCTACGAGCTTGCCGGGCCAGCCCTCTTTTCGTAAAAATAATTTTTTTATAATTTTTAAATTAAATTATAATTTAAAAATATTATCATAAATATCGACAAGATAATATTACACGGTGTTAGTGTTACTACTTGTTAATCAAATCCACAAATAAAATTATCTTTATAGTATTTATTAAGTTTGATTTCAAATAAAAATATAAATAGCTAAATAAAAATATAAACATTAATTGTTTTTCAATGATCATAATAAAACACAAAAACTATGACAATATTCCATAGGCTACGACCTATGTAGTGATTCCTAAAAAATTTAGGGAATTTTTATTTTACGTAATACATATTTTATAAACATAATTTGTATTTAAATTGTAATATTTAAAACTTTAAACTGATTTTGAGTTTAGACTCTTGTTACTTTTAATACTCTATTTCATTTTTTATTTTTTAATTAATTTTTTTTGGCCCACGGGCCGGCCCTATCCATATTTCTCAAATCCCCATAAATCGACAGACTTATTCAGGCCGGACTAAAAAACCCTTTTCTTAAATTGTCTCCAAAAATCATAGCCCAGCCTTATCAAATCCCGAGTTAGGCCAAGTCGACCCAACGAGCCTAGCCCATATTGACGGCTTTATATATTTTTATCAAAAAGGGAGATATTTTGCTAAATCGAATAATCTTACTATAATTTTATGTCTCTAGATAAAAGAGAATTTTTTTTTTATAATTATTGTGTAAGAGAATCCCACTTTAACCTATTCCTCTTCCAACGAGCAGAACATTTAAGATATACATGACACATATGACGACTTTGAATTCTTATCTTTAATGAATAATCATTGTTAATCATGTATATATCACGACTTTTGATTCTTCACTTCAATGAACAATCATTGTCAATTTGAGATACGCATAACATATATTTTTGGTATTTGGTGTCACTCATTGCATAATTTTGTTATGTCATTGCATATGTTGGCAATTAGGTTAAATAGAATAAAATGATATAATTCTTTTTAAAAAAATATACTTATCATAAATAATAGAGCGCCGTATTTGGTGTCACTCATTGCATAATTTTGTTATGTCATTGCATATGTTGGCAATTAGGTTAAATAGAATAAAATGATATAATTCTTTTTAAAAAAATATACTTATCATAAATAATAGAGCGTCAATTCATGCCTTATTTATCAAAGCATAGGTCAGTCCTGACGTTTAGAAGAACTCCTCTTGAATTGCCTCCCTCCTTGCATGTATTTGTTGATTTGTTTCAAATACTGTAATTTGATAATAAAAAAATGTTACTCCCTCCGTCCCGTTTTATGTGCTACTTTTCGAATTGAAGATTCAAACAAGTCTATTTTTTATTATAAGTTTTTCATAGATTTTTTGAACATTTTAAATTATCAATTATTTGTGACGTATAGTACTGTTTTATTAGACTATTAGTTTAGCTCAATAAATGATATTATTAGACTATTAATGTTTCAATGAGACAAACAAATAAGATGACAGAGTAATAATGTAAGATTTGATTTACTATTTTTATCATGTCTAAAATAGCTTGGAAATACGCATGAATAAGAAGTTATATTTCGATTTTGATGGTCATAAATAATATTCGATCATTGATAGCAATATTGAGTGAATTTCGAAAAATTTCCAACCACATGAAACATATTAACATGAACAAAATCTTCTATTGATTAGTTTAAAAATATAAAGAAGATAAGAGCCACCCTGCCCATCCTTTGCCCCATTGCCACCTCTAATTACATATTTAGCGGGTGAAATTTTGTTTCAATAGAAGATTTAAGGCTTGACATTTGAAATTTTATATTTCTTACAATAAGCTCACCAACATTAATTTCTCTTTGTGAATATGATAATGGTTTGAAATTTCTTTAATTTATCAAGCTCATTATAAAATCAACAGCCCAATGGCACAAGATCGATGCCAAAAACAAGTACATATTCTCCACCACACTGTTTATGTACTATGTTCAACTTGGTGTTATGAAAATGTATGCAATGAATCAGATGAGAAATATAGAAGTGATGAATTATTTGATGGAGCATAAGCAACACAATAAAGTTTGAATTTAGTTGATACCTTTTTATGGGACATCTGGATCAATGACTACAACAGGTTAAGCACCGCCAAAAGTAGATGCCAACTACCGGACATGATAGAATATTTACACTTAAGCAAATCGAATACTTCCTTAGCTTCATTCATAATTTTGAAGGAATCCACCACTGACAGAATTTTCAGTCAAATTATTCAGTGGTGCATTCAACTGGAATAAACGAATAATATAATATATGTTGTTTACATCAAATCAAAATAATATTATTTAATTATATATGGCCACTTAATGTACATATTTACTCCACTAAATTATTTAACTCAATTTGGTGTAAACATACTAATGCTATCCTAATGAGGTAAGCCTATTAGTTAGCATTAGAGTCGTCAATATAGGCTTAGTTCATGGGGCCGGTCCAATTAAATCCGTTATTAGAATAAGATTGAGATAGAATTTTTCAAGCCCATTTAAAATTAGGACTTATAAGTTCGACTCATATAAGTCTTTGGACTGTGAGACTTGATCATGGTCGGGTTAGGGTCCATGGGCCAAAACCAAGGGTAATTTACCAAAAATTCACTAGTGTATGAGCTAATTACTTAAAGGCACGCTATATTGTATATTACGAATCTTACCAAATTTTGGTGCGTTCAGATGCATGGACTCAAAATTAGGAGTATTTTGTTCTAGATACACTCTATTCAAGTAGATTTGCATGTATCTAGGATACATAGACAAATCTCACGCCCTCACTTCCCTCCCATCTCACTCGCCACTCTCTTATCTCTCTATCTTATCTGGGATGCATCACACATCAAAGTGAGTGTGTTATTTGTATGTCCAATTATATGATTTTACCGAATTTGTATATATATTTTTATCAAAAAGGGAGATATTTTGCTAAATCGAATAATTTTACCTATAATTTTATGTCTTTAGATAAAGTAGAGAAAAAAATTGTGACTATATATAATACTAGAGAAAATGGTCAAATGACCTCCTAATCTATAGTCGAATTTTCAACTACATACTTATACTTTATGGGGTTCCTATTACTTCCTTAAACTATTTTAAAGCGGAATATAAACAACTCTAAAACTAGACAACCATATTCTTTCCATGTAGTGTTCACCACGCATTGTCAGTTGTCAAATATCACATATATAAGCAAAAAATTAAAGAAAAAACATAATTATATTTCTTTTCTTCATCATCTTCTTCCTCTTCACTTGTCCTAAGTCATGCTTCAAATTTTTTCACTGTAACTCCCCAAAACCTATGTCTCTCTCCAATCTATTCCTCTCTAAATCACTCCTCACCCCCATCCCCACTCCCACCTTCTATAACCCACAAATTAAGTATCAATATTCATCAGCAACACCACAACAACTACTTTATTAGCTATTTAAACCTCCATTTTCACCTCTCCCACTCAAATTCTTCAATTGTAATTCCAATTTCAAGCTTCAAGTTCTCACTAATCGTCTTAGAATTGAGGATGAATACACCCTTTTATTTATTTTTTAAATAGTGGAGGATTTACGCCTTCTACACTTAAAGAAATAACTGAATTATCGGGATTGAGTAGAATCAATTGATTGTTGCTACTCAACTTCGTGAAATTCTTATTATGTGTAGGTTAGATTCCTTCATCAGACGTTAATAAAGACTAAAAATAAGATCTGAAGGTTGACAGATTTTGCCTCAGCAAGAAAATTAATGAATTCAATTTATTTTTTTACTACATAAATAATAGTTTTTATGGTTGTTTGGTGATTTTGATGGTTAATGGATGCGAGTAATAGTGAGATAAATTATGAAAAAGTATTAGAAGATGGGTGAGGAGTTGAGGCTGCTATGGTGATAGTGATTCAACAATGGTGATGGAGATTTATAGGTAGGGTGGGTGTTGATGAGAGAGGCAGAGGGGGAGAAAAATGATAAAGGAAAAAGAAATGAAAAAAAGTAAAGAAAATAAAATTAAAGGCAAAAGTTGAAAAATGATATTTAACAAAAAGTTAAAATATTTTTGAAATAATTTTTTATTAGTTCTTTGTCTCTCACATGCGTTTAAGGAGTGAGCACATGTGTCATGTCAGCACTTAAGGGTACATTTATTTTGCTTTAAAATAGTTTAAGAGGGTAATAGGACACTCGTAAAATATAAATATGTAGTTGAAAATTGATTATAGATTAGAAAAACATTTGACCTTTTTTTTTATATAATATTATATTAAATAAAATTTTAATAATTATTGTGTAAAGAGAACTCCACTTTATTCCTAACATTAAAGATATACATAACACATACGACGACTTTTGATTCTTCACTTCAATAAACCATCATTGTCAATTTGAGATATGCGTAATATATATTTTTGGTATTTGGTGTCACTCACTGCATAATTTTCTTATGTCATTGCATATGTTGGCAATGAAAGGTCGGTATCAACAATAAAAGGAAGCATCCACATTAAATTTTTAAGATATAATTAGTAACTATAATGTTTGAACCAGTTTATAAGCATTTTGATTAATTTAATAATAAGATATTTGCTACTTTTCATCAATTATATATACCAGATAAATATATCAATAAATTTAAATTTTCTTTCAACGTTATCAATTTAATTTAACATCTTGTACTATATAAATGTTGCATGCCTTATTTTTTCAGGTAATTATATCGATGCATTTATGATGAATAATTGTATGTTGTATGTAGTTAAAAATTCAATTCTGACTTCTAAAACGGAAGTATGTGACATCTTTCATTTTCTCTTTCTTTTTTCTTTCTTTCTTATTAAATATCGTCATAGTTGTAAACTTCATGAAAAGTTTCATTGACACCGTTAAATATTTTGAATTTTTATAAAATGATTATTTATTTAAAGTGATTATTATAAACGATTAAGAATATCTTCTGAGTATTACTATCTAATAAATGTGAATAAGCAAATAATAGGGTTGCTTTCAAATTAGGCCCATTAGGATATTTTATAAAATATTATTTTTTTAGTATAATTTATATAAATCTCATAGTGTTAAGAGTTAATTATATTATTATTATTTTTTTTCCAAATTACTTAAAATTTTATGAATTTCGAACACATATATCACTAGACTTTCGGATACATTAGCGGGCATCCGGATACATAGGGGAGGGATGTATCCAAGAGCAGAGAGATGTATCAGAAAGAGGATAATGATGTATCAAAGAGGGGATAGGACATCCAGATACATAGGGGAGGGATGTATCAGCGAGAGGGAAGTTATGTATACACGAGGGAATTTTTGAAATTTCTTAAATGATAGGAAATTTTAGAGATTATGATAAAATAAGATATGTATTTAGGTAATTTTTTCCTTTTAGTAAAGTGATTATTATAAAAGATTCATATTTTTGATAGAGTATTACTCTAGCTTATCAAAATTTTAAAAAAGGAGAGTACAAAAGGACTTGAAAAGAACAAAATAATGTGAGTATTGGTGAAGAGAATGTAAAACGACAAAATAATATTTTCTTGATTTCTTCTATTTGAATTAGGTTAAATAGAATAAAATGATATAATTCTTTTAAAAAAAATATACTTATCATAAATAATAGAGCGCCAATTTATGCCTTATTTATCAAAGCATAGAGTCGGTCCTGACGTTTAGAAGAACTCCTCTTGAATTGCCTCCCTCCTTGCATGTATTTGTTGATTTGTTTCAAATACTGTAATTTGATAATAAAAAAATGTTACTCCCTCCGTCTCGTTTTATGTGCTACTTTTCGAATTTCAAGATTCAAACAAGTCTATTTTTTATTATAAGTTTTTCATAGATTTTTTGAACATTTTAAATTATCAATTATTTGTGACGTATAGTACTGTTTTTTACGTAGTTTACATATATAAAAATTTATTTCAAAAAATTTAAAGATTTCATGCGCAAATTGTTGATCATACTTAAATTATTTGACTCTCAAAAAATGAAAAGTGTCGCATAAATTGAAACAGAGGGAGTACTATATTAAGTAAAACTTAGTAATTGTATTACTACAGTTTGGTGACAAAATTAATTGTATGACAGAAAAGACCAATTCCAGTTCATCATCAAGTATATATATTTTTGGTACACTTTGGTGTCATTCATTGCATAATTTTATTATGTCATTGCACGTGTTGGCAATAATAATAGGAAGCAGCCAACACACTCTAAACTGAATCATGGGTTAGGTAAAATTAGGATTCCTTTTTCTTTCCTTGTTTATTCGTCACTAGATTTAAAAAATAATAATTGATAACTATGGTAATCGGATCAGTTTACGCGCATCTCAATTAATTCCATAAGATATTTATTATCTTCTGCTAGCAACAGATACCAAGTAAGTATATCATTAGATTAAAATTTTCTTTTGGCGTTATCAACTTAATTTCAACATTGTGTGATGATCCTACTTTTTCCTTTCCCTCTCCCAACTACCAAAATCGGGGCGGAGCTAATAAAAGCTCAATGATTAATTTCCTTTAACTTATTGGTATGTTTATTTCTGCATATTTTAAAACCCCTTAATGAAAATTTATGTTCTGCCCCTATAATTTTCTTATGTCATTGCACATGTTGGCAATAAAAAGTTTGTATACATTAGAAAGATGCCGACAAACTTTGTAGGGCATTCAACTCTGTCAACAAACTATAAGAACCACATATTTACAACATGATTTTCCCAATATCCTTTCTCAAATCTTAATTTGCCATTCATTGTGAAGTTGCAAAAAAATATAAAATGAATACTCCCAAAGCTCATTGCTTGATCTTGCCATATCCAGTTCAAGGTCATATCAACCCAATGCTCCAATTCTCCAAACGTTTACAATCCAAATGTGTCAAAATCACTATAGCACCTACAAAATCCTTCTTAAAAAACATGAAAGAATTGCCAACTTCAGTGTCAATCGAGGCCATATCTGATGGCTACGACGATGATGGCATCAACCAAGCAAAAACATACGAGGCCTACCTAACACGATTCAAAGAAGTTGGCTCGGATACTCTGTCTCAGCTTATTCAAAAATTGACAAATAGTGGATGCCCTGTAAATTGCATAGTATATGATCCATTCCTCCCTTGGGCTGTTGAAGTTGCAAAGAATTTTGGATTAGTAAGTGCTGCATTTTTCACACAAAATTGTGTAGTGGATAGCATTTATTACCATGTTCATAAAGGGGTGATAAAACTTCCACCTACTCAACATGATGCAAAAATATTAATTCCTGGATTATCATGTACAATTGAGAGTTCAGATGTGCCTAGTTTTGAGTCAAGTCCTGAATCAGATAAATTAGTTGAACTATTGGTGAATCAATTCTCAAATCTTGAGAAAACTGATTGGGTACTAATCAACAGCTTTTATGAATTGGAGAAAGAGGTAAGAGACTACTCTTCAACTTTTGTTCTTTTCTATGTTTTGTTCACTACTAGAAAGTCACTATTTTCCATTTAAAAGATAATATTCATGCATCTAATTGTTTACATGTAGGTAATTGATTGGATGTCCAAGATATATCCAATAAAGACAATTGGACCAACAATACCATCAATGTACTTAGACAAGAGACTACATGATGACAAAGAGTATGGTCTTAGTATCTTCAAACCAATGACAAATGAATGCCTAAATTGGTTAAATCATCAACCAATTAGCTCAGTGGTGTATGTATCATTTGGAAGTTTAGCCATAGTAGAAGCTGAGCAAATGGAAGAATTGGCATGGGGTTTGAAGAATAGCAACAAGAGGTTCTTGTGGGTAGTTAGGTCCTCTGAAGAACCCAAACTTCCCAAGAACTTTTTAGAGGAATTAACAAGTGAAAAAGGTTTAGTGGTGTCATGGTGTCCACAATTACAAGTGTTGGAACATGAATCAATAGGGTGTTTTCTAACGCACTGTGGGTGGAATTCGACTCTGGAAGCAATTTGTTTGGGAGTGCCAATGGTGATAATGCCACAATGGTCAGATCAGCCCACAAATACAAAGCTTGTGCAAGATGTTTGGGAGATGGGAGTTAGAGCCAAACAAGATGACAAAGGGATAGTTAGAAGAGATGTTATACAAGAATGTATAAAGCTAGTGATGGAAGAAGATAAAGGAAAAGTCATTAGGGAAAATGCAAAGATATGGAAGGAATTGGCTAGAAATGCTATGGGCGAAGGTGGAAGTTCAGATAAAAACATTGAAGAATTTGTTTCCAAGTTGGTTACTATTTCTCCTAAGTAGAAAAATAAACAAGTGTATTTTGCTTAATTGTAATATTCTCTATTGATGGTATAAATTGATGGTCAATGGGTCATTTCCTGCCTATTTTCTAAGACTATGGTATAAATTGATGATATGTAAATAATTATTTTATTGTTTTTGCAATCAAGATGACAGTGATGAATAACTTTGTAGTTTAGTAACTCATTTGAAGCATTCATATACTGGAGAGTTTCACATGTGATACATTCAACAATATATATTGGGCCGTATAATTATTGCGTAGTACCCTCATTGCACATGTTTGCAATAAAAACTTGGTATCAATAATAGGCAGAAGAAGCCAAAACACACTTCAACTCTATCCACTAACTATAAGAACCACATAATTTTTCTCATCCTATCTATCAACTCTTTCATTGAGAAGTTGCAAAATAAAAAATGACTACTCACAAAGCTCATTGCTTGATCTTGCCATTTCCAGTCCAAGGTCATATCAACCCAATGCTCCAATTCTCCAAACGTTTACAATCCAAACGTGTTAAAATCACTATAGCACTCACAAAATTCTTCTTGAAAACAATGCAAGAATTGCCAACTTCACTATCAATTGAGGCCATATCTGATGGCTACGATGATGGTGGTTACCACCAAGCAGGAACTTTCGTAGCCTACATAACACGATTCAAAGAAGTTGGCTCGGATACTCTGTCTCATCTTATTCAAAAATTAGCAAATAGTGGATGTCCTGTAAATTGCATAGTATATGATCCATTCCTTCCTTGGGCTGTTGAAGTCGCAAAGAATTTTGGATTAATTAGTGCTGCATTTTTCACACAAAATTGTGCAGTGGATGATATTTATTACCATGTTCATAAAGGGGTAATAAAACTTCCACCTACTCAAAATGATGAAGTAATCTTAATTCCTGGATTTTCAAGTCCGATCGATGCATCAGATGTACCTTCTTTTGTTATTAATCCTGAAGCAGAAAGAATAATTGAAATGTTAGGAAATCAATTCTCAAATCTTGACAAAGTTGATTGGGTTCTAATCAACAGCTTCTATGAGTTGGAGAAAGAGGTAACATATATACTATTGTCGTTCTGTTTCTTCTTCGCGTTCTTAGCTATTGAATTGAAGTTATATAAGAAATGAACTGACAAAGCATATGTTCATGAAGATTGTTGTAGTTTTCGTATTTAGAAGAAAAATATTTCTCCCGATTTCGTATTAGGGCTCCTCCATAAGCTACTTATTAAAGCTTATAACATGTTAGAAGTTCAATTAAAAGAAAACACCCATTCTGTGAGGTATTATGTAGTAGCCAGGGGCAGAGTCATGTGGGGGAAAGGGGTTCATCCAAACTAAATATTTTGTGTAAACTTCTTCATATTTGAAATCTACTTAGTAAAAATTCTGACTCTGCCACGGAAAACATAGAAGGAATTAAACTATATAATACCTCAGACTTCATCTTCTAGTCACCTATGTTATTGTACAAATTATTCAAATAGTTACATGAAATCTTATTCTATTTTTATTATTTGACTTGTAGGTAATTGATTATATGTCCAAGATATATCCAATCAAGACAATTGGACCAACAATACCATCAATGTACTTAGACAAGAGACTACATGAAGACAAAGAGTATGGCCTTAGTGTCTTCAAACCAATGAGAAATGAATGCCTAAATTGGTTAAACCATCAACCAATTAACTCAGTGGTGTATGTATCATTTGGAAGTATAACCAAATTAGAAGCTGAGCAAATGGAAGAATTGGCCTGGGGTTTGAAGAATAGCAACAACAACTTCTTGTGGGTTGTTAGGTCTACTGAAGAATCCAAACTTCCCAAGAATTTTTTAGAGGAATTAACAATTGAAAAAGGACTAGTGGTGTCATGGTGTCCACAATTACAAGTGTTGGAACATGAATCGATAGGATGTTTTCTGACGCACTGTGGGTGGAATTCGACTCTGGAAGCAATTAGTTTGGGAGTGCCAATGGTGGCAATGCCACAATGGACAGATCAACCAACAAATGCAAAATTTGTGAAGGATGTGTGGGAAATAGGTGTTAGAGCCAAACAAGATGAAAAAGGGATAGTTAGAAGAGAAGTTATTGAAGAATGTATAAAATTAGTGATGGAAGAAGAGAAAGGAAAATTAATTAGGGAAAATGCAAAGAAATGGAAGGAAATGGCTAGAAATGTTGTGGATGAAGGAGGAAGTTCAGATAAAAATATTGAAGAATTTGTTTCCAAGTTGATGACTATTTCTCCTAAGTAGGAAATTTGACTTGAATCTTCCTTTATTTTCTACCTTTCCCCTATTTTTGTGGAAGGCTAAAGCAATTTGGCTATTTATGTAACAAGCTATAACTGTAATAATGTTTGGATTCTCTAGCTTTAAGGGGTCGTTTGGTGTAAAGGATAAGTACAAATAATCCCGGGATTAAATTATAGTACCACTTAATTTGTTGTTTGGTTGGCAAGTTCGAGATAACTTATCCCGGGATTAATAATTAGTACCTGGATAAGTTATCCCTCTCCATGGGTGGTATAGTAATTCCGGGATAACTTATCCCGGGATAAAATAGGTAAATGACAAATATGTCCCTTTAAATCCTTTTTATACACCATTTTTCACATTTATGTATATTTACATTTTTTTAATACCATGTATAATAATATTTACTACTCCTTATTTTTATGATAATTATACATATTTTTCTATTAAAAAATTACACTATATAAATATAATTTTTATTTATGAATTTATTTGACTAATTCTTATGTTTATTTTATTTTGATTTCTCATAAATTTTCTTCTCTTTAACAAACTTAAGAGGGAAGTTCTAGTTTAAGCTAAATAAGAAAAAAGTTATATTTTTAAATACACATGGTACTTATCACGGGGATACATAAACAAAAATATTTAAGTTAAATAAAATAAAAGTTTTATTTTAAAAAATGAATAACTAAAGCTCGCAAAGAAAAATTTAAAAAGTTTAAATAAAGTGAAGGGTAATTTTGTAAACAAACAACTTGTTCTTAAAATTTATCAATATATAATATTTTGAATACAACAAACCAAACGCTCAATAAGAAATAATCGCATCATAACTAATCCCGACATAACTTATCCCATCATAACTCATATTCAAACCAAACAATAATTCTTATACACTGATCTTTTTGTTTTATCACTTCATCTATCAAATTACTCTAGATGAATAACATGTTATAACAGATCAAAGTACAATAATAAGTATAGAAACATTTTCTTCAAAAAGTTTTGATTGGTCAAATTATTTTGAAAATTAATTTTTCAGGAAAACTATTTCTTTCGTTTATTTTACTTGTTCATTATTCTTCTTCTAGATTTGTTTTTAATTAAAATTTTATTTTCTTTTTTCCAACCCATGTCCAGTAAAATGGGCCGTGTACGGGTTATTTGTAGTATAAGGCCCAATAATAACCAAAATTGGGCCTACCCAATATTTTCACCAGAAAACCAACAACTTTTGCGTCAGATCTAAGATAATTCACCGTCGTCTTCATACTTCTCAACCGAAAAAAGGGAAATTATATATATTATATATGTGTATATATATATATTCAGAGCAAAAAATAATTGAAATTTCATACAGATTACTATTCAGTTTTCATTATAGAAACTCGAAAGGTAATCGAATCGTATATTTCATTTTTCTTTTTTCTGTATTTGAATCTTAGGTTTTTTTTTCTGATTTTTTTTGTATTTTTTGAATTTTTCAGTTTGATTGTTGAAGGATAATGGTGTTAGAAAAGCATTAATTGAATTGCAGCTGTATCTGATCGGAATCGGATGGACAAGAACAAGAACCGAACCGATCTGCTTGCTGCCGGTCGTAAAAAGGTAACCATTTTCCGCTTAGGTGGCAGAGTTACTCGATATTTGTGCGGGTATGGGTTGGTGTAGCAGGTACCTGTTGTAAAATTGTGTAAGAATTGCTGTTGTGAAATATGAGAAATTAGGAAAATTGGAGTGTAGTATAGCTGGTCCTAAGCCCAAATAATAGAGGAGGATTGAGTTAGACTAGAAATAGTTTAAATGATGATGAATCTTTGTTATATTGAATTCTAAGACCTGCTCGTGCTGTATTATAGAGGAAAATGACAATTCGTGTAGCTAATCCGAACTTGTTTTGCATTGTGGTGTAGTTGATATAATAAGAGAAAATGGAGAAGTAAATGGTTATGGCATTTCTTCTAGTGTTACCCTTTACTTGTTAGTACTTAGTATTCCCTCTATTTCAATTTGTTCGTCTGATTTGAGTTGACACCGAGTTATAAGACTTTTAAACTTATGGTCTTGAATTAAAGATAGATAAAATGTATCAATATTTCATTTAATCTTGTGATCTTAAACATGTCACGTGGAAAGTTAAAATTTAAGTGTTGTCAGAAAAGGAAAAAGGCATTCTTTTTTAAACGGATTGAAAAGGAAATTAAGACAAAGAAAGTGAAACGGAAGGAGTAGCTTCTTTTGACCCGCAAAGTTTTTATATGTGCACAACTAGCTGTCCTTCATATGTTTGTGGGTGATTTTTTTTTAAATGTTACACATTGAAGTTACAATAGAGATTACATGTGAGTGATAAACTACTGCAATCTCTTTGCTATTGGGTATCAGATGTCTCTTCTTTACATTAATTAAGTACAATTCTTTCTCCACGAGTATTACTGGAGCATCTGCTCTGATTAATGACCACGTTCTACCATCGGTATTAAGATCCCCGTTTTGACAAATTAATAAAAAAGAAAATTTAAGACCGTCCAGCATGTTTTTCAAGCACAATACTTTAGTGAAAGTGTTATATACCTCATGCTTTATGCAAGAATGAAAATTAGGCTATAAGTAGGGTTATCAACTTCAAAGCTCTTAAAACTCTTTTTTACTTCTAACTGCACTATTAATGTGATAATCTCTACAATTAATTGACATTACCAGAGAATTGGGGGTTTGATCATTAGGAACAATAATATAGGATTACCCTTAAATTCTGCCATTTTCCCTTAATCTTTGCTAAACCCAACTCTAATTGTGAGTTAATCTCGACGTTAGGAACACTCATGATGTAACTCAACCCAATCTCATAAGGTTCAAGTCTAAATCTTACTTTCGAGTTTCATTGATCGAAAAAAACCCCTTAATTTTAAGTTTTGAAGAATCTCAATCTTGATTATGTTCATCCTAATATTCTCATTCTATCCAGCGAGTGCTTATAACTATAAAATTCCCTGATACATAGTAGGGTTGAAGCTTATATAGTTAGAGTGTAAAAGCGTTAAAATCCCCAAAACATCGCACCAAGACGGAATATTCCGTGATGCTTTAATCCTTGTGTGTCACTGTAACCCTCAGCTTTGCATGCAAAACTATTCTTGTTTCACCACGTCACAGTATATTTCTTCTTCTTGTTGAGGTTGTCTTCTTTACTTTGGCCACCATAGCCTCAGCACTGGTCTTCTTCCCAACCAACAACCTGTTTTCATCAAACATTTGGTTCATGCTTTCCATCCTTCGGCGTATTGTGTTTTTTTTTTTTAAAAAAAAAATCCAACACTTTTTGATGGTGTCCAACATGTTCTCAATGTACCAGTTTTTTAGAAAAGTTTGTGTTGAATGTTCTTTTTAGTTATCGACACGATTTGATGAATTATTTCTGGTCTCTGTATGGATATGCGTGCATGTAAATTATTCAACAAAAAAAAAATAATCTCGTTTTGGAAGATTTCATATGTTCATGTGTAACTCAATGTTGTATAGGACTTGTGAGACTCGTATCTTGTGACTCTGCTAGTATTAGAGGAAACTCAGATTATAAAGATTTCACTGGAGATGTATGGATGACTTTCTTTATGTCTGGTATGATCTCTTATGTAAAACAAGCCTATCTCGTTTTATTCTGATTAAATGTGATAATTTTTGGTTTACCAGCTTCAACAATTCAGACAGAAGAAAGACGGTAAAGGTGGTAAATCAAGTAAAGCCAGTAGATCTGCTGGTGATGCTACAACAGATCTTGTTGATGTGACGGCAAAATCAGACCAAGTTCCTGATGGAGAAAAACCACTTCAGAGAGGTGGTGGTACTCCTTCTTCCTCGGAGTCTCTCACCAAAAAACATGCTGAAACTCCTCTTGATGAGTCGAACAATGTTGACACAGTTGAAACAACACCAGCCAGTGGCAAGCTGGTAAAAGAGGATGCTGGGGAACTTGAAGCTGCATTGAATTCAGATTCTGGTGATCAGGTTATTGTTGATTCATCTTCAATTTCTGAACATGCTAATGCCAAAATGGTAAATGAGGATGTAAAGGATGATCATTTGGAAGCTCCAGGAATTATTGCTTCTGATGTGTCCACTATAAGTTCTGCAACAGATGTGCCTGTTGAATTTTCATCTTATTCCGGTGCTGATGAAGCAGTTGCTCACCAAGTAGAAGTGGAAAGGCTGCATGTGCAGGAGCAGGTAACAGATGTAGGTTGTGCCTTCTCTCTTGACATCCATGCCCTTTGCATGCCATATATCCAATTGTACATATTTGCCTATAATGAAAGTCTCATTGTTGCTGGGTAGGGACAATGCAGGAATCACATAATGCAGGTTCGAAGAAAGGTGATTCAAGCAGTGAGGTAGAGATTGAAGGAGACAAGAAGCTTCCTTTGAACGAACCAAGTGAGACTTCTATTAGCCAGACCGCCACTCTAGTGGGAGATGAGGGCAAGGAAGAGATAAAATCCGAAGACATTCAACTCAGCGAGCCAAACAATGTTCCATCAACTGTTTTCGCAACTCAGAATGCTGAAATAGCTGAGGACAGGGGTAGGCAACTAAATACTGTTTACTCTTTATCTGAAATGGATGAACTCTCTTTAATAAGTTCTCAAATGGTAGGTCATCAGATGGAAGATGCAGTTTCTGGTTCATGCATGGAAGAAAAACTAGCTTCTGAGGTTCAAATTTCTGACTCCAGCGATATTGTTTCTGAGAATTCTGCGGAGAATAAGATGGTGAACATCTCATCTAGGTCAGATGCAAGTTATATTAGCTTGTGTCAGCTGGCGGAGGTGGTCAGAGACCTTGACGAAGATGACTTTAAGTTCTTGCTCACGTGCAGAGACTCAGCTCCAAATGCACCTTCTCTAAAACTTTTTGACGTTTTTGAGAAGCTCAAAGAACAGCTATACCTTGCAAGTCTTGCAAAAGATGTATCTTGTTTGCAGCTATCTGAAGAGTCAGAAATTCAGATGGAACTCAGCCGTCAACATCATAAGTTGACTGATCTAATATCTGCGGCCAAAGCTTCATCGTCTGAACTTGGAGAGAAGAATGATGTCCTCGCTGATCAGCTTGCACAATCAAGATCTGAATTTCAATTGATTGTATCTGAAAGGGATGACCTCCAAAAGCAGGTTCACATTTCTAAAGGTGAGGTTGGAGAATTTTCTGATAGAATAAATGAGTTGCAGACTAAATTGGAAATATCACTTGGTGAAAATGCAAGTTTGTCTTCAGAGATGGTCGACTGCCGGAATTTGGTGGCAACTCTACAGGTTCGAAATGAGAGCTTAATAGGAAGCCTTAATTTGTTGTCTGAAGAGAATAAAAAGCTTTTGGAGGAGAAGGAGAATCTTGTTCTTGAGAATAAGAAATTGGGAACAGATCTAGCACAGTCTAAAGCGTTGTTCGGATCATTGCAGTTGGATAATGAAGATTTATCGCAGAACTTCACTTCTTTGAGTGAGGAGAAAATGAAACTTCACGGAGAGAAGGAACACCTAATCAGTGAGAACGAGAATCTGTTTGCTCAATTGTCGGACTACAAAAATGTTGTGGAAGCTCTTCAGGTTGAGAACAAGAACATAAATGAGAGTTTGATATCTGTAACTGAAGCAAAGAGCCAGCTTCAGGAGGAGAATAAGTCTTTGCTCAGTGAAACTGAGAAACTAGGATCAGAGTTTTCGGAGTCGAAATCTCTAATTGAAGCTCTGCAGACGGAAGTGGCTGAAGCAAAGGGGCACTTGACCTCGGTGATGGAAGAGAGAAATGTGCTTGAGGAGCAGAAGAAGTATCTTCTCAGTGAAACTGAGAAACAGTCATTTCAGTTGGCAGAATACAAGAACTCGTGCAATAAGGTGGAATATGACCTGAAAGACGCAAGTCTGCGTATTGAACATCTGACTGAGGAGAACATGCATCTGAAGAGAAGATTGGAGTTGTCTGAAACGATGAAAACAGAGTCACCTAAACAAAGTAGCTTTGCATATCAATCTAAGGAAGAAGCTGGGCATCAACTTGAAGGTTCTTGCCACTCTAACTTTGCACCAGAAAATCTAATTGATGATGATGGTTCAAATTGGTTTGGAGTTATGAATAGACACATGGAGGAGGCAGATAGAGTACTTGAAAAGCTTGATAATGCAATTGAAGAGGTGCACTCTCAGTTAATTTCTATGAGTAGGTCGTCTGGTAAAGCTGTTTCACCTGGTGTGTCAAAACTTATTCAAGCTTTTGAGTCAAAAGACCATGATGACGAGCACCAACCAGAGGAGTTCCAGTCATCTGAAAATCGAACAGATGCAGATCCCTATGTGCTGATTCAAGGGCTAACAAAAACATTAAGGGCGTTGCTGAAAGATTTGGTGCTGGCAGCTGGCAATGGCTACCAATTTCTCGAAGGAGAGAAGAGTAGTAAAACAGCCACTGAGGTTGCTGCTGAAGAACTGAGGGCCAAATGCGAGTCTCTGAATGAATACATTGACATTTTGGGAGGAGCAAACATTGAGCTAATGGTTTTCAATGAAAGTTTAGGGGGATGTTTCTGGAATGCTAAAGAAAGGGAGGGAGAGCTTATGGTCCTTAATGAAGCTTTGCACAAGCAAGAAGTCGCTACAAAAGCTGAGAACAGTCGGTTAAGGGAGAATCTTAGTAGCATTCAGGAAAAACTTCCTATTTTGCAGAACCAGCTGGGTGAAATGCGTGAAAGCTGCAAAGAAATGGGCTCTTGCATCTCTAATCAGGTAGAAGGTCTTTACAAGGAAGTTTCTGACAGAGGATTAATACTCCAAGAAGAATGGAACTCTACAATTGATCAGATTTTTCAGACACTGCGGAGGCTAGATTTATCTGTTGAGTCCGTTGGCTCCTCTTTGCCTTCAAGAGTAGACCATGATCCAGGGTGCATAAACTTAAGTAGTCGTACTGCTGCATCTATTGATGCTGCTATCAATGTGATTGAGGCATTGCAGGGTCAAGTTGAAGCTGCTCGCCATGAGTCAATGTTGAGTACCTCCCGTGAAGCCAACGAGAAGTTAGACTTTTTGCAAGTTGAAAATGAAAAGTCTGTCAGTCTTTTATATAAGATTTATGGTAACCTCAAGAAACTTGTGACTGAAATGCCAGGGAATCTACAAGAAGATGAAGTTGACGATCCCAAGAAATCTGTAGATCTTTCTCATCCTGGTGCTTTTGATTCCCTACTGGAGCAGTTGCAAAGGTTTCTTGATGAAAAAACACAAGTTGAGTCTGCAAATGAAAAGCTGAAATCTGAGTTGACGGCCAGGACAAAAGATTTTGAAGAACTGAGCAAAAGATCCCTTGGATCAGATTCTATTTTAAGGGTGGTTCAAGTGGTTGAGGGAGTCATTTCTCTAGATAGCTTTGAAATCAACATTAATGAGCCAGTATCATGTCTAGAGTCCCTGACCTCTCTCCTTGTTCAGAAATATAAAGGGGCAACTGAAGATGTGAGGTTGTCCAGGGAGGAATGTGCTTCCAAGGAAGCACAAGTGATTGATTTGCAAGGACAAATGGATCACTTGAGCTCATTACTTGTTCAATGTGAAAATGAAGTTGTAGTCCTTAGGGAAAGTTTGAAGAGAGTTGAGGAGGATGTTGTATCTATTGGTTCTCAATATCAAGAGAAAGTTGCTGAATTTGAACAGTCTGAGCAACGGGTGTCATCTCTAAGAGAGAAACTTGGCATAGCAGTAACCAAAGGCAAAGGTCTGATTGTGCAGCGTGACAGTCTTAAACAGTCTCTTGCAGACACATCTTCTGAACTGCAGAAATGCTCTGAGGAGTTACAGTTGAAAGATGCAAGGCTTCAGGAAGTAGAAATGAAACTCAAGACCTATTCGGAGGCAGGTGAGCGCACGGAAGCTTTGGAATCTGAGCTCTCGTACATTCGCAACTCTGCTACTGCACTAAGGGAGACATTCTATCTCAAAGACACTGTTCTTCAGAAAATAGAGGAGATTTTAGAAGATTTGGAGCTTCCGGATCATTTCCATTCAAAGGATATCATTGATAAAGTTGATTGGTTGGCGAAGTCAGTTGCTGGGAATTCTTTACCTCTGACTGATTGGGATCACAAGAGCACTATTGGAGGATCATACTCTGATGCAGGATATGCCCTTGGTGATGGATGGAAAGAGGCGTCACAGCCAAACATGGGTTCTTCCGAAGACCTTAAAATAAGATTTGAGGAGCTCCAGGGCAAGTTTTATGGGTTGGCAGAACAAAATGAGATGCTTGAACAATCCTTGATGGAAAGAAACAACCTTGTTCAGAAATGGGAAGAGATTTTGGACAGGATAGACATGCCTTCACACTTAAGATCTCTGGAGCCAGAAGATCGGATTGGTTGGTTAGTGCTTGCTGTTTCAGAAGCTGAAAACCAGTACAACTCACTCCAACAAAAGTATGATAATTCTGAATCATTATTTGCATCAACGAGTGCTGAACTTGAAGAGTCAAATAGAAAAATATCTGAGCTTGAAAATGCATATCAATTGATTGTCAGTGAGAAAGAGTTACTTTTGAAGAGTTTGGAGTCTCTGAACTTTGATTTCGAGGAAATGTCAACGAAGGCTGCCCAATCCGAAACGAGTAATGATGACTTGCAGAGCAGAGTAGGTGACTTGCAGAAGAAACTGAATGAAATGCTTGGAGCAGAGGAGCGTATTCATCATCTTGAAGGTGAAATAAGAAGATTGGAAGATGTGATCAAAGATTTCCTTTGGACTTCTGAAACAGATGATGTGTTATTTAGCTCTGGTAGCACTGAATCTTTGGAGCAGCTAATTAGGAAGCTTATAGATAAGTATACCACACTTTCTTTGGGGAAACCTACTGAGTCTGATACAACTCCTCTTGAGCATGTTGGTAAAGGGGCTGATCTCTCTCATGAAGAAAAGAGAGAAAGTAATGTCAGTTGCGATGAAGATGCAGATGGAGGTGCTCTCAACAGAAAATTGGAGGATGCTCTAAGCGACTTGTTGTCATTGAAGGAGGAAAAGGAGAGTATTGCGTTGAAAAATCAATCATTGGTTCGTGAACTGGAAGAATTGGGTATCAGAAATAACGAACTGCAACATCTACTCAATCAAGAGGAACAGAAGTCATCTTCTTTAAGAGAAAAATTGAATGTTGCAGTTAGGAAAGGTAAGTCGTTGGTGCAACATCGGGACAGCCTGAAGCAATCAATTGAAGAACTGAATGGTGAAGTTGAGCGCTTAAAGTCCGAGATCAGATTGCAGGAAAATGCTATTTCAGACTATGAAGGAAGGATAAAAGATTTATCTGTATACCCTGAGAGGATAAAGACAATAGAATCTGAGTGTTCAATCCTGAGAGATCAGTTGGAAGAAAAAGAGTACACCTTGAGCATGATTTTGTGTACCCTGGATGAAGTTAATGTTGGCTCTAACATCGATAATCCAGTTGAGAAGCTAAAAAGAGTTGGGCAATTATGCCATGATTTGCAATCAGCTCTTACATCTTCTGAACATGAAACAAAGAAATCTAAAAGAGCAGCTGAGCTACTTCTTGCCGAGTTAAATGAGGTGCAAGAAAGAAATGATGGCCTCCAAGAGGAGCTAGCAAAGTCTCTGAGTGAACTCTCTGGACTGTCCAAGCAAAAAGAATCTGCTGAAGTTGCTAAACATGAAGCTCTTGCACGTTTAGAAAAGTTATCTTCCGTTCACTCAGAAGAAAGAAAGAACCAATTAGCTGAAATTACGATGCTAAAATCTGGTGTGGATCAGCTAGGGAAGGATCTCTATGTTGTTGACCGTTTGCTCACTGATGTTTTATCCAAGGATTTGGAGACTATGCACCATTTTGGTTCTAGTATGAAAGTTTGCGAAGAACCAACTGATCAAAATCACTTTCCTCTACTTGTGGCTGATTCAAGTGGCCTTACCTTTGCGGAACCAGAAAACAAGGTACCGTAGTTTTATGTCATTTCATGTTACTTTTCTTAATGCTTATAAATATCTTTGGGTTGTGAAGTTCCAATTCTATCATCTTCGTATTGTTTTGTGAAAACGGTGACAGGATCATCAAGAAAACAGATTACTTTTTTCTTCTGCCCTTTTGCTCTACGGCTGATTTTTTTCTGCTTGGGTTGTGGGGTTGACTTGAATTTTTTTCATAGTTATTTCTATGTTTTTTAGTTTTTCTTTGCATTTTATGAGTTCCCAATCAGTCCTTCGCAAAAAAAGAAAAATCCTTTTCAAAAAGATTTCCCAATCAGCCTTTTAACCTAGTTTATTCAATGATGTGGCATCTAATAATCAAGAACTTTGATGATCTTATTAAGGTTGATAAAGGTAGATTTCCTCTTGATGTTGATTCTGGGGTGGGAATGATATACATTGTAGGACATGCTTCAATATTTGAAAATTGCTGAGGTAGTTGCTTTTCAACTTCTCAAAATAAAAACAAGGTAGTTGATTTTCAAAAAGTCTGGTGGAGGAAAGAGGATTTTTTTTTCTTCTTTGGGGGGAGGGGAGCAGGAAATTCATTTTTTTCATGTCGCACGAAATTTGTTTATCTCTCCTGCAATTGATTTACCATATGTCAGGGAAAGTTACCAGACATATTTTAGTAAATCCTGTTAGTGTCAAACCTTTTGAAATACACTGTAGCAGTTCTCATTGGTTCTTTACCAGATTAGGACTAGGAATTTTTCAGTGTATTTGTCTCTTGACATAAATTTTTTTGAGTTCCCTTCCTATCTTGTAATAGTCAAATGACCGCTCTCTATTACACACTTCCTGCTTCCACAGTCTCTGTTCGGCTGCTTTCTTTTGTGCTTTTAGTTACTTCTGCCTTGAATTGATGTTTACATTGTTTAAGTTGAATTACTGTTTACATAAAATTGAAATTTGCTACTGCATTTTTCATCCTCATCTGCCATTTTCAAAAGATACGTTAGTCTCGGATCTTTTCCAACTTTTTGTGTCAAACAATTTGTCAGTTTACTGCCCTTTCTAATGTGAAATTCATTTAGGACAATTCCATTCTATAGATTCTCTCAGAAATTCTGAGATGGAGAATTGAAAGGACCATTAAAGTAAAAATGTTTGTGTACTTGCTGCAGGTTTTTGGGAAAGAAATTGGTTCTATCAACCAAAAGTTAAACAGGCACTCACATTTATTGCATGAAGAAGCTGCTCGTTTATCTGAAATATTAAAAACCATACATGAAGAAATATCCCACGACAAGCAGCACTCAAATTCATTGAAGACAGACCTGATGCGGTTAGAATCTATTCAAAAGGAGAAAGATGCAGAATTGCTTATGGTGCAAAGATACAATGCTATGCTTTATGAAGCTTGTACCACTTTGGTCATGGAAATTGAAAGCAGAAAATCCCAATTGGTTGGAAGCAGCTTAACTTCTGGGGCTCCCAAAATCAATTCTGTGTATCAAAGTTTAGCTGAAGGACATGATTTGGCTGAGATGACTGACCGGTTTACTGAGGAAGGTATTAGGTCAGTAATAGAGAGATTATTCATGGCTGTGAAAGATATTATGAGTGTGCAAAATGATATCGCTGAATTTGGTCAAAGGGATATGAAAGCTGCTATAGCAAGTCTGCAGAAAGAACTTCAGGACAAAGATGTTCAGAGAGAGAAAATATGTGCAGAACTTGTTAGTCAGATTAAGGAAGCTGAATCTATTTCAAAGAGTTATTTACAAGAGCTTCAGATAGCAAAATCTCAGATGGATGATTTACACAGGAAGGTGAAACTGATGGAGAAGGAACAAGATTCTCTGACACACAGGATAAAAGAACTGCAAGATCAGGAATCTAACTCTGCTGACTTACAGTTAAGAGTTAAATCACTTGAAGACATGCTAGAGGCAAAGGAACAAGGTGATTTTATTGAAGTTTTGAACTTAAAATCTTTTTGTTGTTATCAGCTTTTATCTGAACTCTAACTTGGTAGAAGTTACATTTCGTATTACAATAGAAAACGAGGCACTGATGCAAGCACTTGAGGAGGAGGAGGCCCAAATGGAAGACAAAACAAACAAGATTGAGGAAATGGAGAGACTCTTGCTTCAAAAAAATAAAGATATGGAGAACCTTGAAGTTTCCCGTGGAAAGACCATGAAGAAGCTTTCTGTTACAGTAAGCAAATTTGATGAACTTCATCAACTATCTGAAAGCCTTCTGTCTGAGGTTGAGAATCTTCAGTCACAATTACAAGAGCGAGATACAGAGATTTCTTTCTTGAGGCAAGAAGTTACAAGATGCACTAATGATGCAATAGCTTCTGCTCAGATGAGTAGCAAAAGAGATAGTGATGAAATCCATGACTTTTTGGCATGGGTAGACAAGATGATTTCTCGAGTCCAGGCTCATGATATGGATTATGATGATGCAAAAGTTAACCAGATTCATGATTATAAAGAAATGTTAGAGAAACAGGTGGTGGCTGTAATATCTGAGGTGGAGGACCTGCGTGCACTGGCACAGACAAGAGATTTGATGCTGAAAGTAGAGAAAGATAAAGTAGAACAGCTGGTGAGGAAAGAAGAATTTCTTGAGAACTCTTTGCGCGACAAGGAATCTCAATTAACCATGCTTCGAGGTGCTAGTGGCATGGGGCAATTAGCAAATTCTTCATCAGAGATTATAGAGATAGAGCCAGTGGTATGTCGTTTCATTTATTTAGTTCTATTCATTAAATTTTATTTGTTGTTTCCATCATGGTGCCTCGACTGCTTTATCATTGATAATGTTACATATCAGCCAATTGAAGTGTAGCATATTGAGATATTTATTTGCTTTCTGCATATTTTGTTTTCCAAAATTTAAATATGCTTAATTGCTGATCCACTTTTTTTCATTTAGTACAACAATAACATCATACCCAATGTAGTCCCATCAAGTGGGGTCTAGAGAAGTACAGTGTACACATACCTTACCCCTACCTTAAGGTAGACAGATTGTTTTCAATAGACCCTCGACTTAAGGAAAAATAGTTCAAAGCAGTCCCAAAAACCAAAAAGGAGTAACGGAAGTACAAGAAACAACAGATAATCATAAAAACAACCAATAGCAACAAAACAAAAACTATAACGAAACAATATGATAATTGTGGTACAAGAAACAACAGGTAGTTACAGAAATCGAAGGCCAAGAAATTACAAGATCAATACTACAACTACTAATATGAATGGACTCTGCCAATGATCCTTCATAGTAACTAAACAGACTACCATCATCCACCTTAGTTGGAAGAACATGTGAAGGATGCACATTATCAAAAAAAAAAAGAACATGTGAAGGATGTACGCTAATAAATGAATTTCTGAGGACACATATAGAGTCTGCCCATCATTCTGTTCAAAGTATATGTACTTTGTGCCGATGTCCGCTAAAGTTTGAGTTCTGAAGAAAAACACTAGAGCTGCCTCCTACTTAAAAGAAAAATAGGATCACCAAGCTATAGACCTGTAGTAAGACTAAGAGTGTACTTCGTATACAAAACCTAGTTTGAATTGGAATATGACAATTACATGCTATGGATTTGCACTGAAAGTTCTTTGTATCTTATCTCTGAAATATCCTCATTATTTCGTGACTAAGCCTCATGTTCCTGGGGCTATACTCTTGGCATTACTTCCTTCTGATTTTCAATGCAGGCCAACAAAAGGGTAGTGCCTGGAACTGTTGCATCTCAAGTTCGCAGTTTGCGAAAAACTAATAATGACCAAGTAGCTGTTGCTATAGATGTGGATCCTGATAGTGGGAAACTAGATGATGAAGATGATGATAAGGGTAATGACTTCCTATTGCTAGTTTATTTTGAATCTTTATGATTGTTAAGCATGTTTACTGTATTCTATTGTCTTGTTTCCCGGTCATATGTTGTGAGTAGAGTCCAATGTTTATAATAATGTCAAATGGTTTGAGATTGAGCTTCCTTTCACTGTGATTGTGGATGTGGTTTTGTTAGGGATGTAACATAGTGCATGAAGGTTTTTAAACATCATATTGCCGTTAACATTTTTTTGCTCTTATATAACCTCGATAGTTTCAACCCTAAAAAACTAACCTCGATAGTTTCACTTCTTTCTCTAACCTTGTGGGGTTTCATGCCTTGTCAATTTTATCTTTTTTCTTTTCCTTTTTTTTTTTGTTTTTGGTTTATATTCATTCTTGCTGTGTGGTAGATTCTGTTTTTGTGGTGATATATAATCTTAGAAAGGCATTTTGGTTTTAAGAGAACGCTTCAATGGTTGGTTAGGAAATATAAGAGTCCTTTCTTCCCTCTTTACTTTGTTTTTTCTTTGGGGTGGTAGGGCACAGGGTATAGGAAGAGGAAGGGTATTTGATTTTTTTACATCTGTATATGAGGTCATATTTTGAGCTAGGTATGCAGTTGTGGAGTTTTCTGTTAATGACATGTTTTGTGTCTTGGCTACATTCATTTACGCAGTCTTCTTGTCTTCTTCTCGTTATGGTTTGGTTTGTATTCACATGTTCGAACTGCTGATAACACCTTTCTTTCCTCTCAGCTCATGGTTTCAAGTCAATGACGACATCAAGAATCGTCCCACGGTTTACAAGACCCATAACCGACATGATAGATGGTCTATGGTACGAATTTCATCTCCTGCTTTCATTTTTGTATGCATCTGAAATGTTGTTATCTAACTAAAACAATATTGTGTTTGAAACACTACTAGGGTATCCTGTGATCGGACACTAATGCGGCAGCCTGTTCTACGGCTTAGTGTGATCATCTATTGGGTTGTGTTGCATGCTCTTCTTGCGGCATTTGTAGTATGAGAGCAGAATAGGTCAGATTTTTTTTCTCATCTCCCCTCTCGTTATCTGCTGTACTTTGATCCAGGTACTGAATTTCCTTACATATTTCTTCTTGCTGTATGCGGAGAATTAAGTTACCTAAATGAATTGATGATAAGATCCTAATTGTTTTATCTGTGATACACACACACTTGAACTGTTGATCCTTCCTCCATATTTGTAAGAGAAATGGATTTTCAGGAATCTTGGAATGCCTTGTTTAATTATTCTCTTCATCGTACACATGAATTTTGAATGTTTCACAGGTCTTTATTTCTTATTGAGTAATGAAATACAGTTTTGCTGATTGTCTCCGTATTCTGCAGGTCTGTTGTCTGATTTTCTCACTGTGATTAATTGTGGAGTCACGGGCAAGATATGGCTGTCTTCACAATCTTCTGTAAATCATCCAAGTTAGTTTTGACTAGATTGTGGTTGATCACTTCATTATTTTGCTCGACCAAGGAATTCGTGATTTGTTCTGTTTTTTTGTGAAATCACGTTCTTGGTTGCACACTCATATATAGGCAAAATCCAAATATGATATTTCATAGCAGTAGGGAACTGGGCACATTGATGGGAAATTAGTTTAGTGAAGATCACAGTCAAAAGATGTGTAAATTTTTTAATAGTACCCATTTGTTACTGATTCTTAATAAGAAATGTGTAAGTGGTACTTGTACTACCACATTGCTTTTTGTCTATTAAATTTTGGGGTTTAGGTGTAGCCACATACACATAAAAATGTGAAATTATGGTTGATCTACTTTTTTTATCTCTTGTGGTTATATTTTACATTTATTAAAATGTTCATCTGAATGGTCATTCTGTTTAGTTGTTTAACATATTCAAAACTTACTTCAAAATCCAATGCCTTTTGTTTAAATAAATTATGCATACAACAACATACATACCCTGTGAAATTTTACAAGGGGGGTTTGGAGAATGTAAGCAGATTTTATTACTACCTCGTGGAGGTAGACAGGTTATTTTCAAAAGACCTTCGGGCTCAAGTGCAACTAAAAACTAAATTATGCATACGTAGTTGAATTAAAAAGAAAAGACAAGACGCATCACTATATTCATTATTGTAAAGAAGTAATGGGTATTAATATACTAATTTAAAATCTTGGATTCGCCTTTTGAGGTTTGAAGTGGAGAAAAAGGATGGGATGGAAGAATTCAAAGGTGTATGACCCATTAAAGGAGAAAGAATTTCTTATCATAGGTTTCTTCGATTTTCAAAACTCAAACTTGAGACTTTAATCTAAGGTACTGAGTATCATGAATGTATTAAGTTATTATTAATATGCACAAATTAATGGCATGTAGATGTAGATATTATAACATGATAACATCGATGTAGTTCAACTTAATTATGGATAGAATAATGAAATTCATTTATCTTCAACGTATATATGGGGCTGGGATTTTTTTTTCTTATACGTATACGTCAAGCTGTTAATATAGCGACATAAGTCTTTGAAAGGGATTGATCAAATGGAAAATATTTTCTAATTTTTTCATTTTCGTTACCAATATAATACAAATTACAAATGATTGGTTCCAATAACAAAGATTCCCAAACTAATACTCGCTGGCATTTTATATATAATTTTACGTGGAATAAAATGTGAAATACATAAATGAAAATTAGTATTACATGGATTAAGATTACTAAATGACAAATCTCTATATTATAATTCATGAATTAAAATTCTTATTACTAATCTTTGTATCATTAGCATATATCAAACTCAACAAGAAATCGAAATAAAGTTGTATTAAGTAGATTACCTGGCGCGAATTAAAATTAACCAGACCTTAAAATAGATATCGAACACCGAACGGAAAATATTGTCGTAAAAAAACTCGAAAAGGAACAAATGTGTACTCGTGATTCATGTGAATGACAGGAAATTCTTTGTTTCATATGTTGTCCTGTCAAAGAGGAAAAAGACACAAAGATATCAACATATTTTTGAACATTGATTTGATGGAATCTTTTCATATTAAAAGATTTCAGTTGTTGTTGCATTAACAAAAATGGTGGTTTTTACTGTCGTTTTGTATATCAAAGAAGTCATTGCCACGTATGCTTGACTAGGAGTTGATTGATTGATATATATTACTCCTATTTAGAAATGGGAGTTTGAGAGGACCAACACTGCACTAAAGAGCTGGACTAAAAGCTATAGAAATTATATATTGAGACCCACCAAAAAGATGAACTAAAGTAACTTCATCTACTTCTACTTTTACACATTGGAATGTGTACTGCTTTCTGTACACCTGTTTTTCTGACAATTTTGGTTATATTTTTCTTTAAAATAATTATTGCCTCGATTTTTATTTTTATTTTTAACATTTATTTTTAATTTTAAAAGATTGGAAATTTTATGTTAAAAAATTAAATAATAGAAAAAATGATTTATTTAACTTTTATCATCATCAATACTACTAATTTATTTGACGTTTTTTCTTAATCTTCATCTCATCATTAATGCTATTTATATAATTTTCTTAAATCACTTATTTTTTCTTTTTTAACTCTTTTATATATATAAAAGTTGGATATGTAAATGATGATGTGACATTTCTTAGAAGCTAAGATTACTATTTATCTAATTTCTCCAATTTTTTTTAAAAAATTGAAGATATCATACGCAAATTTATGGTCAAACTTAAACTATTTGATTCTCGAGAAATAAAAAGTGTCACATAAAATGGGACAGACGAAGGATAACTCTCAATTAAATTTATTTCACTTTTTATTTTCCATTTTTAAAATAATTTTTCAAGTTGGATTTCTAGGAATTCTATAGTAGACCCATTTAAATTTTACTTTTTTGTTTTAAATTAGAGAACTTGGCCGCACTTCGCGCGATCATTTAAATTAAATATTTTTGATTAATTTATATTTACTCTGTTGCTTAATCGTAATATTATTATTTGTTTTAATAATATGAAGATTGTGAAAAAAATAAAGCTTCACAAATTTCACATCTATTAAATGAGGAAGAATATATTTTTTATCAAATAAGTTAAAATATATTTGCTAATAACAAATTCTTCCATTGCATGAAGTTGATCCTTTAATATATAATATATATTCCGGTGTACCATTCTCCTTAAATGTCTAAGAAATATCTCATAATGTCAACTAACACTGTAATACTCCCTCTGTCCCTAATTACTTGTCCACTTTTAAATTGACACATTTATTAATAAATCAATTAATGACATAGTGAGTTTATCATTTTACCACTATTAATTATGAAGTAGATGAAAAGTTCTGCAATTTTCAAAATAATTAGTCATTTAATTGAGGGTATAATAGGTAAAAAAAATGTTCTTTCTTGATTTGTCAAAATGGACAAGTAATTAGAGACAATTATAAAAGGAAAAGTGAACAAGTAATTAGGGACAAAGGGAGTACTAAACAAATGCATCAGCAAATGAAATTTATATTAAAAATATATTGAATAATGACGTAATGATACCTTAATAGAATTTCCTATCCATTTAAAAAAAAAAGCTTCACCCTTTCAATTTCGTTATATCTTCTTATTTAGTAGAAGAATCATCATTTATTATATTCTACTCCACCTTAATTTGTACCATCAGAGTTTTAAGAGTAAACATTAAATTTTAAATCGAAATAAAAAATCATTGAAAAATGACAAAAATAATAATAATAGTATATGAAAATTAAAATAAGGTGGAAGAAAAGCCTTTTCACGATAATTTTTTGAAATATATTGATAACAATTAAAATGAAGCTGTTATTTTATCTTTAAAATTAAGTTTGATTGAATTGAATTAGTACAATGAGAAAAAATATTAAACTAATAACTTTTTAATGTTATTAAATGCATTTTCTTTTTAATTGAGTAGTAGATTAAAAGTTCCGAATTAGGATATTAAAATAATATCTTACTCTCCCCTTAATTATTATGGTATTGCAAACATTTATTTTCCTTAAATGGTGATTCATTTTTCATTTACAGTTATATCCAATTAATTTCTAATGTATTGAATGTGGTTATGGGATATTGAAATAATATCTTTATCTTTCCTTAATCATAATAAAATTATAATTTAACATTTATTTTTCTGAAATGATAATTTTGTTTTAATTCCTAGAACATATTGTTTACTATATTGAATGTAATTATAATAAAACATATTGTATTTAGTATGACAAAAGAACTCAAAAATTGGAGAAATTGGATAAATAGTAATCTTAGCTTCTAAGAAATGTCACATCATCATTTACATATCCAACTTTATATATATAAAAGAGTTAAAAAAGAAAAAATAAGTGATTTAAGAAAATTATATAAATAACATTAATGATGAGATGAAGATTAAGAAAAACGTCAAATAAAATTAGTAGTATTGATGATGATAAAAGTTAAATAAATCATTTTTTCTATTATTAAAATTTTTAACATAAAATTTCCAATCTTTTAAAATTAAAAATAAATGTTAAAAAAAATAAATCGAGGCAATAATTATTTTAAAGAAAAATATAACCAAAATTGTCAGAAAAAATTAATAAAAATAAATAAGTATCTATTACTAAGAATGGTGTCACTACATTTTCTATTTCAACTTTATTTTTACATATGGATAGAAACTTTTAGAAGAAGAAATGATCCAAAAATTTAAAAATAATGACTCCTTAAATGGTGATTCCTTTTCCATTTACAGCTTTTCAATTAATTTTTAATGTATTATATATGGTTATGGATATTGAAATAATAATTTTATCTTTCCTTAATCATAATAAGTTATATTTTAACCTTTGTTTTTGTGAAATGAAAATTTTCTTTTCATTCGTACAACATATTGATTAATATATTAAATGTAATTATAATAAAACATGTTGTATTTAGTATGACAAAAGAATTCAAAAATTTTAAAAATTAAATAAATAGTAATCCTAACTTCTAAGAAATGTCACAAATATATATATATATATATAATAAAATGATATAAATTACATTAATGATGAAATGAAGATTAAGAAAAGAAGTAAAACAAATTAATAATAATAATGATGATGATAGGAGTTAAATAAATCATTTTTTATATTTTGTAAATTTTCAATATAAATTTTTCAGTCTTTTAAAATTAGAAAATGCTAAAAAAATAAAACTAAAACTAAAAATCGAGGCAACAATCATTTTAAGGAAAAAATAACAAAAAATGTCAGAAACATTGATAAGAATAAATAAATATCTATTGCTAAGAAGGTGTCACCCCACATTTTCTATTTTAGCTTTATTATTACATATAAATAGAAACTTTAAGATGAAGAATGATTCAAAAAATTTAAAAATAACAAATCAATTATGTAAAAATACATGTGTAATTCTTATAAAGTTATAATAACTAATTTCTTCAAATAAATAATTAAATGAAAGAAAAAAAAGTAATTAAGAAAATAATATAAATAACACTAATTATGAGATTAATAGCATTGATGAGGAAAGGAACTAAATATGATCATCTTTTTAAATTCTTTTTTAAGAAAATATATATAAACTTAATTAAAGATAAATAAGAAAAAAAAAACTTTAATTAAAGATACAAAAAATCAAGACAAAATAAAAGAAGAAAGAAATTAGAAGAATAATGAGGTTGAAAGAAATAATATCTAATTTTCTCTCTTTTCAAATCACAAAATAAATTTTTGCTTGTTCTCCTCCTAATTTGATACGAATTCCATAAATAGAATGATTTTTTCTCTAAATAATTTTTCTTACCCTTTGAAACACTAATCAGCCTTCTTATAAATTTCTCAACCACAATGAATTTTCTCTCCTTGTAGGAAGAATAAACATTTTTTCAAAAAGTCTTTTATTTTGAAAAGAATTTTTTGTTACATAATCTCTTTCTTTATATCAATGTCTTCACAAGATTCATGAGATATTTTATCTCTCTTTTGTTAAAAAAGTCACATGACCTAGAAATTTGATGGACATCTTAGCGACAGAAGTTGATACCATATATTGATCATCATCGTCAGAAGAAGAAGAGGCAAAGTGAAGAAATTTGTTCTTATTTGTTACAAATGCTCAACTATTTTTTTTATTTTATAGGCTAAATAATTATAAACAGTTATAAAAAATAAATAGTTTTTATCTTTTCATCTTCCATTTTCATTTACTTAAATCTATATTAGTGTAATGGATATTATAAAGGGCATAATTAATCGAGTATGACATAAATACTTTTTTTTTAAAATACAAAACAAAGATAAAATGTCAAAAAAAGGAGAAAAAAGATGAATAGAAATACTGGTCATAGAGAGATGCCACATCAAATTGTCTATATTCAGCTTTATATATACATATATAGGTTCATGCCCTTAGATGTTATTTTATTACTTTAGCTGGCATAAACATTTTTGTAAATCTGATATCTACTTTGGAACATTTTATAATGTGGCATAGGCTGACAATTGAGATCATAAATTTAAAAATAATAAAATTTAATTTATTATAATACTAATATCAATATCATAAAGATATATATATATATCATTTATAAAAAGTATTATAAATTGTAATAATTAACCGTTTTATTTTTTTTAAATCATATAACTAATTTGATTTACACTCCAAAATTCATAGGTGTCACATAATTTAGACATTAATTCTTCATTACTTAATATATGTAATTATATCAATGACATATAAATTGAAATAAAAAAATACATATTTTATTTGAAAATCACGTAATAGTACTATAAGGTATAATAATTAACAACTTAACACAATTTAAAATTTTAGTTGACTCTCCAAATTCCATATGTCTCATGTAATTGAGACAGAGAAAAACATATATTGGTTTAAAATTAATAAAAATATTATAAATTATAATAATTAACAACTTAAAATTTATAAAAATAATCCTTTAAAAAAATTTAGTTGGCTCTTTAAATTCAATCGGTAGTACAATAATTAAAACATAGAATTAACATATATTGGACCCCTGCTGACATTTATGTTTCCTTTTTTAATTTTTTTTCTTTTATACTTTATATAAATAATTTTTTTTTATAAAAAGTATTATAAATCATAATAATTAATAGCTTAAAATATTTGAAAACGTATAAAAAGTTTTTGTTAACTTTCAAAATTTCATCTATACCGCATAAATTGGGAGAAATATAGATATATAGATATTTTAAGTTGCTAATTATTGTGAGTTATAGTACGTTTTATGTAATTTTCATATATATTACTCGCTTTGTCTTGATTTCTGTGATACAAATGAAATTTCAAAAGTCAATGAATTTTTTATAAGTTTTTTTTTTATATCAACTTGTTAATTATTGTGATTTATAATATATTTACGTAAAACATACTCTAAATAAAAATAATTAGCAACTTAAAATATATAAAAACATACTAAAAAATTGATCAACTTCAATAAAACAAAAACAGTAACATATATTGGGCCCCGTGTTGGCACGAGGTCCCATATCTAGTATATATATATATATGATGCTAGATGAATCATGCTTTATTCGAGTGTTGAGTCTATCAAAAGAGGCCGCTCGTCATAAGGTAGAAGTAAGACAAGATACACATTATTCTTTTCAGATCCTACTTACGAAATTTCATTAGCTTTTTTATTGTTGTTGTTCATGATGCTAGATATATAAATCACTCATATGTAACAAAGTAATTGTTAGAGAGTAATTTGCCTTGTGATCGTAAACGGATTGTTAATTCTTGATTTCAAACGTCAAATATATGTTGATCGGATATATTCCTCATTATCATAACATCGTATTATGATATCACTTATATTATGTTATACATTATAAAGTCTTGACCTTTCTTAATTAAAGGATTAGTGGTCATCCTTAAGTTGACTTTCTTAGTGCAATATTTTACTATCTAATAAATGTGAATAAGCAAATAATAGGGTTGCTTTCAAATTAGGCCCATTAGGATATTATATATATATATATATATATGGAATATGTTTTCAAATATTTTATATAACGAGTTTATCTTTATTTATTTAGTTTGTCATTATACGACAAGATTATTCTTCATTTCAGAGCACAACGATTAGGATTTGTATCAAAAGACTTTTGACTATGAGGTAATACTAATATGAATTCGTAACTTTTTGAAGAGTCCACTGACCGTTCTATTGTGCCCCATATTTATTAACCGTTCTGTTGCTACCAGCGAAACATAAAATTACAACATTTAACATGTTTTTTAACGTCTTAAAATCATGACTTCTTGTTATAAGTGACTATGGTGATTGATGTTGATGATGATAGTTGTAGGTGGTGATGCATGGTGGTAGTTCATGTCGTTTTTGTAGAAATCTTTGAATAGACATCTTAAAAATATTAAGTCTTTATTATAAATATAGATCTTAATTATTCATATCTATTTACTCTCATTAAATAATTGTAAGATCATAAAAATAAACACACCTAATAATTAAATTTTGAATTTAAAACCAAACAGACTTAAGAATTGAAATATGAATTATTAAGATCAGAATTATTTTTAAGTGAAAATCAATGATGTTTTAGTAAACTAAATCTTGTATTTATCCTTTTTTTAGTAGGCTAAAGTGATAGTTAAATTGACTATTGGTACAATAAAGCTTAAATTATGTAGGCAATTTGTAAGTGGAGGAGAGCCTAGAGTAAAAGGTAAAATTATTTTTATGTGATTTAATACCTTAACTTCACGTGTTAGTAAATAGATTCTATATACATATTTAATGTATTTACAAAATTTGGACTAAAATTATTAATTTTTTGTCAAATCCATATATGGTAAAGCCTACCTCTGCCTTCACCTACATCAACATGTCACAAGCTCGAATCGTGGGAATCCACCAACAACTAATATGTGTGTCAGCATAAATTATCTACATCACGCTCTTTGTGTGAAGGTAAAATGCTTTGTACATTGGACTTTTCCTTTTAACATATTTTTTTTCATTTTTTTCACTCAATGTTTAAGATCCGTTTTAGCGTTTGACTAATTCGATTCACGTCAAAAATCCTACTTTGGAGGTTAAACGCTTCACAATCAAAGATGACTTCATTTCTAAAACTCAAACTCAAAATCTTTGATTAAGAATGGATAGATACTTACCGCTTCACCATGTCCTTTTTTCAACATATTAGTGTATCTTGGCATAAAGCGTTGGATTTGAAAGAATCAGGACGTCATGCGTAAATTTATAATTTGCAAATCATATTACGATAAATCAGATGACCTACCTATTTAAAAACTAATAAAAAGCATAAAAACTGTAGAGGGAAATTCTCTCCATAAACAAAAGTTTCTAAACAACTATATGTAGATTATATTGTGTTATGCTATGAGAATAGAGATCTTCAATTTATAAATCTTCAAATTTTTTCTTTGAAGAAAGAATAACAAAATATAGAAGAGATTTTTTTTTTTCATTTCAGGAAAGTAAAAATAATTGCATATTATAATGCTTTAACTTTTCTTTCTGAAAAGTAAAACTCAAATATAAAAAAAAATCAGGGCAAAATCGTAATACAGAGTACTATGCTATTATATACATGGAATCTTTTCTTATTAAGAGATTTCAGTTGTTGTTGCATTAACAAAAATGGTGGTTTTTACTGTCGTTTTGTATATCAAAGAAGTCATTGCCACGTATGCTTGACTAGGAGTTGCTATATATATATATAATGCTAGATGAATCATACTTTATTCGAGTGTTGAGTCTATCAGAAGAGGCTGCTCGTTATAAGGTAGAAGTAAGACGAGATACACATTATTCTTTTCAGATCTTACTTACGAAATTTTACTAGCTTTTTTATTGTTGTTATTCATGATGCTAGATATATAAATCACTCATATGTAACAAAGTATTTGTTAGAGAGTAATTTACCTTATGATGGTTAACGAATTGTTAATTCTTGATTTCAAACGTCAAATATATGTTGATCGGATATATTCCTCATTATCATAACATCGTATTATGATATCACTTATATTATGTTATACATTATACCTTTCTTAATTAAAGGATTAGTGGTCATCCTTAAGTTGACTTTCTTAGTGCAATATATATATATATATGTGTGTGGAATATGTTTTCAAATATTTTATATAACGAGTTTATCTTTATTTATTTAGTTTGTCATTATACGACAAGATTATTCTTCATTTCAGAGCACAACGATTAGGATTTGTATCAAAAGACTTTTTAGTATGAGCTATCTTTGAAGAAAAAATAACCAAATATAGAAGAGAATTTTTTTTTTAATTCTTTTCAGGAAAGTAAAAACAATTGCATATTATAATGCTTTAACTTTTCTTTCTGAAAAGTAAAATCAGGGGCGGCTCAACATAATTTGTGGCCTAAGGCGAAATTTTTATTAGAGGCTTAAAATCTATATAAATTTTATCTATATCTATTTATTTTTCTAAATTTCTAGACGTAAATTACTACTTAATATCTTTTATATAAATGATTTTTCAAAACATTTTTTTTTTAATTATTAGTTTTAAGTAAGATTTTATCAATTCAACATTGAAAAACATCCATTTATTGAGACAATTATTATATGAATTATTAACACAATTTTATAAATAATAAGTTGATAAACTTTAAAGATAAGAGTTAAAATCATAGAATTTGATTCAAAAAGTTGATAACTTGGTATACCTACTTTAATATGAAAATTAACAAATAAATTTTTAAAAAAAATTGTAATGCACTTTGTTCAACACTTTTCGACTATTGATTCATATTTTTGAGAGTGTATTACTCTAACTATCAAAGATTTGAAGAAATAGAGTGCAAAAAGAGTTACAAAGGATAAATAATGTGAGTGTTAACGAAGAAAATGTAAGAATCCAAAATAATATTTTCTTAATTTCTTCTATTTGAATGGGGTTAAGATACATAATTTTTTATTTATAAAAATTTGAGGCCCCCAAAAAATTAGGGGCCTCAGGCAAATGCCTAAAATTTTATAGGCAAGAGCCGGCCCTGAGTAAAACTCAAATATGGAAAAAAAATGAGGGCAAAATCGTAACATATGCTATTATATACATGGAATTTAATCCTTTAAAAACATAGCCATTCTCTCCTAATGCTTACTCCACAACTCCAAAAACTCATCTCCCCTGTTCCATCTCCAACACAAAAAACAGAGCAAACACAAACAAAAAAGAGAAAAAAAATGGAGAAATCAATAGAAATTTTCGATGTAATCGTCATTGGTGCTGGTATAATGGGTAGTTGCACAGCTTATCAAACATCAAAACGTAATCAAAAGACACTACTTTTAGAACAATTCGATTTCTTGCACCATCTTGGTTCTTCCCATGGCGAATCAAGAACCATACGAGCCACTTACCCCGAAGACTACTACCCGAAAATGGTCTTAAAATCCGAGACCCTTTGGAGAGATGCTGAAGAACAAATTGGATACAAAGTCTACTTCAAAACTCCACAACTCGATATAGGACCTTCTAACAGCAAAGCACTTAAAGCTGTCATTTCTAGCTGCAACAAAAACTCGATCCCTGTTCGTGTTATTGATCGTAACACGATGTTTCAAGAATTCGATGATTTGATTCAATTACCTGATAATTGGATTGGTGTTGTTACAGAGTATGGTGGTGTTATTAAACCAACGAAAGCTGTTTCGATGTTTCAAACACTTGCGATCAAGAATGGAGCTTTTTTGAAAGATAACATGGAAGTTGTTGATATCAAGAAGGATAGTTTAACAGGGGGTGTTTTGGTTATCGCGAAAAATGGAGAAAAATTTAGTGGAAAAAAATGTGTTGTTACTGTTGGTCCATGGATGAATAAATTAGTTAGAAATATAACAGGAATTGTAATTCCAATTCAACCATTGGAGACAACTGTACTTTATTGGAAGATTAAAAAAGGGTATGAGTCAAAATTCACTATTGGAAATGGTTTTCCAACTTTCGCTAGTTACGGTGAGCCGTACATATACGGCACACCGTCACTCGAGTATCCGGGATTGATTAAAATCCCGATACATGGTGGACGCCCCTGTGAGCCTACTGATAGGACGTGGGAGCCCACACAGAGTCTGGATCCACTCAAGAAGTGGATCCAGGAGAAATTCGGAGACCTCGTTGATTCAACGAGGCCGGTCGTGACGCAGTCGTGTATGTACTCGGTGACACCAGATGAGGATTTTGTCATTGATTTTCTTGGTGGAGAGTTTGGAGATGATGTTGTGGTTGGTGGTGGATTTTCTGGGCATGGGTTCAAAATGGGACCAATTGTGGGGAAAATATTAAGTGATCTTGTTATAGATGGAGAAACAAAAGATGTGGAGTTGATGCATTTTAGAATTAAGAGATTTGAGAAGAATTCTAAAGGAAATTTGAAGAATTTTGATGATCAAGTGAGTTCAGCAAATTAAGTGAAACATTGTCATAAATTTTATTTGTCTTTTCTATAGGTATTATTATATGTAATTCATGTAACTATGTGGTATCTTATCTAAGTGATGCTATTATTTCTTTGATCTTGTATGTTGGGTTGTTTTTGAGAACTTTTAGTGAAAAGAATATTGTAAAGCTTTTTTTTTTTTTTTTTTATCCTTTTTAGAGTTTTTACTCTTTTTGTTTTTTTCGGTGACTTGTACTTACAATCTTAGGATTGGAGACGAGGAGTTTACCATTCGAACAACGTTCTCTTGTTATTACAAAGGTTTGAGTTGTGTTCTAATTTTATTTATGTTTTTGAAAAAACTAAATAGTTGTTCATTCAATAGCTTAAACTAAAAATAACTGATAGATGTATAATTCATATATAATATGTATATAATATAGGTATACAAATTGGAAAAGTAAACAATAAATCTGACTGAAGTAGACTCTGCAATCTTGCCTCGAAGTAGTAAATGAGTTTTTTTTAAATTTTTTGTCGGATTAAATTTGATTTTGCGCATTGGAGGGTCTATTTCTGGGGACAACATTCCTAATAATATTTTTCCCTTCCTAAGGATAAACAAGTTGAGAATGTAAATTATGACCACAAAATTTGAATGTCTTTATGATCTTGGGTGTTTTTGTACACCTATTTGTCATATTTTATCCACATTTCACCTTATTTTGAGAATGATAATGGTTCATTATCTTGCATTTGATGCATATTTTTTTTTTATAATGAGCTAAAACATGTGATTAGATGTATTGCATGAAAAAATATGGAGAAAAATCAACTTAGATGTAAATTATACTCCAACAACCAGAAATCTTCTATTGCTTACTTAAACATTTGTCTCAATTGTGATGTTTTGGATACTATATGTGGATTTCATAGGTCTATATTACTTGAACGATCATGTATATTTGTGAGTGCATTAAAAGTTGACCTCAATTACTATATCACACTTTTTAGAATGCAACCTTTTGATGGACCTGTTAATATAAAATATTTTGTGCATAATAGTAAATACTGTACTCAGCACTTGCTTATCCAACTAAACAAAAAATAATTTACAGATTCATAAGTTGTAATTCTGATTAAATCCACCTAATTCAGAGTTCAAACCCTTCTAAAAGGAATTTAAGTCAATTGAATTAGATGTTTATTACAAAGTCTAATTCTAATTTATGACCTTGCTTTTTAGCTTTAGAGGAAATGAATTTGATCAACAGCTTTAACTCCTTTGTCTTTAATCCCTTTTCTACAATTTTTTTTTATTAAATAATTTTTTTAAAACTATATCATACAAATTGAAACTGCAAAACATGCTTCTTTTAAAAAAGGAAAAGAATTCTTTTTTATTGATAGTGGGGTTCGAATCCACAATATTAGTGTAAAAAGCATTTTCACCATATTTTCTTACCATTGAGTTGTCAATCAATTTTTGTAGGGAGTTCACAAGTTAATATACATATATATTTATTTAATTTTCTAATACAAATATATGATCTATGATTAATGGATTCGTTCGAACCCATGAACCTCCACCTAGCTCCGCCTCTGCTCGTAGGTGTCTCTGTCGTCTATGGAGGAGTCACGGGAGTAGAATACACAATAGTACTACTGCTTGAGCCAATTCGAGAGCAAGCAGCCAACTAAACTGATTATGGCTTGTAACTTGTAATCACGTGTGCTTGCCTACCCCCAAACACCTTATTCACTCTTTCTCGAGTTCTATGTTAACGCGAGATGTTTTCTGTATTGACAATCAGAATATTTTGTTGAGATGCTTGAACTAAATCTTGTTTCAATGGGATACCTTAAGTCCTAATAAAGTGTTTTTTTCAATCTTTACCAACTCAAATTTCCTTGAGATGATCCGAAATTTTAAATATGAACTTCTTTTGATTGTTTTGAGTCTTTTAAATGATGGAATATATTTGTAATGTAACGATATTGTATATATATGCACATATATTGTTGTAGTTCATCCTCTCAATAAATTGATTTATTTTTCAATTACCGATCAACTCAAATCACCTCTAGATGATCCCAAATTGTTTATATGAGTTTCTCAAATAAGTACGCATGATATCCATTATGTCCCAAGTTTTACTTGTGATATTTTTTCTAAGTGACAAAAACACACACCTAAGTAAGCATATAGATATTGAAGAAAAATCGAATGATTTGGACGACTTCAAAAAATCAAATTTCACTTATATAAAATATGATAATCAAAATTATTGGTATGATATAAATTTCAAAAAGTCTATTGCAATTTCCTTTAATATATTATTGTTATACATAATAAATATTTGATATTGAATATCTTTAAAAAAAAATCTGATTTCACCTCTAACTAACAATATTATATTTGAACGAAACAAAATATTCGATAGGATTGGTGAAAGTTAGGAATCAGATGCTAGCTGAAAAAATATAGGTTGCAGTAGCCATCACACCTAGACAATTAAACAAACAAGATAGAATCAAATTCAATTCAATCCCTTATTCATTTTTATTTTATTTATATTGGTGTTCGATATCTGTATTGAAGTTCGATTAATTCAAATTCGTTCAACATAAGACCCCTTTCAAGGGGAAACACTTTCTATCAAGGATTTTTTAAATACTAAGGATTCAAACTTAAGACTTCTGATTAAATAAGAAGCAACCTTATCCACTGCACTATATCTTTCGATGGTAATTCCATCCTCTCCTCACTTGTATTTCTTTCTCTTAAACCTTATATATACTAGAGAAACTTTTGCTTGTTCATAGTGGAAAATATAATGGGTCTGTTCATGAGTTGCATGGGAGAAGGTCAGTAATCTTCACTTTTTTGTTTTTGTTTTTTGGGTCACTTCTATTTCTCCCATCCTGTGAAAATGTTATTGTTTGAGATGTTAAATAAATAAATGTTTTCTTAATAACTATTTTTAGAATGTTTTATCTTTTTCTTAGACGCTTTAAAACAAAATCAGAAGGCCCCTCTTACCGCAGAAAATAATAGGAGTTATAGTAGTTTCAAAATTAAATTAAAATATAATATTTCAAAGAATGATGTGAATGAGATGAATTGGATAAATATACAAAAACTCCTTCTATTTTATATATAATCATTTTCTGACATAATTGAAAGTTCCTATAACAAATTGATAGCTTTGGGAAAAGGAGGAAAATGTTATTTCAATCTTCTTTAATTTCAAAGAAACATTATCAATCATCTAAAAAATGAAAAAAAAGCGAATAGGAAAACTATTGGCTATCGGAAGCAAATTGATGACCATAGCGTTACAAATGCGATGCGCTCTAATCTCTGAGCTATGATTAATCCTCAATTATATTTCAACAGTAGCTAAAAAATATTACTTCTTCTGTTTCAATTTATGTGGTATAGTTCGAATTTTGAGAATCAAATCTCTCTAGTTTGACCGAGTATTCAGACATGAAATTTTTAAAATTTTGGAAATATAATTTACATGTTTGAAAACGACATATAACAAGTACTATAAATCAGAATACTTTACAATTAAAATATTTAAATGCATGTGAAAAAAGTTATAGTAACAAAAAAAAATTCATTTGAATTTCGAAATAAAAAAGGTATCAAGTAAGTTGGATCAACCTCACAACTAAAAAGGCCTAGGCCCAAAATTTGTATCAGCTCTATTGGGCCTAAACCCAATGAGTACAGCTTTCAAGCCCATTCCAAATCCAGTTATTCATATCTCTAACATTTCCCCTTTTCATAGTGGTGGCCTAGGGTTTTTCTCTCTCGCGTTCTTCACTAGGGTTTCAGGTTTGCCGTCTCCTTGCTTCAATTTTCACTTGTATAGATCTGTTTATGTTTGATCTGATGTTTAATATTGAACTTATGACTTGTTTTAGTTTGATAAGTTGAATTTTGCGGTTCCGTCAATCCTAATTTTGTTAAAAATTTCATAGAATTGAAGAAATTAATCGTTTTATTGAATTCGAACATCTTACTAGAATTTAAGTAGCTCAATTAGTTGACTACCTGAATTTTCAGCTTGTTGGCAAGGTTTTCGATTCCCGTCGGTGTAATCTGCTTCGCCATTTCCGTTTCCCTACTCCTTTTGGGAATAAAAATATGAAAAAGATCATCTTTTTTGTGGTTTGTAGATGTATATAATGTTTTGTTGAACTCATTAGTTAATGTCTTTTCTTGTAATTGTTTGTTGTTGCTACCGTTTTCTTCTTCTTTATTTTTAGCATGACTTCTTTACTGATGTATTTCCTTTTCATATGTGTTATGTATATGCTTTAGTCGACCTGAATGTCTATCGGAAAGAACCTCTCGGCCTTCAGAAGTTAGGTGTGAGGTTGCATACACTGAGTATGCTGTTGTTGCATAGTGAAAGCAGTTTTAATAGGTGGCCTCACCTTTTTTATATAATTTAAAACATAAAATATATATATCTACTTCTTAAAAAAATAGTATTCCAAAGTGCGTAGTATTCGCCATAAAGAATAATTGATGATGGAGTTTAGTTCTTAGTCACTTGTAGTAAAACTATTTTTACACACTTTCATACAACTGTAGATTAGTGTTTTTAGTGAAATAGGATAGACAGATTGTTTTCAGATATTGCAATCATCAGCATATACAGCATAAATCCTTAATAATTTAAGTATACTACAGTGCTACCAAGAAAACAGAGTTGAAAATAACTTTTTGTTTTTGATGATTTTGGCATATTCCAGACACGGTACCATTCAATTTCTTATAATTACCTTATGAATATTTAACTTTTTTATATATATATATATATATATATATATATATATGTGTCTGACCAAAGTGTGTATTCCTGTATAGGTTATTATTCCGAGATGTCAAGAGTGTATGTTGGAAATCTTGATCCTAGGGTCACTGAAAGAGAACTAGAAGATGAATTCCGTGTCTTTGGAGTTATAAGAAGGTAAAGCAAATTCTACACTACATTTGTATTTTTGATCTGTATGCCTTGTTGACCTCTTTAAAATAGGATGTGCAAATTTTTTAGTAATTGGCTGCTGAATACTCTTATAGAGTAGAGCAAGTAAATATTTAGTTTACAACTAGAACCTGTTATTAGTGATTACTAGTCATCCATTCTCTATTGCTTATATTTTCTCAGTTCATGAATGAAGCATAAACTAACAATCTGACATGAAGGAGCATTTAAGTTTTATTTTTTATCAGATAGAAGATAATTTTATTCTAACTTAATGAGTATACCTGTTTCTCTAAAGCAGTATTTAGATGTAATGGTTGTAAGCTGTACTGCAAGCACATTATTTCCTTATATTCATGACTAACTTTTGCCAGAAATTTCTAAGGAATGGATCTGGTATAAGATATCAGATATCCATGCTTTTGTTGCTCTTTGATCTGTTGAAACTCCTATGTGTTGTTTTGAATTCTTTTAAAAAAAGACTGATTATTGAATGACAAATAAAGTGACATGTTGAGATTTAAATCGAAGGGATTTGGGATATAAATTCAGCTACTAAAAACATTCGTAGAACTTCAGTATAAGTAGGGGCTATTTCATTTATGGAATTTGACTACTTTGTTTTTCCATCCGTCTTTGTTTATAATGCTTTCTGATTAGCGCATAACGCACTTGATGAAAAAAAATTGAAATGCTTGCAGTGTTTGGGTTGCAAGACGCCCACCTGGTTATGCTTTTATTGACTTTGATGACCGTAGAGATGCACAAGACGCAATCAGGGATCTGGATGGTATTGCCCCTTACTCATGCATATGGTTTAACCTTCTGAATGGGTTCTTATCTTACTTATGGCCGTGTATCTTGCCTTTTTCCGAATTCAATCTTTTTCAAAATACTTTGCAGCTTCATTATCAATTTTATATTTTTTTGCTCTATACATCAGCATCTGTAAAGTCTGGCAATATGTCAAATACTGAAGCATTTGAAGTTTTTCTTTTCCTGATACATTAAACAGGTAAAAATGGATGGAGAGTGGAGCTCTCACATAATTCTAGAGGAGAAAGGGGTGGGGGCCGTGGAGGAGGTCGTGGTCGTTCTGGAGGCTCTGATTTGAAGTGCTATGAGTGTGGTGAGTCTGGTCATTTTGCTCGTGAATGCAGAGTGCGAGGAGGTCCAGGTCCTGGTAAACGTAGAAGTCGTAGCCCTCCTAGATATCGGAGGAGCCCAAGTTATGGTCGCAGGTCAGAAGAGAACTTTTCAAATATGTAGTAGGACATGACATTCACTTTTACCCCCTTGTAATGCCCTTTTTGAAACAGGAGTTATAGTCCTCGTGGACGTTCCCCCAGACGCCGAAGCGTGTCACCTCGTGGCCGTAGTTATAGCCGATCTCCATACCGTGGAAGAGATGAAGTTCCTTATTCCAATGGGTGAGTTTCCTAACTTTAGCATCATTTATTGTGTCATCTTTGTTGATTGGGCATTCTTTTTCAAGTGTTCGTACCTGATTAAAGTTGGGTGATTCATCCTAATGTGTATATCTATATACATTAGGATTTGTTTCTTGGATTGTTTCTTGGAACTTCATTTGAATTATTTTGTATCTGTTTGGTGTTTCATGCCTTAGTTCGTGTAGCTTGTGTATTGACAGTGTTGCTACCTACCTACTTGTTTTGGGTTTTTGATTTTGGGACATTGTCTGGTCTCATGCTATACAAATATGTTCGTTTATTTATTCTTTCATATTGATAATGAATCTTATCAATGCTCTTGTTATCCTTATCCTTCTTCTGCTTTGTAAAACAGAAATGGTGTCAGGGACCGAATCAGAAGCAGGAGCTGAACGGAGAAGTTGATTACTTGTCTCATTCAGGAGTTTTTCGATGTGTGTGTTACTATGCTTGACTTGATCACAGCTGTGTAAGTGAGGCCATGCCCTCAACTTCAACGGCTTTAATTTTCATATGATATTATAAGTGTGTTTTTTTAATTTCTCAACTTTTTCCCTTTTTAAGAACCATTATGTTAGGGACATAGACCTTTTGTACTTTATGGCGTCTATTATCTTTAGAAAAGAAATATCCTAAAGAATGCTGCTAAAAATTTACTTTTGTTTTCTTGTATCGAGGTGTCTTCACGGTACTCTGCTTCGTTGGTTTTCTGCTCCCACACTCTGTGGTTTCGTTCTTCACTGCCCTGCTGTGGGATCTTCAATTTCAATGATTGTGGATCCCAGCTAGCTACATCACTAGATGCTCTTCTGTTTGATTGAATCTCTGCTGCTATGACACGCCTCACCTCAAAGTGTAGTGGTATATTAAAAGTAGATATTAAGGATGATGAATGGCATCACAGTCATATGGCAGGTACCTAGTCTGTTACAGAGAGGTTGAGAAACTCACATTCTTGTTAAACAATTGATCGCCACATCAGCAAGGTCATTGTTCCGGTATCTGAAAGCTTACTCGTGGAAGTTCATGGCTTCAAGGGTTGCATGTAACATCCTAGGTCCTGTGATTCCCTTTGCCTCTTATTTTAAAATCAATTATTTGCTTATCATTTTATGCCATTTTAAACTATTTTTCTGTGCCTTTTACTTTCATCATATTCTTTTATCAAAATCTTTTTTCCATCATCATCTCTCCCGTCATTGGAGGAGAAGTGAACAATATTTCATCAAAATATTTCCTTTCATCTCTGTACTTATCCGTACATATTTTGATGTTTTCCTTTTTATAAAGTGGCCTTGCAACCTATTAAAACTCAAAATTTTGAAAGATTTGCATGAGATTGGTGTGAAACCAAGTAAAGACCCGTGTTATACTTCGCTTCCCTTTTTGAACCTTCCCTTTTATTTCCTTAAAATTTTGTATTGTATTGCAAAATCTGTTTCTCTATTTTGCTTTCTGCTGGAGACAAAAATGGTTCATGATTTTCTTTTTCAAAATTTTGCTCTACTCGACTTGTAGTTTTCAGTGAAGTGTCGTCGTTGCTTTAAAATTTTAGAAGAGGGTGAATTTCATCTGAGAGTCTACATCAATCGTCATTTGAAGCACCTGTTTTAGATTGGTTCATTGCATATTAGCAGGAACCTTGTTGCTCTGCTTTTGATCAATGAACTTGCTCTTACTCCATGGGAAACATCATTGAGCTTTACTTGCTTCGTACCCGGTTTTCTCCTTCCACAACACCTGCGGCTTGATTTTGCTAGCTTCAAGTTGTTAAAGCGACATCTCATTGACCACCCCCCTCCATCTTCTCAAATTGCCTGCTTGCTAGAGCTTTGAGTGCGTACTATGATATTATTTTGTATTCAAATGGCTTGAAACTTTCAAGCAACTTTACCTTCGAAATATGTTTATTACTTATGGTAACCTCATCTCAGTCATCAGGTTTGTGATTTCACACCAATTTTCAGTTGTCAGATATTATGTTTTGAGTAAAGAGGGAAATTCTTCTATTTCCCTTTTGATACAAACTACTACTTTTGATGTTTGAAGTATAATATTTAGGTTTTTCAACTATACAATATATATTTGTGTAGAAAAACTATTCGTTGTGTCATTACATCAAGCACATCTCATTGCATATCTGTGAATCGTCACTCTTTAACTTTGCTAGTCAGTGGTACGTCTTTAATATCGACGAAAGTTATTTTTCAATTGATTAGTTATACAAACTATTATTCGTTAAATGTATTTTTAAAATAGTTTGACAGATTTTAAAAGCTTGGTTGAATAGGTCACAACTCACAAGTCAATGTAAAATCATTAGTATGTCTATCACACAACTGAGTAGTTACATGGTACTTTGTTTGAAATTCCTGTGACTATTATTTTGATAACATACTAGTCATTTATTAGATTATCACGATGAAAAAGAAAATGAAGTTCATAACATTACTTTGACTAGTTATATTATTAATTTATTATGACGAATTTCCTTAAAAGAAAAAAAAGTTCTACTCTACAAATGTGTTATTACAGCTCTTATCTTTATTACTTATTTTATATCTTATATATACTACTAAACACAAGTGCCCGTGCTAGCATGGCCCAATATCTTTTTTTTTTGTTTCACTTTGTGTGATATAGATAAAATTTATAGAGTCAATTAAATTTTAATATGATTTTTAAATATTTAAAGTTGTTAATGATTGTAATTTATAGTACTTTTTATGTAATTTTTAAATCATGTATGTTACTTCTTTTGTCCCAATGTATGTAGCATAGATAGAATTTCAAGAGTCAATCAAATGTTGTTAATTATTGAGATTTACAACATTTTTTATGTAGTTTCCAAATTAAATAATACATACTATCTATTTTGTCCCATTTTATGTGACATGAATTGATTAATTTTATGAATGAATCGATTTTTTTTATAAGCAATCGAATTATTTATATGTTTTTTAGAAAATATTGAAATTTTCAATTATCATGATTTATAGTATTTATATGTAATTTTTAAATATATAAAAAATTAAAAATAAGACAAACAAATTGAAACGAAAGAAAAGAAATTAAATATATGGGTGGCTGTCAAGTAGGCATGTCAACCTCGACATGCATGGTATCCCCACTTATATATTAGTAAAATAGATTAATTTTATGAATGAATCGATTTTTTTATAAGTAATCGAATTAAAATAATTGAAGTTTTCAATTATCATGATTTATAGTATTTATACGTAATTTTTAAATATATATACAATTAAAAAATAAGACAAACAAATTAAAACGAAAGAAAAGAAATTAAATATATGGGTGGCTGTCAAGTAGGCATGTCAACCTCGACATGCATGGTATCCCCACTTATATATTAGTAAAATAGATTAATTTTATGAACGAATCGATTTTTTTATAAGCAATCGAATTAAAATAATTGAAGTTTTCAATTATCATGATTTATAGTAGTCTTTATTCCGTAATTTTTAAATATATAAAAATTAAAAAAATAAGACAAACAAATCAAAACGAAAGAAAGAAAATTAAATATAAGACAAATAAATTAAAACAAAAGAAAAGAAATTGAATATATGGGTAGCTGCCAGGCATGTCGATCATGACCTGCCTGGTATCCCCACTTATATATATGTATATATGTATGTAATGGATGGATTTAGTATATTCAAAAAGTCAAGCAGATTTCCTCAAAATGTTATATAAAATAGCCTTTAAATATCAAATCACGTTGTTTGTAACATCTTTTATATATAAAATAAATAATTTTGGATTAAGTAATTTTATTTTTAAAACAAAAATACTACTAATAAACGAATATTCTGAAAATAGAATTAATAGTATCTTATTTATCAACTTAAGCTTTACAACAAGTAACTTATTGAATTGTTACCTTTTGCTCGGTGGTAATTTGAATTTTGGAGCACCATGTCTATCGTAATATTAACTTTATTTTTGTTGTGTTCTATTTTTGATATTTGCACCATGTGGTTATAGATGTTTTCGTCAGCACACTATTTTGTTATTGTTAATAATCCTTTTTTGAATGTTCTGCACTGTCTTCTTTATTAGCTATCATGTTTATGTTAATGTCTTTTCCTTTTTTCATAACTATTTTGATTTGTTGCACTCGAATCAATGTCCTTTGAAATAACTGCTCTATTCAACGAGATAAGAGTAAGATTTGCGTACACTTTGCCTTCTCTAGACTACACTCGTGAATTTCACTGAATATGTACGTAAAAGAATTATTGTGACAAATAGGAAATGTCAAATTTAGGTTCAATCTAACATTTATTTTATAATGTATATTTGTGTGGCCAAACCGTGTGACTTCTCTCACAATTTATAAACTATTTCCCATCTTTCTTCCTCTCTCTATATAAGAGACATCCTTAGCTTTATTCATTCATAAACTCTCACTACTCTCTCCAACACAAAACACAAAAAACTACTCTTCTCTAGCAAAAATACTTAGCCATGAAAACACAAAATTGGTCATTATTAAAGTCACTAATGAGCAAAGCAACCATGAAGATAACTTTTCTACTTGGCTCAAAAATACACAAATGGAAATTAACTTCAAGAATCCTAAGTTTTCAAAGAAAACATCCTATAAAGTTATTCAAGAAGTCTAAGAGCTCGTTATACGATGCAATTCGCGACATAGATTATCAATTTGAAGAACAAGAAGGTCCTTCTACACATTGCATTCAAAAAACCAAAAGTAATATTGCTCGCAATAATGATGATGATGAAAAGGACGTTGATCAGAGAGCAGAGATGTTTATTGCTAATTTTAGAAGACAACTTAGATTGGAAAGACAAATATCATTGGAGCTTCGATATTGCAAATGATCCATGGAGATTTCTTGTTGAGCAAGTAATCGATCAATTATTGAGAGTTTTTGAAGGATATGATTTATTATTTAATTTCACTTCTTTTATTGAGTTCTACAACCAAAAAGAAAAAGATAGAAATAAATAGTATATATATATATATATATATATATATCTTAGTTATATTGAACAAACGGGATATTTAAATTTTTTCTTTAATTTGCTAGTCATTTGATGATAATTATTGTTGTTATTATTGCTACTATTGAATTTAAGTATATGATGGCATCATTTTTTCCTCTCTTTTTCTTGAATATATTGCATTCAATTATCAAACAATTTATCATTATGAATTTGGTTGACCCAAGAAAATGAAAAGGAAAAAAGTTTCATATTATTGACTAGCTTCAACCTTTAAATTTTAAATACCTTTATGAAGTTAAAGATCAAGTGATAATTTTGTCCTTAGAGCCCAAGATTAATAACTTCTTAGTATTATATTATTATATTATTAAGTCACAATGGACCATACAATTTGCCTACTTTTGAAACCCAACTAAAACTTGGTTAAAGTTCATCCTTGGAACCCACGTTTAGTAACTTCAAAATTAACCATGCTTAAAGTTATATATACTCTTTGCTTGTAATTTTCAACATCAATCACTGCTATATATCGTCACCCATTGATTATCCATCACCATCGATCACTGTCCGAATCGGCACTCGCACTCCCCATTGTTAGTCATCACCATTACAAATTACCACTATATAATTATTTCTAAAAGAATGTTGAAGTATAGTATTAGGTTAATTAGTATTTTCTTTTACTTTAAGATTTATAAATATTGAAAAATTCAGGGTATTAAGAAAACATACCACTCTTAATATATTTTATCCTGCATATACCATTCAAATATTTAGATGTAAATTCACAATCAGACGTTTTAATCTTAAAAAAAAAATAAGGCCTTAGTCAACCTCTCGTATTAGACCTAAGATCTATTTTCTTAACACAGTAATAGTATAACGAAGATTGTGAATTTAAATCTCACCAAGACTAAACAAAATTTTTACCTTAATCGAATAACTTAAACTTTTAAATGAGATGGTTATACAGTTACAAACAAAAAAAACCAAAAAGTTGTGTGTAGTGTGAATAAAAATTTCTTTTTTGTTGGCCCAAACCGTGTAACTTCTCTCACAATTTTTTGCTCTCTTAATCCTTCCTCTTTCTCAATATAAGAAACCTCTTAGCTTCCTTTACTTACAACTCTTCTCTAGCTAGCAAAAATACTTAGCCATGAAAACACAAAATTGGTCACAATTAAAGTCACTCATGAATAAAGCAACCAAGAACATAATTTTTCTACTTAGCTCTAAAATGCACAAATGGAAATTAACTTCAAAAATCCTAAACTTTAGAAGGAAGCATCCTATAAGGTTGTTCAAGAAGTCTAAGAGCTCGTCATACGATGCAATTCGCGACATAGATGATCAATTTGAACAACAAGAAGGTCCTTCTACACATTGCATTCGAAGAATCAAAAGTAATATTGCTCGCAATAATGATGATGATGAAAAGGACGTTGATCAGAGAGCAGAGATGTTTATTGCTAATTTTAGAAGACAACTTAGATTGGAAAGACAAATATCTTTGGAACTTCGGTATTGCAAATGATCCATGAAGATTTCTTGTTGAGCAAGTAATAAATAATATGTTGAGAGTTTTGGAGGACATAATTTATTATATTTGTATCTTTACTACTATAACTATTACTATTACTATTGAATTTGTTTTCACTTGTAATTTTTCTCTATTTATGGGATGAATGGCATATGACTACATAATTACAAATGTATACGATCAAACTTCTCTATGACAGTTATCCTTTATAACAGACAGACAAATCTTTCTTTGAATCGATTTTTCATGCTATATTATATGTTCTCTGTAATAACAATTCGTTATAACAATTAAAAAACATCGAAACAAATGACATCGTTATAGAGAGATTTGACTGTACAATCTTGTCATGGTTAGAATTAAATATTTCTCCACATTTTCGTGTAATACATGGAAATTTTTTTACTTCATATTTGTCCAAAACATATTTAAGAAAAGTTGTTACAATGTTCAAGAATGAATAATGATTCATACAATTTAGTGTAAACTCACTTGGAATCTTGCAAAGAGATGACAGTTTCAAAAGCACTAGCCAATGCTTTCACCCTATTCTTCCTTTGCTCTCTAAGTTTACTTGCTGTTTCTTCAATAACATCATTAGATGATACTACAATTTCCTTCTTATGCACCAAATGTGTATAAGCCTTTGCAAATGTCATTGTAGTTGTGCTAACTTTGTTGTTGTTTTCTTCCTTTTCTTTGTTGTTTCTTCCTTCACTTTCTTCTTGATCAATCTTCAAATTCAATTCTTTTCCCTCATCTTTCTTTTGTTCACAATCATCCAATGGTGTTTCATTTTCTTGATCTTTCTCTTTCTCTTCTTGATTCTCGTTTTCTTGTTTTTCGATCTCTTCAAGATCATGATTACTAGGCTCAAGATTCTTGATTTCTTCTAGTTCTTTATGGTTTTCGATGATGCTTGTTTCGTCAACCAATAGTTGTTCTTCTTTTGGTACTTCCATATTCTTGATGACTTCTTGATTTTCCACAACATATAATGAGGATGATTCTGCAGCCTTGAGGTATTCATCAATGTTTACAGTTTCACTTAGCTCTCCATTATCTTCAATCACTAGTTCTTGGTCTTCCTCTTGCTCTAACTCTTTGCCCTCATGAGGAACGATATTCGCTATGATATTTGATGTTAAACCAAAAGGACTATCTTGGTTCTTGGTGATAGTATTGTTCATGGTCAATGCCTTAGCATAGAGGCCAACACTATGTTGTTTTCCAGTAACATTCTTACTACTAGTATGTGGTGTTTTGGGAAATTTATTCAAAAGGGGTTTATGAGAAGTGGAATTCTTACTTGAAGATGGCATGGATGGTTTGAGAACTCTCTCCCTAGGAGTAGAGGATGTTCTGCTTTTTAGCAGGGGAGAAAACAGGGGAGGCTTATGATCAATTGATAATCTTCTTCGTGTTGGAGTTTGTTTCCTATGAATGCTATGATCACTTTTTGGGACTAGTTTCATGCTTTGAGGACTATGATCATGAAAAGACGATAGGGGAGGCCTATGATCGAAAGACAATCTCCTTCGAGCTAGATTTTGTTTGTTGTGAGTGTTGGTATCACTAGCTATCTTCTTGCCATGAGTATTATGATCAAGATTAGGAGATTGAGGAGGCTTATTATCGAACGATAATCTTCTTTGAGCTGGATTTTGTTTATTATGAATGCTAGAAGATGATGAAGCTATCTTCTTGGCTTGAACATTGTCAAGACTAGAAGGTAGAGAAGGCCTATTATCAAACAAACTTCCTCGAGCTACATTTGGTTTATTGCGGACAATGTTGAGATCATTCAACAATGTTGGATTCTTCTTGACTTGAGTATTATCAAAATTAGATGGAGGCTTATCGATCGATGTTCTATAATCTAGGGTTTGTTTATGGTGAATGTTGGGATAAGTTGATGGTGTTGATTTCTTGCCTTGAGTTTTCTCAGGACTAGAAGAAACTTTGGACTTGAGATAGGTATTTTTCCTATTTGAAGCAATAAGATTAATGGCATTTGTGTGTGCAAGAGACCTTGTCTTGGATGTGCTAGGGCTCCTCTTGCCCTTTACTATAGGGGCAATGTCCCTTGTCTTTGTTGCCATTCCTTTGCCTCAAGTCCTCAACAAGACTATTTGGACCTGTAAAAAGGTAACAAGTTAGTTTCGACTATATGATTATAACTGATTTAGTTAATTAATTGTAATTACCTTTTTAAATGATTTGATCATAGTGTTTATACTTTTAGACTGTCGATGTATATAAGTTAAACTCTTTAAGCAATAAAAACATAGTGAACAAGAACTTCTTCACATAACAAGTTAATTTCAACTATGATTATAACTGATATAGTGAATGTAATTACCGTATATTTAAGTTAAATTCGATGTTTAAGCAATAAAAGAACATAGTGAGTAATGAAAAATAAGAATGGGAATTCTCAATGCCAAAATCAATTCTCTCATTATTTATTTTCATCATAATTGAAAATTATACATGAATCTTTTTTTCCACCATAACTTTACAAAGAGTGCTACTTCTTTGAGACTTAATTTCTAAATTCAAATTATAACAATTTTCTGGAGAACATAATCACATAAATATAAATATCATGAAATTTAATAAAAGAAGAAAAAATCATTCCTCCAAATCTCAACCAATTAAAAAAAAAATTATATGAAAGAAAATACATTTTTCTCATGCATTTTGTGCATATGAGAACTTAATTAATTAAATATCCCTTTTATTCAACTTTGATTTTCCAATCAGAAATCATTTAATAATTTTCTTAAAATCATCAAAGGAAAATATACAAATTGATAAAGAAAATGCACCTTTTCAATAAAGAAGATGAATGAAAGCCTTCATATTATATATGGATAATTGATAGGAAAAGAAAGTGAGGGATTTGAGAGAAAATAAGAAAAAAAAGAAGGAAGAAAAAGAAAGAAAAAAAGACTAGGGAAAAATAGTTTATAAGAAGAAGTGGGATTATTTTTTAATTGGTCAGAAAAATTGGTAGTTTGGTTGTTAACATTGTATGCGTAAAATATGCACAACCTAAGGTTGTGGAAAGCATATAAAAACACAAATATATGTGATTTTTATTTTCAATTTAATTATTTGATATTCAAAGTTTACTGATTCGACTAATTTAAAATTGCTTTGGGTGAACTCCTATGTCTCTAGTATTCAAAATTCAAATAACATATTTTCCCTTGCAATAACATATATATATATATATATATATATATATATATTTCTTGATTTCTACAGGCCCAAATATACTAAAACTGAACCGTGGCCCAATAAGGATGAAACCCAATAATCAGCCACAATTTCATCACAAAAAAATCAATATTTCTAAAAACATTAAAATATCACACCAAATGGATGTATTTTTTCATTTTTACCTTTTCCAATAAGTAGAGCCGTCAATATGGGCTAGGCCTGTTGGGCCAGCCTGGCTTAACCCGGGATTTAATAGGGCTGGGCTAAGATTTTTGGAGCCCATTTAAGAAAAGGGCTTTTTAGCCCGGCCTGAATAAGCCTGCTGATTTGTTGGGCTTGAGAAATATAGGTAGGGCCGGCCCGTGGGCCAAATAAAAATAATAATAAAAATATAATATAATATTAAAATTTAAAATTAAAAACTCAAAATCTATTTAATATTTAACTAATTGAAACGGCATATAAATTGCAGATGAAAATGAAGATGTTAAGACAACCTTGCCACAAGCTGATTCAGATATGCTTGATGAAGATGATCATGAAGTGTTGAATACGCCATAGATTTCATGATGTGTTAGATACGCCATAAGTTTCATGATTTTTTTAAGGAGTTTATTTTTAACTTTTTTATGGTTGGAATATTGTCACATATTTTGTGTTTTAATGTGACAAAACAATTAGGTTAATATTTCTATTTATATATTTATACTTTTATTTGAAAAAACCTTAATAAATATTATAAAGATAATTTTATTTGTGGATTTGATTAACAAGTAGTAACATTAACATGATGTAATATTATTTTGTCGAATTTATGATAATATTTTAAAATTATAATTTATAATTTATTTTAATAATTATAAAAAAAATATAATTTTAAAAAAAGTGGGCTAGCCCGGCAAGCCTGTAGCCCACGTACTTGTGGGTTGGGCCGACCGTTTTCTGGCCCACACCAAAAATGGGCTAGCCCGGCCTGACCCGTAAAATGTCAAAGCCTGTATGGGTTAGCCCGGATGGGGTGGGCTAGCCCATATTGACAGCTCTACCAATAAGGGTGCAATTTATTCTTATAAGAATATGGAACTTTAATAAAAAAATATCTACATAGTCATATACAATATTTACACTTGTTTTTCAGGAAAACATTTTCCTTCATACCAAACACACCCTTCTTTAAATAATATATCAACTTTGTATAAAATTAAAACCATATAAGAGTTATTTATACATAATTTATCCAATTATATAAAAATATACAATATCATACAAACTTACACAAAAATAGGATTTCCTCTACTACAATTTCAATAGGCGAAATACTATCCGAAATGGACCACAAACATCACTAAATATCTCAAGTTGCTCGTATGATAAATATCTTCTATATCCAATCTTGAAACTGCAGACTCGAATAAACAAAGAGAAAAAAATAATGTTTATAGTTAAAAAAATAATGTTTATAGTTAAAAAAATAATAGAATTGGTCACAAACAAATTATAAATTCCAAACACTGCCGGCTTTTAATTTTAAAATTAAAGGTCATCTTAGCAACTGATTTTTCTTTTCTTTAATCTTCTTATTCTCTATTTTTTCTTTATAGTAATATAATATCCGCACAAATATGCAAGCAATATTACAAAAAAAAAACTAATACAATGCACAATTAGTACTAAAAAAAACTAATCACATTTTGAATTGTAATATAATTTGTTTGAGTACATCAAATCATATTATTTTCAAAATATTCGACATCTAGTTTCTCAACGTAATTAAATCAATACATAAAATCTCAAGAAAATAAAGAAATCAAATCACACAATCATGGAGTAATGTTTTTGTTCCTTATTATTATTATTATTATTATTATTATTATTATTATTTATTAATACATTATCTACTAGTTAAAATCATTTCATTGATAAAAAAAAAATTAAAAAAACTTGTCACTTAGTTTGAAATTTTTGTTTATTACTAATCTCTTTTTAATTACTATAAATAAATATTATATATTTTTTTTTATTTTTTTGTTTTGTTTTTAACGATAAGTACAGATAAGTAGTTTGGCTAATTACGTTTGTCCATTTAAACCATAAACTACAGGGACCTACACATTTTCAGTTTTTATAATCCATCCATTAGTTTAATTGTGGAGAGAATATGACAAGTGTATCAATTTTGTCATCCATTAATATTTTATCTTCAATAAATTATTATTAAAAAGGGGAAAAAAGAAGGGACTGCAGATATATAATTATAAATTATAATGGAATATTTTGATTATTTTTACTTATTAAAAGGAGAGACCAACTCAAATTTTATTTAAACAAAAAATAAAGAAACTTGAAAAAGTTTGGCTTATAATAATTTGACAATCTCAGAGTATCTCAATTTCAAAATAATGTATATCTGCACTAACAACCATATTATAAATTATAAGTATATGTTCTAATTAACTAATTAAGTAAAATCTTTTTGGTCTAAACTAATTTATATATATCTAATTGTTCCCTATCTCACCTTCATTGATTAGACATTACAAGAATAATAATTGCAAAGGATGAATTTTATAATAATGTCTTGGAACAAGAATGACATAAGTTAGCTCTCAACCATCCCATTAAGAGTAATGTGTTGAAGAAGTCCCACATTAATTATAGGATGTGTGATATATTTATATGACTCGCATAATTCTTACCTCTGACGCTAATTTTTGAAATGTGTCAGATCAAGATTTATTTCTTTATTATAGTATTTAGGTAGGATGCATCCCAATTTTCGTTTCTGTAGTTGGGTCTTCATATTAAAATTGTTCACTCTTCAAATATTGAGTTCTGAATGTGAAAAAGGTGTTGAAGAAGTCTCGTATCGTTCAATTATGGGATGAGTGATTTCTTGATGTTTTGGATAATTCTCACCCCGCGTGAGCTAGTTTAGTTGATTTAGGTCTAAAACATTTTTTTTTTAAAAATATGGTAGCTGGGTAATACCTATTTCGATTTTTATTCTCAATGTTGAGTTTCATATAAAATTGTTCATACTTCAGATGTCCATTCCTGAACATAAGAAAAAATGTTACAGAAGTCTCACACAATCATTATGAGATGAGTGATCTCTTTATATGACTTTGACATACATATGATTTTGCACTATTTTAATTTAAATGATTGAGTGGATGATTATTTAGTTAATTTATCATTAATCATAGCTTAAACAAAAGGATAAGAAATGTAATCTTTAAAGAAAAAAGGTATAAGTTAAAGAATATTAATTTTCTAACAATTAAGAAAGTAATTCCAAAATTAAATTTCCTTTGATATACCAAAATTAATTACATCAACCTAATAATTGCAAGTTATTTGAACTTGAAAAATATCTTCATTTTCTTCCCTACATATATATCCATCAATGATAAAGTGGGACTGCAAATTGGGAAAACGACCTTATAATATGATTAGAAAAATTCTACTAATTAAATATAGGCTAATTGCATTCATTAAGGCAGCAGTCAAAATGTTGTCATTACTTAATTGGCTAAAAATTGCCTCAAATTAAACTTCTCGATTATCTATATTCTTGATGATTCAAAATATAATTTCTTTCGTCTCAAAATAAATGTTATTTTGATATATATATATATATATTACTATATATAATAAGTGGGAATATCTACTACTTAGCACATGACAAGTGTTGGATGATATGTGCTTGATAGTGTTGTACATTCTTCTTTTATGGTTGTACCTTTAAAATTTATATTATTGGACAATTTAACACCATTAATTACCTATTACTTTATTAGCCAAAAAGTTTGACCTCATTTGGGCCCATTTATTAGTTATATGTTTTCAATTTTCAATATATGTTCTCTATCTAATTCTTTTTTTCAACCTTTTATTTTAAACTTCTTCAAATTTAGTTACATATTCATAGGCAAAAAATTACAATTTATAGTACTTTTTGTATAGATTTTGCATTTTTTTTTTTTTTAAATATCGAATTAATACAATCTGATTTAACTTTGAAAATTAGTCAAATGGACTTTCAAAAACCGCAACATGACAAATACAAGTGGACGGAGAGAGTATATTTTAGCTACAAAATATATTAGAGGTACAACTTTTTAAAAAATTTAAATTTTTATTGCGTTGACTCTTGAAATCTTATCATTGTCATATGAATTTGAACAAATTATATATTATTAAAAGTTACATAAAAGATGCTATAAATCACAATAATTAGCAATTAAAATTATTTTTAAATCATATAAGAAATTTGGTTGACTAATTGGAATAGAATAAGTAACATGTACTATTTGAAAATAACGTCAAAATTTCTAGAATTCACAATAAATTAACAACTGAAAATATCTATGATTATTCACGTGAATTGAAACATGAGTAACCTATATTATTCAAAACTAATGCAAAAATACTATAAATCACAACAATTTAATAATTTCAAATATATTTTTAAGAAAACATATAAAAAATCGACTGATCTTCAAATTCCATTTATATCACATAAATTAAAACAAAAAAAATTAATATTTATTGGGCCCATGCTGGCATGGGCACCAAATATCTATATATATGTGTCACAAATGGAAAAGTATCAATCAAGGAAGCAACATATATCATTTACAAATGACTTAAAAAGCATTAAAAATTACAATAATTACCAATTTAAAATATTTAAAAGTTATATAATACAATACGTTGCTCTCAGAATTCTATTAGGCTCACATATATTGGGACAGAAAAAACAACACATATCATTTTAAAATTACCAAAAAATTATTATAAATAATAATAATAATTAACAACTTAAAATATCTGAAAGACATTTTAAAAGGGTTAATTTTGTAATTTTATCCATATCACATAAATTAGGACAAAGTGACCAGTAATGTACGTTATTTGAAAGTTACATAAAAATATTATAAATCACAATAATTAATAACTTAAAACATTTTTAAAAAAAATATGAAAATTTGGATGACTCTCCAAATTTTATTTGTGTCACATAAATTGAGACAACAAAAATAACATATATTGGGTCCATTTTAATTTATTTGTCTTATTTTTTATTTTTTTTTATATTTAAAAATTGTGTAAAAATACTATAAATCATGATAATTGACAATATAAAATATGTTTTGAAAAAAATACAAAAAATTCCATTGATTCTTGAAGTGAATCTATCGTAAAAATACTATAAATCATGATAATTGACAACATAAAATATTTCAAAAATGTTGTATGTGGGTAGTCTTATTATGCCTTAAATAGCATCAAAGAAAGTACGGGTTTGTGATAAAAAAAAACGTATTCCTTTATCCACGCAAACAATCGTTTCAAAAACTCGGTTATTAGCCCCAAAACATACCATTTATATAGCACAGGCCACATTATCTAGTATATATATATATAGTTGACTAGCAAATGTAATTATTTTGACGATCAGACAAATATATGTAACTGACTCAATTTACTAGAGGTGTCAATATGAGCTGTCCCACCCCATCCGGGCTAATCCATACAGGCTTTGAAATTTTATGAGTCAGGCAGGGCTAGCCCATTTTTGGTGTGGGCCAAAAAAAGGTCGGCCCAGCCCACAAGTACATGGGTTACGGGTTTTGTCGGGCCAACCCTTTTTTAAAAAATATTTTTTTAATAATTTTTTAAATTAAATTATAATTTAAAAATATTATTATAAATATCGACAAAATAATATTACATGGTGTTACCACTTGTTAATCAAATCCACAAATAAAATTATTTTTATAATATTTTTTAAGTTTGATTTCAAGTAAAAGCATAAATAGCTAAATAGAAATATTAACCAAATTGTTTTCCAATGATCATAATAAAACACAAAAACTATGATAACATTCCATAGGTTACGGCCTATGTAGTGATTCCCTAGAAATTTTAGGAAATTTTTATTTTATGTAGTACATATTTTATAAACATAATTTATATTTAAATTGTAATATTTCAAACTTTTAACAGATTTTGAGTTTAGACTCTTGTTATTTTTAATACTCTATTTTATTTTTATTTTTTAATTAATTTTTATCTAGCCCACGGGCCGGCCCTATCCATATTTCTCAAGCCCCACAAATCGGCAGACTTATTCAGGCGGGGCTTAAAAGCCCTTTTCTTAAATGGGCTCCAAAAATCCTAGTTCAACCCTATCAAATCACGGGTTAGACCAGACCGACCCTATGGGCCTAACCCATATTGACGGCTCTACAATTTACTACCAATAATTTAATCAAAAGGATAACAAATGGAATCTTTAAAGACAAAAATACCAAAGTTAAGAATTGAAGTTGATAAGATATCATCTTTGACTTTAATAACGCAATTAATTATATTATGCTCAACATAACAATGGCAAGTTGTTTGAATTTGAAAATAACTCCATTTTCTTCCCTTTAATACCCATCAATGATAAGTTGAATTGTTAATTGGGAAAACGACTTTATTATAATGATTAATGTGATCTTAAGAAATTCCACTAATTAAATATAGGCTAATTGCATTCATTAATTTAGTAGTCAAATTGTTTTGGCATGCCATTACTTATTGAGCTAAAAAGTGAATCAAACCTCTCAATCCCCGGACAAATGCTATTTGTTGAAAAAGCTCTATTTTGAGGTCCGACTTATTCAGATACGTGTCAAAAGTCGCATTTTAGGGTAAACAAATCCTTGTAAAAGCGATACTTCACCTCATTTTTTATACAAGTAGAATGTTTATAACAATCATTTTTTTATAATAATTGATTTAATATTCACTATAGCAATTATATATTTTGTTGAATAAATCTTTGGGATAAGGGTCTGAAAAATATCCAAAATTTGGTCAAATTTGTTGTTGCGATACTAAACTTTAATGAGGACCTATTACCTCTCTAGACTATTTAATACCGTATTTTAAACATATATATTTGCCCACGTGGACATAAAAAATAATGTAAAATTATAAATAGTAATGTGTCCACGTGTGCACATATATACCTTTAAAATACACTATTAAATAGTTCATGGGGTAAAAAATACGGTATTAAATAGTCTAGGGAGGTAATAGGTCCTCATGTAAGTTTAGTATCGCAACAGCAAATCTGACCAAAGTAAATCAACTATTTCGAATTAAAGAAATAAAACCAAAAGCCTTGTAAAACCACTAGATGCAAAGTCCCATTTCAGCATGGTCTCAACAAATCACACTAGTAAGATCAAAGTGATCTGACGTACTTTTTCTGTCTTAATTTATCTTAGATTATTGTTTTTAGCCAGTCAAAACAAAGACATAGTTTTTTATTTGATAAATATTTACGGATGTTATTAACATTTTATCCAAGTTGATTCCACATATTTAAAAAAACCTTTTTTTTTTATTGATATTTGGAATCAAACTATCGTGGAAAAAACATCTTTAAAGAATAAACATTGAAAAGTTTAAAAACACCTTCGATACAAAGTAAACACATGAACAAAAAAATTCAAAATTTAAAAATTACCTCGACATGAAACAGATACGTCAATGAAAAGTTGCTTAGCCTCTTATTAGTATTGATGAGATTCTACTAGTACAGATAGACCAAAGGTTAGATGACAACAAATTAGTGAGTTATACCAATCTTGGTGGGTCAATGTTGTCATGCTTCATGGATATCTAATAGTACGTGTACGCAAATGCTTATTTATTTTATCCATATGTATACACTTTGCCAACTCAATCACAAACATTTTTTTTTATGATAATGTTGGTATTCGAATTAATTTGATATTTAAGAGGTCGTTTGAGGTGAGGGATAGACATAATTTGTTATGGGATAAAATATAGTTTAGGGATAAAATTTTGGTATCTTATTCGGTTGTCAAGTTTAGAATAACTTATTTAATTTCGCCATTTATATCATAGTAATGAAATAAGTTATCTTATATACATGCTGGATAATAATTTTATTGGATATTTAGGTTTTTCATTAGCATATATATACTTGGTAATCTAAATTTATTTTTGTCAAAGTAATCTACTTTTCTTTAAGGTCTAAATGTGTACTACTTGAATTAAATATTACATCAATAATATATTTGAGAAGATATCATTATAACATAATAAAATCATTAAAATGATAACATATGAAATATATCAATATAGTTTATCATGAAATACGATAACAAAATAGTAAATAATAAGAGCACCAAAATGATTGAAGGTCAAGGAATGCCATATATATAATCTCATCTATTATATTCGTTATGTGACCCAAAATATTTATTCATGATATACTTTATCTTTAATAAAATATGAAGGTCTGAATGCTTTTAAGACTTATTTGCAGATTTGATCGAATTAGATTGAATAAAATCGAATATGTGGCAAAATCTAAACAAAAATAAATATACTTATTAGGCTAAGATATGAACGATCATTCAAATTCAAAACTCTATTAAGAGTAACAAATGAGGCCTTAATGTGCTTGTCATTGTCAGAATCAGAATCTTAAATCTCTTGTAATTTTAAAAATAATTATTTTTTTTGATATATTTAAAATAAAAATATATTTTTATAATAGTCGACAAAATAAAAGTGAACAAAAGAAATAATATATAGATAAAAAAATATTGCTATAATTTTAACTTGTGGACATCACATAATCATGCAACCATTTGGATTATCATAGCCATATTGGTAGCCATAACAGTCACCGGCTTGAGGGAAATAGGATGCTGGTGGTTCACGGTGGTGCCCCAACAACAAGGATGGTTGTCCACGGTGGTACCCCAACGATGGTGGTGGTTGATAACGGTGGTGCCCCATTAACATTGGTGGTGGTCCATGGCATTGGTGGTGTCCCCCTAAACGACGCAGAGTATGATGGTTATTCTCATGCAAATCATCCAAAGGGTCACGAAAATTCATCCTATAGCCCATCTCAAGGCTCTCAACCCTCCTCATTCTCGAAAACCGTTCTGAGTCATCATTCCAGTAGTTTCTGACGTGTGGTGGGGGTTGTGGTGACAAATGACACGGCCATAATGATGGTGGTGCTGATGGTGGTGCTATTTGCAAAAAAGATAACGGATGTCCACGAAATTCACAACAATCATGTTGACACCCTTGTGCGACATGTTCACCGTGTGGTGGTGGTGGCAGTTCCTCTTTTTTAGGCGATGGAGGTGGCGGAGGAGATGGTGGTGGTGGACAAGGCTGTCATACCACACAAGAGAAACATTGTAAGAATTTAATTTTGTGCATTGATACAGAAAAATAAAATAAAAATTAAAAGTTAATTTCTCTATCTCAGTTTATATGGCGAGTCAAACAATTTAAGTTTGATTATGAATTTGGACATGGAATCTTCAAGATTTTTTTTTGAAATAAAGTCTATATATTTGAAAATCACAGAAAAAGTACTATAAATCACAATAATTGACAGTTAAAAATATTTTTTGATAGTAATCAAATTCTGAAAGATATCATGTAAATTAAGACGGAGGAAGTATTTTGATTTTTCAAGTTTTCCAATTAATGTAATCTACCTTGAATTTCCGTGGACGAATCATGTCAGGATCCATTGAAGAATGCTTCCACACCCTACAAAAACTTTTTTCAAGTAAATTACGTTTAATTTTGATCGTGAATTTGGTGATAAAATTTATATACTAAAAACTATATAAAAAGTTACAATATTTGACTATTCAAAATATTTTTAAAAAATATATTATAAAAATTACGCTAAAAAAAGTTCTTGTTTGAATTTCAAACTTTAAAAAGTGACATAAATTGAGACGGAAGAAGTATCCACCAAAACATTCATGTTTTCATTTCTTTGGGGTTGATTTTGTGATTTACTAAAAAAAATACGAGGTGATAGAGAATAAAAATGATAAATACTTATTCGTACTTAATTAATAGAAGAAGAAATAAAACGTTTGAAATTGATTTTTTTTTAACCAACTATGCTATAAAACAAAAAAAATAAGGAATAGCAAAGCATAAAAATTTAACCCTTTATTAAGACAGAAATTATTCAAAAAATAAAGAAGAAAACTGCAACTTTGCCTAGAAAAATGACAAATAGTTAGAAGATACTCTCTCCATTTACTTTTATTTGTCACGTTTCACTTCATTAGAATTAATTTGACTAATTTTTAAAGCTAATTAATCAAATCAGAGTTATTCAATATTCTAAATTTAGATTTTAGATTTTTGAAAACCATACGAAAAATACTATAAACTGCAAATTGCAAATTTGTAATCATTCTCATCATCTTAAAAGTTGATTAAAGCTCATACAATTTAACTCTCGATAAACGAAATATAACAAGTAAAAATGAACGAAAAGAAGGAGTATTAAACTAAAAGAAAAAAGAAGAAAACTAACAAGCACTCACCAACTTTTCTGGTATTAGATTTGTTCTCCCTGGTCTTCAATCAAAACTTAGGAGTAATTAATTAATTAACCTATATATATTTTAATAAAACTACGTATATAGAGACAATTTTTTTCCTTTTCTGAAAAGTATATTTTTCAAAACTACTTAAGGAAAGATAATCTAAGATATGATTATTTTTCTTTTTTAAAAAAAAATCTTCTAACTGGTAAATATTTTATTTGTAAGAGTGAAAAAAAGTTTAGCTTACTTTTATGTGAAGAAAATATACATAAGGAAATTTCGATAGTGCACAGCTCATTTTATTTTCATAATTATTAGCTGGAAATTTAGCACATATAAATAAATATATATTAATAAGAAGTAAATCTTTAAAAAATGCGTAAGTCAAAATATAATTATGGGTCGAAAATCTTCTAAAGACCAAAAAAAAAAAAAAGGATAAATATTCTTTGACTCAATTATTGTAAATACTTAGTTAAAATCTAAGAAGACGTAAAATGACTTTATATATAATATATGGAAAAAAATTCTTAGCTTATATTTTTTAAAAATTATTAGCTTTATATTTATTTTTTTGGTAATATCTTAATTAACCATCTTTATATAGACAAATTCTCTGAGGTTACCAATGATATGTTTAGTAATTTTGATCAAATATTTGATATTTTATATACATTATTTATGACAAAGAATATTATATGAATATATGTTTTTCATTAAAAATATTTCCTTCTTTATATGAAGTGTTTCTAAACTTAAAATTTGACATTAAATTATTTACACTATTTATGACACAGAATACTGTATGAATATATTTTTTTCATTAAAAGATTTTCCTTCTTAATATAAAGTATGAGTAAGCTTAAAATTTAAATAATTTTACATATTATTTTTGCCTGTAATAGTCCAATATTGTTTAAATATTAAATGTCACTATAATTCCAAAAAATTCTCGGAACTAACATGTTGTTATAGTCTTAGAGAGAGGTGCTATCGTATTTGTGTATTTAAAAAATAAAAACAATTAATTTTTCAATTTTATGTTATTATAATTCGTTAGGATTTAGGACTCATGATAAAAGTGTTTTTATAGTTTAACATTCAATTTTTAACGAGAATAAAGTTTGCTTTTTTTTGTAAATAACATTATTTGCATTAGATTGATGAACAATAGCGAATATTATATACTAATTAATTCTAAATGTAGAAATATTTAATATTAAAAATATAAGAAATACATTGTATTTGTGCATACATATTGTGCACAATAAATGTATTTGCGCCAAAATGATATCTCTATAATGGAATATATTATATTTGCACGAGTAAATGTATTAATACATTGAACTTGCAAAATTAATAAATGTATTCGCACATTTATAATTGTCTAGATATTTTTGTACATATAATAAGTAGTACCTCCGTTCACTTTTAATTGTCATAATTTTCTTTTTAGAGTTAAATGATAGTAACAATTTTGACTAACATTTTACGATGTATTTTTTTTTTATCATATTGTTATGCAAAAGTTGGAATTTATAGTACTTTTCGTATAGTTTTTGAATATTTAAATTTTTTTGTTTAAAATATCGAATTAATGTAATCTAATTTAACTTTGAAAATCAGTCAAATTAACTTTCGAAAAACGCAACATGACAATTAAAAGTGCACATATGGGGTATTACTTTAGCTTATTTTACGCTCATTGAGAAATATTGTGTCACGTAATTTTTTCAAGGGAAAATTACGTGGTTAAGCAAACTTATACTACTTAATTACTCATCATAGCTATAGTTTGTTATAATTACCACTCGCGACTAACATTATACATTAATTACGTGGGCTGACTTCGAGATTGTATAATTAGCCACGTTTGTATATGTATAATTAGCAAGAATATACAAATACATATGTATAATATACAATTATCTTACCGATATACATATACAATTCACCTCTCTCCCACTCTCTGCCTCTCTCGCTCTCCTCTCTCCTCCCTCTCCCAACTTCAGTTGCCATATATACAAATGCATATGTATAATATACAATTATCTAACCGATATACATATACAATTCACCTCTCTCCCACTCTCTGCCCTCTCTCGCTCGCCTCTCTCCTTCCTCTCCCAATCTCGCTCGCCTCTCTCCTCCCTCTCCTAATCTCGCTCTCCTCTCTCCTCCCTCTCCCAATCTCGCTTGCCATATATACATATACATATGTATAATACACAATTATCTAACCGATATACATATACAGTTCACCTCTCTCCCACTCTTTGCCCTCTCTTGCTCGCCTCTCTCCTCTCTCTCCCAATCTCGCTCACCTTTCTCCTCCCTATGACATATAGCTACGAATTGTAATTATCAAACTATAGCTATGGAGAGTTATTAGGCTAATTTTGTGTGGCTATATGTGAAAGTTTCTCTTTTCAATAAAGCTTTTATTCGTACTTATTATTAGTACTAGACATCGGAGCCTGTGCTAGCACGGGCCCAATATGTATCATTTTTTGTTTCAATTTATGTGACAAAGACAAAATTAAAGAGTTAATCAAACTTTAATATTAATTTAAAAATAGTTTAAATTTTTAATTATTGTTAACTATGGTAAATTTTTTTTATGTCTTTTAACATTCTAAATTGCTAATTATTGTTGTATGATTTGTAATATCTTTTACGCAATTTTGAAATAATAAAGGTTATTTCTTCTTTTTCAATTTATGTGGTACTAATAACATTTCGAGATTCAATCAATTTTTTTTGTCTTTAAAATATTCTATTGTTAATTACTGTAAATTATTGTACTTTCTAAGTAATTTTCAAATGATATATATTATTTCATTTGTCCAATTTATGTGTCACCGATAAAATTTGAAGAGTTAATCAGATCTTTTACATATTTTTTTATATCTTTTGAATATTTAAGTAAATAATTATTGTGATTTATAATATTTTATATAATTATTTAAAAAAAATTAAACAACAAACAAAACGAATTCATCATAGGAAAATTATCAAAGCATCCTTGAATACATCAATAATGGGTCCCACTTTTTGTTTTAAAAAATATGCATATTGGGAGGATATTTTTGTCCAAAGTGGAAATAGAATAAGTATAAAGCATTAAAGTCTTTTAAAATTTAAAATTGTTAATTCTTATTGTATTATTTGTAATACTTTTACGCCATTTTCAAATAATAGAGGTCATTTCTTCTTTCTCAATTTATGTAGTACTAATTTTTTTTTGAGATTCAATCAATTTTTTTTGTCTTTGAAATATTTTTAGCTGTTAATTCTTGTAATTTATAGTACTTTCTAAGAAATTTTCAAATAATATATATTATTTCATTTGTCCCAATTTATGTGTCACCAGTAAAATTTGAAGAGTCAATCAGATCTTTTATATATTTTTATATCTTTTTAATATTTAAGTAATTAATTATCGTGATTCATAATATTTTTATACAATTATTTAGTATAGTAAAATAAATTTAAAAGAAACAAACAAAACGAATTCATCATAGGAAATTACCAAAGCATCCTTCAATACATCAATAATGGGTCCGACTTTTTATTTTTAAGAAATTGCACATTCGAAGGATATTCTTGTCCAAAGTGGAAATATTGTGTAAAAAATATGTATTTATTGTGATTTTGAATGTTTTGTGGGGTAATAGGACGTACGCAAAGTTAAGGTGTCTTTTTGCAAATCTGGGACAACTTCAATTATCACTTAATGTTTTTTCTCAAAATCTAATTTACTTTCGTAAACTATGTGTCAGATCAAAATCAGATTAACAAATTCAAAAGGAATGAGTAATAAATAGCTCATACAATGACATATTTATTATTTAACTAAATAATAAATATGTAATTAAAAATCTTGTTAGCTTTTGATTGAAAGCTAACAAGATAGTTACAATGATAGTTGCATTGTGGCTTATTATATATATATATAGAGAGAGAGAGAGATATGAAAAAATATTTCTCAATCATTTTATATCAAAATAATTGTAAAATATTAAAAGTGTACAAATATATCAAAGTTTTAACTTAGAAAACAAAATAGAACAACAGACCGAACGGGGTTATATGCTTCAATCACAAAAAAAATAAAAATAAAGCCTTGTATCTTCTACTTAAAGAAAAAAATAGTATGAAATATTTCATGATTTGAAATTAAATTTTATTTAGACGTATAATTTGAATTTTTTTAAAATCATATTTTTTTTCTTAAACATAAAATTTTATATTTTGTGAAAATTTTAACTTTTTACAATTCGTATACAATCTTATCAAAATATCTCAAAATGGTGTTAATCGATAACAACAATTATGAATTTGATTGAAGAGCATGTTAAGAAGAATGGATCGAAGAAATGCCTAATATAAATAGATAATTGATGTCATAACATTCCAAAAATCAATGCGCCATAAGGTTGTTAGGAGTGATATAATCTTCATTCTAAACTATATGTACCATGTTCAAATCGTATAAATGAAGTAATTCTTTGTAATATCTCACGATAAAATTATTCGAATAAACTGAATTTCAAAATGATTATCAAACATTAGTAAAATCTTTTTACTTGTTCAAAAAGAAAAAAAATTCTTTAGAGATAAAATCATCTTTGTTAGGAAATGCTTTACTTTTTCATAAAAAAATTTTGATAGATAATTTGAATTTAATCAGATTTTAATACTGATATCGTAAATTGATAAGTAGAAGTAGTAGTTTATTATAAGGTGGCCCTTTGTTTGACTTTCCCTTTCATGTTATGGTGGGGTTTGGTTATGTCCACAAAAAGCAAACGAAACTAGATGTAGGTGGCTCCTCTTAATTTTTGGACTTCATGTAACTATATACTTATCCTTTTATTTTGTCCATTTATTTATGTTGAAAGTAACGTAATTATTTGTACTTTACTTTTAAAGAAAATGACATATCAAGAAAAATATTTATTTTCCCTTCGTATATAATTAAAAATATAATAATATATGATTTGAGTATTTGATAAATTCAATGTCCATTTGGTTGTATTATATGAAGAAGACATAAAAGATGACACATGTGTATACTATCAATAATGTTTGATTATTGAAACTTTTATGAATCGACAAAAACCTAGATGAATTCATAGATGAAATTCTACTTGTGATTTATTAGGAGTTGTCTAGTTCATCAGGTAAGATAGAATATCTCAAAAATAAAATATTATTTTTTTATTGAAGGTATAATTAATACTAAGATAAAATTATATCTTAAATTTGATGTTATTTTATTTTATCTAAAGATAAGATTAAAATTATGAAATAACTTGCTTTCGCAAATATAATGACCCCTTATTGTAGGGAGAAAACTGATCAAGAAAAGTAGAACTAATATGAAATAAGCTTCTGAATTAAAGTTTTAAGAGTTCTGAATTTAATTTATTAATAAATTTATAATATGTTTTAATTATTGAATCGCAATTATGAATATATACATGTACAAGATGAAACATGTTTCTTTAAACTATGAAAAATGATCCAATTTTGAAACTTTTATGAATAGACAAAATAAGGATGAATTTTTTTTATTAATATTTATTTCTCATTCGATATTTCATATCTGTTTTAAAGTTTAATTAATTTTAATTTGCATCATATGAAAGAAACATTATTCTTTACAAAAAAAATTATATTCCAAACTTGAACCAAGAACCTCTTATTAAATTAAAAAAGCAGTACATCCTTTGATGATAGCATGGATCGATTCTACTTGTCAAAGCCTCTTATTATTATTATTATTATTATTATTATTATTATTATTATATTGAGAAAATTGATCAAGAAAAGTGGAGGACAAATGGTCAAGTAGGAAGAGTTTATGAATTTTAGGATCGTCATCAAACTTATAATTTGTTTTAATTATTGAATTTATAATTATAGATTAGTGAATAACTTATAAAGAAAAGTGCGAGCACAAATATGGAGACATGGTTAAAAAAAATGTGGGAAATACTATAAACTATAATTTTTCTCATATCAATATGATAAAAAAAACATCTTAAAAATTGATCAAAATTCCTAACTTCAATTTTTAAAATGAAAATTGTAATAAATATTTTGAAATGTAAATAGAATTACTCTCCCTGATAGAAGACTAATTTTACTATATCATTCTTTGAATATAATAAATATAATGTCTTTAAAAATGTAATAGATAAATGACTATAATTATCTATTAATTTCATAAAATGAATTAATATTAATTATTATTAGATATTCCAAAATAATATACTAGATAGTAACTATTATTAGACGGAGGAAATAGTAATTTTTACCTTTTCTAGTCTCTTTGCAAAAAAAAAAGAAGAGCAATAATATCACTTTCCTAAAAGATTAATTATGGGAGTCAGTGATACTGTTTTACTAGTTAAGTGGGGACATAAGTGAGGTCCATAATTTTTGACTTTGTAAATAAAACAAGATTGTTGGATGATTATTTTATCCAACGGCTGATATTTCTCGTTAATAAAATTAAAATATTGGTAGGATATGTGCGGTGAATGAAGTTGTTTCTTTCTTAATTCTCGAGTTGGAGTGAGTATGAATTTTTTTTGGTAAGAAGCACTTTCTACAGATAGGTTCTTCTTTTCCGAATGGAGCCTATATAACGTAAATTCAAAATAGTCAAACTTCGATATGAATACGAGACAACAAATAAAAAAACATTGGTAGGACGGCATTTCAGTATTTATCTGTTTGAGAATTAATTTCTCTTTCTCCAAATCTCCACCACCTTCCCATCTTTACATAATTTACACGTTTCTCTCTCTCCCCTTATCTCTCTCTCTCTCTAAAAAGACTCTTTTTTCCCCTCATTTGTTTCTTTGTATTTTCTTTTTCCTTTTGTGTAAAGAAGAAGAGAAGAACAACAAGAAGGAAGAGGAACAAATAAAGTAAAGTTTTAATCTTTTTTAAGGATGATATGATAACTGTAATGCACTTTTTATTTTTGTAAATTTGATATGGAGTTTGAGTGTGAAGATTGAAAAAAAAGCTAATTTCAATAGTTTTTTGACTGATGATATGTCAATAATGTGATTTTCTTGATATGGGGTTGTCTCCAAGTTGCTATTTTTGATGTGCTCTGGCTTTTTTGATAGGCTCTTATGGTAATGTTTTCATATAAAAATTTGATCTTTTTCACTCTTATTGTTTCTTATTTATGCTTAATTTTATTGGGTTTGAGTGTAAAGAATTGAAAAAAAAACTTTATTTCAATGGTCTTTTGACTGATGATATGTCAATAATGTGATTTCTTGATATGGGGTTGTCTCCAAGTTGCTATTTTTGATGTACTCTGGCTTTTTTTTTGATAGGCTCTTATGGTGATATTTCATATAAAAATTTGATCTTTTTCACTCTTATTGTTTCTTTTTCATGCTCAACTTTTTTGGGTTCGAGTGTAAAGACTGTAAGAAATAAAGAAGCTAATTTGAATGTTTTTTTGACTGATGATATGTCAATAATGTGATTTTCTTAATATGGGGTTGTCTCAAAGTTGCTATTTTTGAAGTTCTCTGGCTTTCTTGATAGGCCTTTATGGTAATATTTTGATCTTTTACACTCTTATTGTTGCTTATATTTGCTCAATTGTATTGGGATTGTGTTTTTTCCTTGCTTTCTCTTTAAGGTATTGATATTTTAGAGAACTTAAGAAGTTGGTATTTCAATGGTCTTTGATTTGATGATATGTCAATAATATGATTTTCTTAATATGGGGTTGTCTCAAAGTTGCTTTTTTTTAATATGCTCTTATGGTAATATTTCATATAAAAATTTGATCTTTTTCACTCTTAGTGTTTCTTATATTTGCTCAGTTTTATTGAGATTGTGTTTTTTCTTTGCCTTCTCTTTTAGATTTGATATTTTAGAGAACTTAAGAAGTTAGTATTTCAATGGTCTTTGATTGATGATATGTCAATAATATGATTTTCTCGACATGGTTTTGTCTCTAAGTTGATATTTTTGATGTGCTCTAGCTTCCTTGATAGGCTCTTATGGTAATATTTTCATATAAAAATTTGATCTTTTTTACTCTTATTGTTTCTTATTTGTGCTCAATTTTATTGGGTTTGAGTGAAAAGATTGGAAAAAAAGCTAATTTGAATAGTTTTTTGACTGATGATATGTCAATAATGTGATTTTCTTGTAATGGTTTTGTCTCCAAGTTTCCACTTTTGATGTCCGCTGGCTTCCTTGATAATCTCTTATGGTATTTCAATTTAAAAGGTGGTATTTCCCTTTTATTGTTTCTTGTTATGCTCAGTTTTATTGGAGTTGCTGTTTTTTTTTCTTTCTCATAATATTTTGATATTTAAAGAACTAAAAAAACCATTTTAATGGACTTTGACTGATGATATGTCAGCAGTATGATTTTCTTGGCATGGGTTTGTCTCCAAGTTTCTGTTTTTGATGCTTATTGGCTTCCCTTGTAGTAGATTCCAATGGTATTTGTTTTTCTTCATATTTTCAAGCTTTAATTTTGACTGGATTATTCTTGTTATGCTCAATTTTATTGGGATTCTCTATTTTATTTTTAAATTATTTTCTTGACTATTTATGTGACTAAGATGAAAATTTTGATGTCTACTTTGTTTTTCTGAATAGCTTTGTTTGAATTCTGTAAAGGCTCTATCTTTGAATTCATAACTGGTGTCACCCTTATGATTATATTGCTTCCCTCCGTCTTCTTTCCCCTTTTGTTTGGTTTGTAAGACTCTTGGAGTTTTTCCTTTAGTTGGTTTCTGATTTCTGGATGATTCTTCAAATATATTACAAGGAATTGATGAAAGACAAGTGGTGCTCACTGTTGGGTAGCTGTGATACCATTAGCCATCTTTTAGGATTTTATTTATTGGCAAATCATCTGTGCAACTTAAGGCATATATTCATAGATTTGTATCTGTGATATTCAGAGTTATGTGAGAAATTTTTACTAATATTGAGGTTTACTTGCTGCCTATGTGAGTTTCGTAAGGTTGCAATTCCGGTTAAAGGGGAAGAATTGCACCAAATGTAGTAAATTATGACAATCATCACAATAATGAATGCATCGGGTTATGATCTCCTAGACACATGCTACATTGTTGATAGTTGATTAACTTGCAAATGATGTGATTACGAGTTGCCTTTTCTGATACTGCTTGTCTTCGTAATAGTATTACTTTTGTTGTTCCCATCGAAAGATTCTCAGTTTCTTGTAGGAAAACTGAGTTTTGATGATAGGGGTTAGAGAAAATTCTCGTCATCTATCACTATGAGTTTGTGACTTTAATTTTGCTTGAGGTTTTCCTTATATTCATCACCTTGAAAGTGAATTTCAGAGTGGTAAAATTGAGGTTTCTTCTCAATTGCAATATACTTGATCGTTCTTCTTGAAACTTGTTGATTGCTGTGATAATTGAATTTTTTTATGGTAGTCCTGTCCTCATTTGCTAAAAAGTAAGTCTTTGACTTCGTGATTTTAAGGTCTAACTAGTAGTAACATTATGCTATTTGGTTTTGACATGACAGAACTAAGAGGTTGTATGTAATCTATGGATGAATATTCAAACAAAAGAGCTGTTAATGGCCTTTACGTTCCCAGAAGAGGTTTGAGGGACATAGCTGACAGCAGGGATGAAAATGTTCAGTTGTGCTCTCGATATGGATGCAGCAGCCGGCACAAATCTATGAAGAGCCCGCAAGTTAGAAGTACAGAGAAACCAAGACCTCTCAGGCCTTCTTTCACTTCTTCAAATGGAAAAGAAGTTGTTGGAAGTTCATGTAGGACATCCTCTGTGATGGCTAATGCAAGAAAATCACTGAAGGACAGGAAAGCAAATTCTCATGTTGGAAATGATCAATCAGAAACAACTTGTTCACATGGTGAACCTGAAGCTTCGGAACACATGAAGTCATCAAAAGCGCATCAACCCCAATTCAATTCAGTAATTCAAGATACTGGATCAAGTAAAATTACATTGAAAGAAGTAGGTTGCTCTAGTGGCGCTTCAAGCAGTAGACCTCGTAGATTATTTACTCCCAAGTATTCCAATCAAAATAGTCCAGTAGGTTCGTCTGTTTCTTTGTCGTCTAAGGCCATTGGTGCAGGGACCAGGGGCACTGCTAGTGGGGCTGGATATGTGCCGAGATATCTAAAATGCAACTCACGATCAGATATCTCTCCAAAGAGTTGTTCAACAGCAGATTCAAGATTTAGTAGAAGGGACATGGTAAAAAGAAGAAATTCAGAAGGTGAAAGCACTTCATCCTCTAAAGGGAAGAAAGTAAGTGGGGCATTACCAAAAGGAGGAGATGTCATTCGTCCAACTCGTGGTATCTCAATTTCCGATTCAAGGAGTAGTAAAAACTTTGATATTAGGGAGGATAATCGTGCTGTATCAGTGAGGACTCGCAGGTCAATGAATGTGCCTAGGCTTAGAGATTCAGTACGAGATTCGTCATCTGGCTTTTTCCAGAATTCACCTCAGCCTGAATCTCCAAATTTCAGTCTGCAGTCATCAAGTCAATTTTTCTCAGATGCCTCTTCGAGTGATTCAAGTGCTTTTAGTTTTCCTGGAAATGATGTTGAAGATCTCCCAGCTGGAGTGTCTGGAACTTCTGCACAACTAGGTATAAACCAATTAATGAACCGTGATGCCTTGCAGCGATATAACATGGATGGAGTTGCTCAGGTATTTTACCCAACAGAATCTCAGTCACTGTTTTTCTGGATCAGGTTTTACGGTATTTCACTTTGATCGCTGCTTTTCTGTACAGGTATTAGTGGCACTCGAAAGAATGGAACAAGATGAGGAATTAACATATGAGGTAGTCCACCTTTGAGTATTTCGTACCACTCAGGCGTTTCCTATTTGTATTTATGATGAACTCTTATTTTCCATGTACAGCAACTACTTGTGTTGGAAACCAACTTGTTTCTTGGTGGCCTCAACTTCTACGACCAGCATAGAGGAATGAGGCTGGATATAGACAATATGTCCTATGAGGTCTTTATTCTCTTCAGTATATTATTACTGACTATGTTCATCCAAACTTAATTTTCATCAAAATGTCGAGGTTTTTTTTATGGGGGTAGTGGGTTGAGGTTCATCCAATAGCTTCAAGATCACCGTCGCACAAAAGATAAGTTCCCACCGTTAGTTATACCTTTTACGCCCTGCAAAACTTAATTTTTTGCCTGTTAACAGGAATTATTAGCTCTCGAGGAGAGGATGGGGAGTGTTAGCACAGCTCTGTCAGAGGAGGCATTGTCAAAGTGCATCCGGAAAAGCATTTATCAGGCTATGCCTTCAGAAATAGGGGAATTTGGAAGCGACGAGAATGAAGATGAGGTCAAATGCACTATTTGTCAGGTTTTTCCCACTTCAAGCAATATTTTGTATATTCCAATGTTCCTGATGTGTTGTACTTAAATCTAAGTAGGTAGCACCTTGCTTTGTCACTTTGTTTTTATTTTCTGATGCAATATTACTTGAAGTGCAGTTAACACTACATTAGTTTTATGTTGTACATCCTAAGATGTTTTAGTCATCAATTAGCTAACTTTTATTTAGTAGAGTTCTCTAGGTTTATGCCTTGTTAAACTCTCTTCTTGAACACGGTGGAGTAGAAAAATTCCTGACCTAATAATTAGAGCCGTAATTTGAGTGAATGTCACTAGATTTAATTCTGTTTTTGCATAACATAGACAAGTCTATCCCATTCTAGACATAGTTCCATGCATCTAGCGACCATACTTTGTTCATGTGGTGTTAGCGTATAATCACTACTCAACATGTATGTTTGGTTCTAGGCTGTAGAGGTTCTATTGCTTTACTTGTCCTAAATTGATGATAGTTTCACCCAGTGACGGTCTATTATATAATATTTATTGTTTCCTAAAATATATTTTATAATATGCATGCGCGCACACTCACATAGTTAGGACCTCTTTATAATAGTAATAACAACATTTCACTATTACTATCAAGTTATCTTTAGAATCGTTTCTTCATGTTATCCTATGCTTCTCTATAACATCATTTCGTTATGAAAAAAGGTGTCGGATAACACCCACTGTAGGAAGGTGTCTCCGCCACTTCATGCATCTAGGATGTTGCATACCAAAATGAATTCAAAGTTGTGACTCAATTAAGTAAATGACGTGTTTTTCGCAGGAGGAGTATGTGATTGGAGATGAAATAGGAAGGTTGGAATGTGATCATGGGTATCATGTGGAATGTGTAAAACATTGGTTGAGTCTCAAGAATTGGTGTCCTATATGCAAAGCTTCAGCAGCTCCATCTTAGCTCAATTTGTTTCCCTAATGTACAAATTCATCAAGTTGAAGGGTGGGGTGGGGGTGTTTCTGTTCATTTTTTGAATTCTTTGCTTTTGTATATATATACAGTTCTTGTCACATCAAACCAATAAACCCATGCCAATGCAGGCTTTGTGGTGATAGCTGATGAACATTGATATTTATTTCCTTCAAAAATCCTTATAAAAAGTGTTCTGGAATTTACTTACTGGTGTTGTCATAACTATCCCAACTTCCGGATTTTGTTATGCTACTCTATCCGCATTCTGGTACCTACATTGAGGCCTGACTAAATTTGGATTCACTAAACAAAGGTGATTTTGTATTCAGTAGGGGCGAACTTGAGACCTCTGGTTAATGATGAAGTTAACCGGAGTTGTTGGAAGGAGGTAGGTTCCCTCTAACATCATTTGAAATGGTGATCATTTTGGTCCAAATAGGTTGATGGAGTATCAATTTTCATATATCTAAAGTAGGCAATCCAACCAAAAGTACTAAAAAATAGACTTTCTTCTAATGGTTACTTTTGTTTGCTTCTATTTTTCATTTTTTTTCCCCATTAAGTGGTTTGTTTGTGGTTCTCTTTCAATTAAATATAGTAAAACTTTATTAATGAAAATGTATGTTTGTTACAACTTTCACAAGTAATTGAGAACCATAACACTAATAAGAATTAATACCCTTTTATTCCACTTTATGGGCCATTAAAATAAAAGATATTTGTTAGTCCATTTAAAATGAATAATACCTTTTCATTTGAAGATAATTTAAATTTTATTTTATTTTATCAACCAAACATAATCCTAAAATTAGTTATTCCCTATGTTGCACTTTATCTAACTCATTTTCCTTTTTAGTCTGTCTTAAATTATCAATTTTACTCTTAATAAAATGATTTATAACCACACAAACGTTTATCACTCATTTTCGATCATGAATTTAAAAATCTTTCTTTCTTTCTTAAACTCTGTATCTAAGTTAAACTAACTTGTATAAAACGAGATGAAGGGAGTATCAAATTAGTCATCCTTGGGCTCCAAGTATTCCTTGAGTCCCAAGTATTTTTCAAATTTGCTTACGTCTGTGCTTGTGACAGCATTTGGTCAAAACATATATTTCTTTGACTTTGCCGCCAAACAAGCCCTTAATCTGCTGCCTTTATATATACAGAAACCTACAGACCCAATTTTGAATCAAACAAAGAAGAAGAAAAAGAAGAAAAATGAAGAGTTTAATTTGTAACTGTTGTAATAAGGAATTTTTTGACGAAAATGAGCAAAAAAATTCATTACAAATCAGAATGGCACACTTATAATCTTAAACGCAAGGTAAACAGCTAAATTTACCCTTTTTTGTGTTTTTGGAAAGTAAAAATGAATTTTATTGCATAAACATTACTCCCTCCATCCCTTTGGATTTCGAGATTCAAACAGGTCTATCTTTTACCATAATTTTTTTATATACTCCTATCTTTTAGTTATTTTTAATTATCAATTATTGTGACTTATAGTACTTTTTACGTAGTTTACAAATATATAAATTTCATTTTGAAGATTCTACGCGCAAATTTCCAGTCAAACTTAAACTAAGTGCTACATGATTGTGGAATGGATTAGAGTTCATTGTTCTGTTTCTTTGGTATTTATTTCAGGTTGCTGGAGTTCCTGGATTGAATGAGGCACTCTTTGTAGCCAGACAGTCTGCACTTGCAGAAGAAACTCCATTGCTATATAGTTGTGTACATTGTGGCAAAGAATATAGAAGCTTTAAAGCTTATGCTCAACATCTGAAATCTAAAACTCACTTAGCACGAGCTTCACAAGAGACAGGTCATCATCACGATGAGAATAGCGTTATTAGTGGAAGGGATGAGAGCGAGTGGGAGGAGGTTGATCAAGAGGAAGAGATCGCGTGTGAAGACAATGACTCATTGAGACAACTAAAGATGAATGGAAGTAGTACTAGTAATGGTGTTATGGATGATGAAGGTAACAATGTTGATGAGTTGGATCCGCGTTGTTGTTTCATGTGTGATTTGGAACAAGATACAGTAGAAAACTGTGTGGTTCATATGCACAAGAAGCACGGGTTCTTCATACCTGATATCGAGTATTTGAAGGATCCTGAAGGCTTCCTCACCTACCTTGGTCTCAAGGTAATACTCTAGGTTTCGTTTTTCTTGTATGATCTTCAAGTCCGTTTAAATAACACAGTAAAAATTGCTCTTTACGTCCTCAGGTTAGAAGGGATTATATGTGTCTGTATTGCAACGATAGATGTCGTCCTTTTAGTAGTTTGGAAGCAGTTCGGAAGCATATGGATGCAAAAAATCATTGCAAAGTGCATTATGGTGATGGTGGTGACGATGAAGAGGCGGAATTAGAAGAGTTTTACGACTATAGCAGCAGGTATGCTTGGTGATTTGATAGCTTCTAATGTACATTTGAGCAGAAGATAGATGCAACCTATATTTTTTAAGCTTGAACAACAACATATCCAATGTAATCTCACAAGTGAGGTCTTAGCTTTGGAGAGGGTAGAGTGTACACAGACCTTATCCCTACCTCGTAGAGATGGAGAGGTTGTTCCCAATGGGAACTTTATTAAAGTTTGAACCGCAGATGGTTAAGAACATCATCATGCAGGTAAATTTTGTTGTTATCCTTTACTAAGATCTGTATTTTTTTCATATTCTAGCTATGTGGATGCAACTGGAAAGCAGCTTGTTTCGTCTGAAGATTTTAACAACAATGTAGAACTAGGAAGTGGTGGATCTGAACTCATAATAACAACAAGAACCGATGATCGATTGTCTGTTAAATCAATCGGTTCAAGAGAGTTTTTGAGATATTATCGCCAGAAACCAAGGCCTACGCGCACTAATGATACAGCTATAAGCTCTGCTTTAAGCTTCAAGGTACGAATTTGACTCGTTACATGACACACGATGGCAACTAATATTTAGTCGTTTGAGCCAACATTCGTTTTCTCATCTCAGGGATCGAAGCATGAGCCTAGCAACCGTGTAATCGAGGGAGCACAACGTTAAAATGAAGGTGTTGAAGGCCATGAATAGATGTGGTCTGGATGCTATGCACTCTGGGATTGGCAGGAAAAGCAATGTTATTCGAAACCTCCCTAAAAATATACCATATTAGTCTCTTCCCTATGGATTATCTTGCAATATTTCCTACGAGTGTTATAATATTTATTAGTGTGTATAGTTTCCGAAAGGCATAATACATAAACATGCCTCTTAACTATGTATGAATGTTTGGTAACCACACACCCCCAACCCAGAAAAATAAATAGACAAGGCCAAAAGGTTTAAAAACCTCAAATTTATAATGAGATAGAGAGTGGTGAAGTCTCCTACATGAACTTACGAATAAATACTACACAACGTGGTCTTTCGAAAAAAAGAAGGGAAAGATGAATCAAGGATCCTCCTACAATAGCTTAAATTTCTTCTTTTAGTAAAGCTAATATACAACAATTTCAGGTCTACAGACTGCCTGGTCTACATATATCATCACTTACCTCTTTGCTCTGGTGGTCTTTCGAACATTTCTCACCGGTCTCTTTCCTTGTTGCTTCACAACTTTCCCGTTCTTTGCCAAGTCACGTGCCAAGACTGGTTCCTCCTGCGACATATCTTCACTAGGAATGGAAGCAGCAGGACTCTCTATTGTTTCATTCATGTCTGGTACATCCACAGCAGATTCGCTAAGAAATTCACACTTATCCGCTACTTGGTGAGATTTAGTCGACTTGTCCTGACTTGATGTTCCTGGTTTTGGCTTCTCATCACCAATGTGTGAGTCGTTTTGTCCTCTACTTTGACCTGCAGACAAACTATCGAGGGGGAAAACCAGCATTATTGGGATTCGAGCTCCAGAAAAATTGAAGAGCTTTATCATTCATTCTTTTACCTAGCATCTAATGATGTATATCCATTAGAACTTGGGGCTAAATTTGGTCGAGTCACTTCATGTGCGTCAGAGGCAGTTATATGAAGACCTGAACTTGTAAAAATGGGTAAATATAAGAGAAATTAAATTGGTCATAATGGAGAGAGATATCAGCAGTTAACCCAACCCCGCAGATCATATGGAAAAAAGAGAGACAGAAAACCGCATATAACAAATGTCACTTGCATATTTTAGGACATAATTATCCAACTATACACGCTGCCATAATCACAAGAAAGAGCAATGGAGGAACAAATGTGAATTGAGACTCATTACTAATCTCGCACATGATACACAAGCTATTTTAGTATTGGACGAACATGTTTTACAAGAAGATATATTAAATCTAGAACTATAGTTCACACTATGTGAGAAGTGCTAAACATCTGTAGACTCAGCCTAGATCATCCACCAGTAATGGTAGCCAAATGCTAGTGGAGCCTGTCAGTCAAGCAGCTTTGTAAACTTGACGATCAATGCAGGGTTCAAACTAAGAGCTGGATTTGTTTGTCAAGTTTACAAAGCGTCACAAAATTACCAACTTGTCGAGCACTAGGGTTCAAAATAGCTCTAAACTAAACCAGATATCAGACTCCATTACACCACATTGGTCACAAGTTTTCCTGGTTTGCATCTAGTTCCATTACACCCATAAGTCAGAACTACATAAGATATAGGATGAATTCAAATTTGTATTCCTCCATGTGCCATCCTGACCATTCTAGGCCTGCCATTGGTTACACCGTTGCAGTCACCATGGTTCTCTCTCACATATCCTCCTTACTCCCCCAATCAACAGACTAATATTGTCACTATCATGGCTGTGATTTGTGGTCCCTGATTTATATCCACCATTGGCCTGACATGAGAACTGCTTAGGAGATAGGAAGCCAAGAAACAAACTTCCACCTTCGAAGACACTAGGGAAGTATCAAATGCCTCCATCTTTGTTTACGTCTCTATCAGACCATTTAAAAGATAAACCCACATACCTAGTAAGTCAACTTTCAACTCCTATCTGACCAGGTAATAGAAGGCAACAATTTTGTATTGTCCAGATGATCAAATATGAATTACATGTCACTCGGCCAACTTCATATATTTGTGTATTGGTAAGTAGTAATAAGTTTAATTCTGAACCCATTACTGCAAATTAGCTTCACAACATAAAACAAACAGAAAAAATCTTAAAGAATGGCGTCAAGTACCATCATTGTGCTCAGAGGGGAAAACTGAACCAGTATGCATGTAAGATTCACGAGAAGCTTGCTCACCAACCCAAACTGCCTGTAAGTTTGAACAGTATGAGGACAGACGTACATAAGTTATTTCTCAAAAATAAGTACATAAGTAAACTCAACATCTTATTGTCCATATTGAAATGCTATCTTTTTTAGTCCAAATGTGCCAAATGATGAATAAAGTACTGAAATCCCTAAAACAAACGGTTACCTGATCTTGCAGCTGAATAGAAGAGGCAGCATTTAAAGGCCCATTCTCAGTTTCTCCACCATCTTGTGTTATTTCCACATCTGAAAGAGAAAAAATGAGGTTTCTACAGAAAACTAGCAATTTACAGCAGAAGACAAATTAAACCAAGACAACACCATAAGACCAGTCTAAGAGGCCAGATTAGAGCACAACACACCTGACCACTTAATGGGTACATCTGACAGTTTAGCAAGTCTCAAAGAACTTGAGTCATTTATCTTCTCCGCGGTACTGGTTCCTGTTAAATCACCAACTGCAGATTTTGGCTCTGCTTTGCGTTCTACCAAACGTAATTGGTAGTCAGTTTCCTTGGAAGGGTGGGCACGTAACATATCTTCTGTGGCTTTTGACCGGACTTTTCGTATTTCCTCATGAATATTCCATGACCCAGATGCATAAGAACTTTTTTTCTGTGATCCAGCAGAAAAACATATATCAGAAGACAGCAAAGAACAGAAAATTGATAAAGTAAATGGATTTAGTACTACTAAGTAGCTGTTCAACATCCTTGACATGAAATGCCTAACTAAGTTTAAGAATACAGAGCTCCTTCAAATCACTAAAATGATGAAGTGTGATCAAAGGTACAGCTTGAAACATGACACACACACACACATATGAAACATTATTATTATTATTTTTATTTTTTTGATAAATGAAACATGACATAATATTTAATTCAGTATTCTGAGGAATTGCCAAGAGGAGTAAACAGAAGTATTCTACCTATTTAGAAAATTAAAATAACACATGCACCAAAAGTGAGACTAGTGATGGAACAACCAAACATGCAAAGATAAGGACTAGTCACTTGGTAAACTGTTTGATATATCAAGTCTCTGTTATGAAGTTGCACTAATCAAGTTGAGAGGAATAAATTTCACAACAACTAACCCTTTTTTATTATTAGAATGATAACATTTCAAGTTAATATGTTGCTATAAGGGTAGATCTTAAGTCAAAGCATCAACCAGCTTGTTTCTTGCACAGTTCTAAGTTTATCAACTGGATGCAAGTCAGTAGATCCCATATCAATGTCCTCTAAACCACGTGCACATATCGAACTACATGGATGAACTCGTGCATGGCTGCTTTAGAATTTATTTCATTTCTTTAGTTTACAACCTTTAGTTTGTAACGGTGTAACCTTGGCAATGCTCTTTAATATTTGATTGATAACAATTTGATCTAATGTAAACGACTTCTCATAAGTAGATCCAAGTCCAAGAGCTTAATTCTTTCAAAAGTTATAAATTTATCAAACCATTGCAAGGCAATAAGATCCCTTCATAATATTAAACAACCCAATTGTACATATCAAATTCCAAAGATCAACATGTGCATGGCTGCTTTGTAATTTTCATCATCTCGTCAGTTTGAAACTTTTGCAATGTAGATAGTTCATGTATATTGGAAAATATATATAATATATTATGTAAATATAGGTATAAATAGAGTTCTAAAAAAATAGTAGTAAAAGCATTCTCGATAATATTTTTCTCGTGCTTTTATTTCTCACAGCAACATTCTTTGGCAAGTATCTTTTGTAGATTAAGCACACCTGTTAAGCAAAGTCAAGAAGCACATTCGTTTGATTGAAACACAGTGTGGGCACAATCAAGATTAAGTTTGAGATAGCAAGTAAGGCAAGCTGATATGCATCTAGGCAACCTTTCTTCTCTGTCTTCCCTTTTTGGACATTTTTTAGCAAGAAAGTAGCCTGGTCTCCAATTTATTACTTTGCTAAATAAGTTTTTTCTATCTGAAAACTACCAACTTTTGGCACTCTGAATCATCAAAGCTTCTAGTGCTAATTGTAGACATCGTTGTATAATCTTAGAAAACTAAGGTTCAACCACCGTTCGACAAAATAGGAGTGTACATCCTCAAAGGCTTGAAATGAAAGTGAACAGGCTGTAATAAAAGCAAAATAGAAATTTTCAATACCTTCAAGGAAGACAGAGAATCACCACTGACAGAATATGGAGCTTCTTCGTCAAAAAGCTTTGCCTTCATTTGTGAGGGGGTTCTAAGTCCACTATTATCAACAGCAGGGGATGCCCACGGTGGACGAACCTTCATATATGACTTGGCCATTTCTACAGGTGAGCCAAAAGTATCATCCACCTATAAGAGCATCAATAAACATTTTTACATAGCTATATTTCGGTATCACATAGCTGAAAGCAGTAAAATATGTGTCATTGTGCTGACAAAATATTACATGAGAAACACTAGTAGCACCATAAAGCTCCTTATAGAAAAAGAAGGATTGAAAGTTCGAGGTAGAAATAATATTATAGATAAAATACATATAAACTAGGCATCTAATTCAGATCAATTAGGAAAAACACTCTCATGGTTCAAGTTTCCACAATCAAATTTGACAACATTAAAATGACTTTTTTAAGAAACGGTACAATATAAATGAAGGAACTAATGTAATACAGACAAAAAGTACTCGACAAATTCATCCCGTATAATAAGGAGAGCGGGCCCAAAATTGGCCCATAAATTAGATATAGTAAAATAGGAAAGGAGGATCTTCTGAACTCGAGGACAGATTTTGGAGGCAAAAATTAAGAAGCAATTGGTTTGAGCAGGGTGACAATAATACAAAGTTTTTCCAGAAAATGGCAGATGCACATCAAAAATATAATCACATAAACAGCCTGGTTATTAATGGTGGTGCAGTCTCTAATGAGGAGTCAACTAACAATGAGATCCAATCTTTAAAGTACGTGGAAACTCAAGGAAAAATAAACTTAGGTATGTGAAAGAGAGGAGACAGATCTGGTCAAGAGACTAAAAGAAGACATCCAAGCCAATTAAGGGAAAAATATCAAAAGTACCATGCAAACAACTTCAAATTGATAAAGCTGGGAGATCATTATGTTGTAAATTAATGTAAACCATGTGGATAGAGGGATTCTGGTTGTAAGATATCTAATGAAACCATCACTTAGAGAACTCCAGAGACAGATAAAACGAGTTACTTACATTAACTACAGAGCTTACACCTCCGAGAGTATTATCTGAATGGAGTCCATCTCTCTTTTCCTCTAACCATTTCCTCGCTTCTATAATTGCTTGACTACTGTGGTCCAACGTATCTGAATGAAACATAGAAGACTATTCAGCTTTATGCAAACATTTTGCAGGAAGAACACAAGCTATAACCACATGATAGATTCATTAAGTTATTATCATCTGCAATTGTTTGATCAGGTAGTGTCGAGTGCAAACCCAAACTGTCTTTCCCTTCAAGTGATGAAGAATCCACAACCCTTGAGTTGATGATCGTTACTAACTGGTCACGCTCCTCCCTGCAAAGTTAATAGTATAACTAGGTTCAGAAAGAAACATTATATTTCTTTTGTCCCCTTTTTTTGCATTTACAGACAAACATCATATCTTGCTCTTTCGATACACATGCATGTCATCTGGCTGTCAAAGAGTCAAAGCCCTACTTAATTTTTTGTTCAAGATTCACCAAGTCACAGCAGTATCCAATCCAAATACAACTACAAAGAAAACTACAATATTGAAGACAAGCATAAAAGAGGGAAATTGACAGTCTCTTAATATGAAAAAGATAGGATGCATACATAAAAGACAAGCAAAACATAGGCATGCATACATAAAAAGAAGAAAAAATAAGCTAACTGCACCACTTCACAATTGAAAATGCAAAGGGATGACTGAGTTTTCCAATGGGAGTGCTCCTCAGCTTGAAATACACCGACACCCAGGATTCCAGGGAAGTACAAGGAAATAGCTTCGACTACCACCATATCCAAAGTAAAGACGGGAATCACCAATATTACATGAGCACATCTGGTATTGATATGACGGACACAGTTAGCTATTGAGTAAGCCTTACCTGCCTTATCAAGTTGGATCGCTTGTCATATGTACTAAATATGAATTCCATTTTTTCTCTCACCTACTAGTATTGAGTGTAGACCTTTTCTTCCAAATTGCTAGCAGCAAAGACCTGTTTCTACTCATTGATCTCTCTCTCTCTCTCTCTCTCTCTCTCTCTTTGTATGTGTAAAGATAACTTTAGAATTTGGACACAGACAGAAGAAGGCAGAATTAGTTTCCTGAGGTAGTAATATACTGTTCTTGACCCAAAGAAGAAAAAGATTTACTGTTCACTCAACCTCAAAATGCTCGACACTATTCTACAATTAGTAGTATCATAGACGACGTTGAAGTCCCACATCGGTTGTGGGAGGGAAAAATTGATCTCTTTGTATGGTCTTGGGCAATCTTTACTCATGAGCAGGTTTAGTTAGGCCCAATATCTATTTCTTCTCATGGTATCAGTGTCAAATTCATCCCAATTCTTAGCTTATTCTTGATGATGGGCCCCCATATTATTGTCGATGCTCCAAATGTTAAGTCTTGGGACTGCGAAGGGTTATTGAAGTCTCACGTCAGTTGTGAGAGGAAAATTGATTTCTTTATATGGTCTTGGACAATCTTCATCTCATGAGCTAGCTTTTGGGGTTGAGTTAGGCCCAATGTCAATTTCTTCTCATATTGAAGTGTGTGACTATCTCATCTAAAATCTTCAGTTGTTAGAGAGAACATTATTTTTTTAGTTATCCCATCAACACGCCCCCTCACGTGCGGGCCTGATTCAGTTAATGGGTGTTGATAAGAATCTAATTCAGGAGCAAGCAAAGGTCCCGGATTCTTCATTAAGTGATCATAAATCAGTTTTTAGTCGAGACTTCATTAAGTTATCATAAATATTTTTTCATTTCAAGATTAGCAGTGCATACATTCAACATCCATACAATTTGAAAGACTATTCCTCCTATTTTTTAAATGGTAGGTTGTAACTGAACGTGTGCATGCATGTATCTGTGTGCTTGTGTATTTTTCAATCACTGCTGGATCCCTTGAGTGTCAAGTGCAATAGTTATTCAGCTTTGAACATTCTGTATTGACTTGTTCCTATGAATTTGAGGCATTGCGAACCGTTTATATATTGAAATAGATACCTATTACTGAAATAATATTAAAAATGGCTAATCAATAAACATATTATGTTGTTCCTCAACCCAAAAAAAAGACAAATGACACCCAGCATTTCCATCAAATTGCATTTACAACTAAAAAATAAAAGCCTAACGATAAAATCTCAGAAAAAATTACCCTCCCTCTGCTAAAAACACTAAAGAAAACGAAAATTCAATTCATGAGGATAAATTATAAATCATGAAACAGTCCAAAATCTGAAATTCATATTGTCCTTTTCCTGGAGAATTATACAAACTACATCAGGGTGAAAAGTTTTAAATGTTAGCAAAACTTAGAAAGGACTAAAGACGCACGAAAGGGAGCAGGCAAGCCCAATGAATTGATAAAATGCAAACAAATCGAGACAGATATCACACTACATGCAAATGCTAAATATAAAGTTAAGATTTAAGAATAGTTGGATATCCACAAAGAAATGAGACGTGGAAAAAACATAAAAAATAACAGCATCGATAAGACACAAGTCTCCTGTCACATACAAGAAATATCACTTAAACACTATGAAACAAAATTTCAGCATAAATAAATGAAAGTTTTGCAACTAACCTTGAAAATGTCTCCTGCATAAGTAGTTGCTCAATTAGGTGCTTGGTTTGACTTCTCTCTCCACGTAATTGAGGATGCTACACACAAAAGAGAAGCTCAAAAGAATACATAAATTTCTTTTTTGATACTTCAAGAGTAATTTATTCATACTACACCAAGTTGGAGCTCAAAAGTTTAAATCTTTTCATTTTGAGCTCCAGAGTATCTATCCCAACTTCATGAAGTGGTACATTCCTTATCCACAACAATACCCTGATGACAAAAGGGACCTTTTAGGTGCCCATGATGTGCTCTAGACTCCTTCAAAAGCCCTTCTATTTCTTACTTCCCAAATTCACCATAAAAGACATGTTGCAACTAGATCCACACTTCCTTCCTTGCCTAGTTCATCCTCTTCAATTTGGGTGGGAGGGGGCAGGGGGAACAACCTCCTTGTTTTTTGTTTTTGTATTTTTTGCATAAGAAGCGACTTACAACAAGAGTTTCCTCTAAATAATGTTAGCATTCATACACACGACAATATGATAATGGAAGGTGTTGGGACAAGGTAAACCTAAAATCATATGTAAGGAAATTATCTTAAAATACATATGATCTCTTGGAATCACTATGAAATTGGCTAAGAATAGAACATAATGGAGATCGGGGGAAAAGGATTCATTTAGACAACACCAATTAGTTGCAACCTAAGGTTGACTTGTTCCGGTTACACTTACAAAAAGGGTAGTATTTACTGAGAATTTATTTTTGTTCCAGTTTAAAGACTTCTAAGCCCATGCAAGGATAAGTCAAGGACTAGAGAACCTCTAACTTCCTTAAGGAGACAAATTATTCAGTAAAAAATAAAATTGGCCTAAATTGAGTGCAATGCATACAGAGTATTCATATATCTAAGTTGATTGATCGTTAGGATGACTTTCCATTTTTGAACACCATGCAATAGATATTCATCAAGGCACAAGTTCTCCTTAACAATTAACACATAGGCACGCTATATCCTTCCATCTGTAACCACACATGAAAAGATTTTACCAAGAAAATTTTATTTTTTAGGTCTCTTCGGGAAACATCCAATAAAATTGAAACAATACCGAGAAGGTCAACATGGAACCAAGAAATGGTCCAATGAAAATTTCACTTTTTGACCCTCTGTAAATCAACCAACTTTCTCCCGCGATAAATTTATGAATGATCACAAATCTGTACGAAAAAATAGTTCAACTGTCTAGCTCCCAAGCTTGGAAAGTTCTCCTGAATCCTAGATTCACAAGTTGTTAGTTTTATTCCTAGTGAGGAAACTTGTTACCACAATATACCTGTTTTTCGTGATGCCATTTATATGTGGATATGCTTCATTGGAGGCCAATTCTCCGCACCAAACATCTTACCAAAATCAATGAATTGAGTCTTTTTTCAGCTTATTTTCCCTAAATGAGTATGTCATCACTTCTGACAACCATTCACTCATTGCAAGCATCCATCTGCCACTTCCTTAGCTATGTTTTATTGAAAGTAGCTTTTTCATATGCTTCCTTTGAACAAAGGGTTAGTCACATAGTTCCTTATAAAAAATATAAAGAAAAGGTGTGGATATGGGGGGTTGGTCACCTAGTTCCACTCCACCGGAGAATACTATCTTTCTCCGTTGAGACCCTACATATAGCAAATTCATGACTAGTTTTTGATTTTCTTTACCACTAATGACGGAATACAAAATAAATAAAGGTTGTACATGAGTAAGTTGGAATATTGGATTATGACGATGATCTTTCCATCTTCCAAAAGAGAAGTATTTATCTCCTTAAGGACATACAGTTCAAAACTAAAAAGTGGAAAAGTTCTCTCTCTCTCTCTCTCATTTGGACATAGGGCAGATGACAGTGTCAACCATTAACGACTTTACCGATATTTTCGGCATTCCATATAAGGACCTTCGTGTGGAAGTCTATTGTTGTTTTTACAGTCCCCTTGCATCTTTGTGCTACCTCTGGTTGCATCCAAATTGTTAAATTGTGTGTCCGTTTCATCAAAAAACTTTTGTTGTTAGAGATAACACACTTTTATTTACTTAATTATATCTTCAATGCGCCCCCCTCCCCCCCTACAAACTTGAATTTTTTAACGGGCATAACACGTGAATTTTTTAATAATAGGTGGCAGTGAGGCTCGAGAACCTGGGACCTTTGGCTACTATGATAACATGTTGAAGTTTGAGACCAACTCATCAAAAAGTTTAAGTTGCTAGAGAGATCACACTTTTATTCTATGTCGCACACACTCGGGTGTGGGTACCCGATACGAGTGCAAATCTAGAGGTTGAATCTTCATAACACAACTTTTAGGATTTGGGGTATGGATACAAATGTTGGGATGCAGGCAATAAATTTATATTGTGAGTTGTGACATATATACAGTATATATTTTAAAGTTACTGAATTAAAGCTAATAAAATTTAATTCTTTATAGACATCTAATATTTTATTCATAAGACATCTCGTAATAGCATAGGCCATAGCATTCTCATACTCATATTATATAACTATATATATCTATAACATAAACCTACAAAATCCAACCAATTACCCAATCAATGTATACTTCTCGGCTATACATGTAATCAAAGCACCCACGATGAGTAGACCAAATCCGGTGTGGATCTCAGGGCCACATCAGGTCAAGTTGACATGGGTGCAGCAAGGATTTTGAAGAGTCCATACAACATAGCTTTTATTTACTTAATTATATCTTTAAAACGGACCAACTATATCCCATAGAAGGAAAGCCTATCTGATATACTACTGATAACTTTCATATTCCAGATGAACAAATTGGTATCACAGGGAGAATCATGGTACTAAATCACAAAATCAATTGATTCCTAATGCTTAAAAATTAATAACATAATCAGATGGGATATATTACCTTGTTTAACTCATCCACTTCCGAGCAAATATCATTCTCTTCTCTGTCATCATCCTCTACAATAAAAGCCAGATGTAAGCTATTAGAAAAACAAAATAAAAATGAGAGCATGCTATAACAAAATAGTTTCATTGGCCACCATAATATTTGAGCTCACACCTAGATGAAATTAATATTATAATGTCAAAGAGATAGCTAATAGTATCGGTACAAGAGAGCTTTATTTATTTAAAGCTTGAATAAGGTATTCTTTGCTACATGTGCCAAGACTGCATAAAGAATCCAAGGATGTCCCCTTTCTGTTTCTTTGCTACAGGGCTGGTACTTATCCTTCAGGAGAATGCTAAATGACTGGGAGATTGAAAGAGTGTCTGCTCTGTTAAGTAAGATTGGTGATTTCATTGGCACTAATGTTGAGCAAGATACTTTGAGATAGAGACACAATACTGATGGACAATTCCCTGTTAACAAGGCATATAGAATGGAAGACTTGGTGCAGAATGGAGGGTAGCCAAAACTATGGAGAAACCTATGGAAGTGTCCAGCTCCAACCAAGGTTAAATGCTTCACTTGGTTGGTGACTAAGAGAGCATGTCTGGCACAAGAAGTCTTGAAGAAAAAGGTGGCCATCATAGTTTCCAGATGTTTCCTGTGCAAAGAAACAAATGAAACCAATAATCATCTGTTTTAACATTGCACATTCACAGCACAACTGTGGTCCTTATTCCTCAACATAACAGAGACAAGTTGGACTATGCCTGAACATACTGCAAACGTGCGAAGTTGTCAGATGAAAAGAGGAGGTAGCAAGAGTCAAAGGAAGTGGTGGAGGATAATCCCACAATGCATCTGGTGAACAGTTTGGAGAGAAAGAAATGGGAGGTGCTTTGAAGATAGATCCAATTTCATTCAGAAAGTAAACTGACATTGTATAGTATACTTTTGGTATAATGTAGTAGGACTAGAGGATTTAGACCATTTGGTAGATTTATTAAGAACCTTGTAAGTATTTCCTCTTCTTTTTATGTATCTAACACTTTTGATGGTGTCCCACATGTCCTTAATGCTTTATGCTGAGGAATACATATCAACCAGTTGCAGAAAAAAATCCAAGGGAGTTCTCAAGTTCCAAGTGCTGGAGTCTGCAAAGAAGAGCAATGCAACTAGCCATGCACTGGATATGTACAAGCCTACTTATCAATTCCAATGCTACGCCTAACTCTCACACTCTGACTAGTAACTTTGAATTAATTATCACTAAAACTAAAGGCTGCACCAGGTATAATAGGCGAGATTTGCCTTCTACTTCTTTCTTTTTGTGTGTGAGTGGAGGTGGGGGTTGGGGGGAGAGGGGGGGGGGATAACACGTCTCAACGCATCTGTTTAAGACTGCACACTTTTTTTTGAGAACACAATACAATTTTAATATTTTATGCAAATGTTTAGACAGACATCAATGATTACAACCTTTACAACATATACTGCAACTTCAATTTTTTTTCTGTTTGTTTTATTTTTATTTTTTACAACATAGTGCAACTTTATTTTTTAATACAATCCACATCTGCAATTAGCAATTTGTTCCAAGCAAAGCTAATTCAGTTGAACCAGCTTCAGTGAACGCGCATCTGCCAAACTCAAATGAATTGCAATATGTTTTTTTTTGTTATATTACTATTAATTATATTTTAGATGCATCTCGCCCCTAAAACAGCATGTTCTGAATTGCAGTATGTTTGTACCACTAAAGTGGTATTTTTTTTTTTGAAACTTGGTAACTTACCACTAAAGTGGTATTTAGAAATCATATTACCAAACCACCCCCTGCATTGCAATATTTTGTACTTATCTTTATCTTATTTTGGCTTTCCTTCTAGAAAATAATATAAAGTAATAATATAAAATCAAAGGCTACAAGGCAAAGGGGGGAAACTTTTATACAAGCAGCCTCACTCGTGTGGTATAAGTATGACATCAAGAGATATCAACTATCAAGTGGTTGTAACCTTTACTACACATACTATATTTATCTTTTTCAAAAACAAATTACATACATAAATTCTACTTCCCCCATCCCCCAAAAAAAGCGGGTTCAGTTGGCTTCCCCGCTTCAATTATCACGCATTTGCCTCTAGGTTACAGGATCTCATAAACAATCCTCAACACATTATGTTAGATTCGGGTCATTCAAATTCATATCAGAATCAAATACAAAATAACAGGCTCAACAAATCTTCATCATAACTAGTCTAACTCCTAATTGTAAATGAGGAGTATGGTACTTAATAAGTACTTCAATAATGTACTTGCATTAAACCATTTATACTCCAAAGCATTTAATTATCAATTCAATAGTACTTACCAAAAATAACCATCAAATGAACAGTATCTGACAGAAACTACATCCATAAAACCAACTTTAATTATCTCAACCTCTCTCCCCCTCTGAAATTTCAAAAAATATACCTCACATTCTTACTAAACTAAAATATCCTAAACTCCAATGACACGCAATCAAAAAGAAAACTGAAATCACCTAGCCTGTACTATAACATTTCCATTAAAAGTCAGTATTTTTAGAAGAAAAAATAAATTAAAAGCAACCTACAAACTTAATTTGCACAAAAAAAAAAAACATGAAAAGAGAGTTTTTTTTTTTACTTAATACTCAAACAAACATCAACCAAAGGCATTTTAAAAATCACCACTTTGAGATGAGCAATGAGTGGTAATTTCGTAATTTATCACTTTCTAGATCTCTCACACACAAAAAAAGGAGTGAGATTTGAAGAAGAGTACCAAACATGGAATCGCTGCCTGACGAAGACGAAGAAGAAGAGTCGGAATTGAAGACAGAAGTCAGAATCTTAGCGGCACCGGAGAGAATCGTACGTGTCGCCGGAAAAACATGTCCAGTGAGCCAATTAGGGCTTTTGAGAAACGGTTCTTCCGCCGCCGCTGCCGGTGGTGGTTGTTGTGGACGGTCATATGGACCAACGGCGTATCTCTTTCGCCTGTTAGTTACAATTTTTCCTCCAGAACGAGAATCCATGGCGATATTTTTTCACAGAGAGTGACGCTAAAAACTTGAAGAAGAAAAAAAGGGGCCTTTTTTATTCGGTTTTCTGTGTTTATTCAAAAAGAAGTTGCATTTTTCTGGTTCTTTTGTTTCATGTGATCTGTTTTGCAGTTTTTTTTTTTTTTAGAAACAATTAAGTAGGTGTTTAATTATGATATTTTATTTGGAATGTTTTAAGCTAATGTTGTGTTTGGTCATTTTTTATAAAAAAAATATTTCAAAATTTGAGTTTCTATTTATATGGTTTATATATACCTCGAATAGTTAAAAACTAGTAAGTTCATGCAAATTGATTAATTTATGTGGTATGATCAAATTTGTTTTTTTTATAACCGAAAAATTCGTTTGTGATTCGTCGGTCTTTGGACCAATCACAGTCTTCTAAACTCGGTGGATAATGAGTCCGCCCATCTACCATTCTCCACTTAAATACCAGGTTTCGCTCTGCAAGGTGTGGAACTTGAACCTGCGACCTAAGTCATAAATCCTCCACCTTTTGCCACTCAAATTTGTTCTAGAAGAGTAATATTTCAAAATAAATAGTTTCTTAATATAATAGATTAGATTTCATATACGAGCTATTATTTATTATTATAATATTTTTTCGCTTTATTTGAAATTTTTATAGAAGTTGAAATTGAAGATGGAGTTGTGTTTGATTATAATTTTTACAAATAATATTTTATTGCTTAAAAGTACTTTTTTAAAAAGCCCATAAAATATGATTTAAAAAATGGAGTTTTTTCTATTAAATTAAAAATTAAAAAATTAAAAGAAAAATATAGTAAAAGTATTAAGAGTGAAACAAGATTTTGGATATTTTTCAAATTTCAAATATTAACTTAAAAGATATCATCAAAAATTTTATGATCAAATATTGATTTCAAATAAAGTAAAAGAAAAAAATTATTTTTTTAAAAAAAACTTTATACCGATACAAACTAAATTGCATAAATTAAACCAAAGATAATAGTATTAACTAAAATGAATAATTTATTTAATTTCACAAAATTAATGCATAAACAACATTATTCTTCCTATTTTACCCTTGTGAGTTATTAACCTTGAAAATATATACATTTGTCCGACATAGAAAAACTAAGTAAATAATTCATGTCCATTGGTCAAATTACTTAACCAAAATAAATTAATTCATGTTCAATAATTGAAAACTTGACTTCAAAAAAACATTAAATAAGAGTAGAATAATAAACTTACTTAGTTTCTTAATGTAGGTAGAATCTAAAATGACTACATATAAATATTTGCTTTAATTATTGCAATTTGAACTATTTGCTTTGTCCCAATGTGTGCGTCATTTTTCTCTTATTGATGGCGACTCTATAGCTCCTTATAAAAAAAAAAATTGTCATGCATTGTTAATCTGTCAAGACATAGATCATTTTTGGCTGCCATGAAAATCCCTCCAAAAAAACCTCATTTCTTCAAACCTATTCAACCAGGTTTCAAGAATGGTCTTGTAAGTCATCCTTTTTGCCTTTCTCATCTTTCCTTTATTTACCTTATGTTACATGCAATAGCGGCGAATTCATGATTTTCACTAAGGTACTGTAGTATTTATTTAATTAATTAGGGCAAGTTTATGTTGTATATTGTAGAAAATTCCTATAGGTTTCTTGAAGTATTTGAAGGGAAATGACAATGTTGAACATGCAATATTGAAAAGGGGTGGCTATAAGTGGCCTATGAAGGTGAATGGACATCGATTCGAAGTGGGTTGGGTTGAATTTGTAGAACAACAAGGTTTGAAATTGGGAGATATATTGATGTTTAGACATGAAGGGAACATGGAATTTGAGGTTTCCATATTTGATTCAACTCATTGTGATAGAGAATATGTAGAGTATATGGAGGAAGGAGGAGGAGGAGGAGGAGATCATACAAGTGAAGAGATTTCCAAGAAATTTAAATCCAAAGGTAACATCTTTGTTGTCATCTGGTGTTTATTGTGTTTAGGTGATCGCACCTTGTTGTGTTGTGATTTTACAATTTTCTTGCATATATGCTCTGGACTGCTTTAATTTGCTATTTTTTTTTTCATTACTACTTTGATTTGTTTACTTGAGTCCAGAGTCCTTCGGAAACAGTATCTCTACCTTCAAGAGGCAGATATAAGGTTTGCATACACTATATCCTCATCAAACCTCACATTGTGGGATTTCACTGGGTATATTGTTGGTGTAAAGGTAACATCTTTAGAGTCCATTGATTTATACTTGATGATTTTTGCAAGTTAATTCCCTTAGATCATAGCATAAGTCTCAACTTGCTTATATTAAAAATTACTCTCTCTGTTTTGATTTGTTTGTCTTATTTTTTGTCTTGACACAAATTTAAGAAAGTAACAAGACTTTTGAATCTTGTGGGATGGGTAGAATGAACCAAAATGTTCTTTAATCTCATGGTCTTAAACACATACGTGGAAACTTAGAACTAAAGACTTGCCAAAAAAGGAAAAAATGTATTATTTATGGAAATTATTTTCATGCAACTTGTAATGGAAACTACATAAACCAAATGATGATTATTTTGTAAGAAAAAACTAATTCCAAATTAGCCAAAAAGTATGTTGGTTATTATTTAAATGTTGCTGATTTTCTCAAGTACAATTGTCATATTTAATTTCCAGAGGATGCAACAGAAAGACCATGGCGCAAGATCAAGTCGTCAAAAAAGGCTTCTTCCCATGTAAAAGCTGCTACTCATCACAAGTCTTTTGGTCATTCTCAAATTGAATGCACTATTAGAGAATATTGCTTGTCGCGAGGTTATTTGGTAAGTTTCAAAATTCATTATTACTTGCAAACTCTTCAAGTGAATGTGTTACACAATCAGGCCACATATTAGATAATTAGAAGCTATGATAACCATTAATTAGTTACTAATTACATGGTAAAAATGATAACTAATTTGTAATCACATGTTAAACTAGACTAGCATTATAAAAACGTTTACATTGTCAATGTATGTAAACTAAATTCCTTTTGTTATTTTTTTTTCTTTGTATACACCATGTTAGCACCTTCCTCGACAATTCACATATGCAAATGGCCTCGCCAATAAGAAGTCTGATTTGATTATAAGAGATGAAAGACAAAGGTCGTGGAATGTAAAGCTAAGTTCTTCTAAAACTCGAACCTCTATCATTGGATGCGGGCGGACCAAATTCTTTGCTGATAATTGCTTAAAGAAGGGAGATTGCATAATGTTTGAGGTCGTTACTAATGGAGAAATACCAATATGGAAATTTCAAGTTACTTATCGAAAAGTTCCATTGCAGAAGTTTCAAGGCAAGTTTTCTCATGTAACCAATCTCTTAATTAAGTCTTTGATAATGATCTTTTTCATTGTCATATATGTGTATTATTCTGTGTTGTTTATATAAGTATTACGTCTTGGATTGAATCTTTTTTTTTCTTGGTACGTTTTCTCAAGTGTGTAAACCATTTTCACCTAATAAAACAAAAAAATGGGTGTAATTCCATTACTTAAACTGTTTCTGTTTGTATTTCATATCACTTGTTTCGATCAATATAGTAGTTGTTACATCCTTTGCTACTTATAATCTATCTATGTAATGTGTTTTTCATGTGATCAAATAGAAGTGTTATATATGATTGTTATTTCTTTTCGATTATGCGGTACCTTTTAGCTACTTCTTCATGTTAGTAGAATAGTGCTTAAGTGCAGTTTGCTGTATGTATTCACTCAAGAATGCAGCTTGAAAACGGTATTTACCGATTATGCTGAAAATCAATATCAAAGTCACTGATCAGGGGGGCTGATAGTTAAAAATATATAATTGTGAGTTTTAGAATATAGTCAAGTTCAATTCCAAACCAGTAAACTTTATTTTGATATCATATTCTCTTTTTCTTAATCGAGCGACATCCTCACTGAGGATTCACATCAGACCACAGTTTGAGTTTGTATTTAGGCACAGTTGTAGTACTAGTTGTTGTTATTCTGTTTTTCTAATTAGAGTGACATCCTCAGTGAAAATTCGTACATCGGTAACCACAATCTGAGTTTGGATGAAGGCATAGTAGTACTAGTTGTTGTTATTCTGTTTTTCTTAATAGAGCGACATCCTCAGTGAGGATTCATTTCTCCGACCACAATTTGAGTTTGGATCAAGGCATAGTAGCAGGGGCAAGGCTAGGTAGGGTGAACGGGGTTCATAGGCGAAAAATTACACTGTTTATATAGGTTTAAATTATTATTTTATATTTATAGTAGATTTTGAGCCCCTTTGACTTCTTTGTGTGTTTACTTTTCATATTTTGAACCTCTTAATGAAAATTTTGACTATGCCATTGTATAGTAGTATTAGTTGTTGTTCTATTTTTTCTAAATAGAGCGACATCCTCAGTGAGGATTCATATATCAGACCGTAATTTGAGTTTGCATTAAGGTATAGTAGTAGTAGTAGTAGTTGTTATTCTGTTTTTTTCCTTCCAAAATGATTTGGAATTTGAAAAAGAGTTCATGAAAGGTCCATATTTAGAAAGCGTCCCCTGCTAATTTTCGAAAATTTTATATATGTTATATCTTCCTTTTTATCCTAATTTTACACTTCCTTATCAAGTTTTCTTTCTTTTGCTATGTTTTTCTTAATAAGCAGACATTATGAAAAAACCCTCAAATATGAGTCTTCTCAATGCACAAGTAGTTACTTCGACTTCTGGTGATGATCACCATCCTTCTTTTAGTTCAACCGTTAAACCTTATTGCTCCACAAGGGCATTTTTGGTAAGTTATTGAACTAAATTTTGTTAAGGTTGAAGTTAATTATATACAATAATGTTGGCAACTTCTGTTGAGTGTCTAGGACTTGGACTCTTTTTGTTGTAGTCCTTTTTTTAAAAAAAAAATACAACGGTAACTTAATCGACTCAACTGAATAAATTTTATGGTAGCATCTTCCATTGGATTTTGTGAAGTCAAATGGATTGATGAATAGAAAGTGTGAGATGGTTCTGAAAGATGAAGCACAAAGATGTTGGTCAGTGTGGATTGGGAGAGCTGGACGTCATTTTGGAATTATACGCGGATGGCCAAAATTCAGAGCAGAAAATGGACTCCGAGTAGGAGATGCTTACAAGTTTGAACTCATAAAGAATGGGGAAATGCCTATAGCACAATTCCATTGTAAGTGTTCTTTTAGTTCTAATGTAGTAATGTTCTGTTGTCAAGATTAAGTTCTATGCTCCGACAGTGTAATATAAAATGATGTTTTGCAGGCAAATATTCTGGAAAGGTTGCAAAGAGCGAGGAACAGTAATGAAGCAAGTTCACTATTAAAAATACAAATTGGTTGATCCAATGTTTGGTATTTATACTTCAAAACCTATGTACAATGTTTCTGCAAAATCTTCATGTAAGGTAAGTAAATGAGTGAGACTTGGAAGTAATGACTGACTAGCCAGCTTTTGTACAGGCATCGATGACTCAGTATGGCTTGGTCGTGGTTGTATAAACTATGTGGATTAGTTGAACGTTGTCTCGTTTCCTAGCAGGATAGGCTTGGTAGTAGGTTGGTGCATTGTACATGTTTCCCTGTTTATACCAGTAGTAGTAGTAGGATTTGTCTCGTAGTTGCTTGTCTTATGACCTTTGTTACTCATCGTTATTCAATATGCTTCAGTTATCACATTAGTGAATTATGTTGAGCGCTCTTTTGAATGCTATGTTATGTTTTCCTATTATTTTATGTCATCTTTACTTCTGTATTTTTTTGCTTCTTTAATGTTCGTTACTCGAGCCAAGGGTCTTTTGGAAACATCTTTACTTCCTCAAGGTAGGAGTAAGGTCTGTGTATACCTTACCCTTGTCAGACCCTGTTTTTGGGACTACACTCAAGGTTGAAAAAACTTGACTAATTAATAGACGAAAGTATTGGGGTATTGTTGACCCTTTTCTCGAAAAATAATTCAACAGTAAAAGTTCATATGAAGTATCTAATCATAAATAGTTGACTTCTAGCACAAACATACTACTTATTTTTTCATTTTCAGTTCTTTTAAATCTATATTACACAATGTATATTCATGTATTGACATTTTTATACATAAATAGATAATGTATCTCATGTGTATAACTATAGATGAACAATGTATCAGTTTTGCGTAATTATATATAAATAATTTATTTATACTGTGTAATAATAACTATAGACGTTTAATATTCAATATTTTTAAAGTAAATATCAAATAGTGAATATTCATAATTCAATTCAATATGATAAATTAAATTTCAATACGATGATTTATGCCGATCTAGTTGCTTTTTCAATCTATAAATGGTGCCATGATGGTTGGGTTATTTTTCCATAACTTCTTTAATCGAAAAGAAATTCTTGCTTCTCAAGGGAGATAACTGCAATCTTCGCTAAAGAGTTCAAAATATAAAAAGAAAAATATATAAAGAGGGTCAAAAAGGGATTAATGACTTAGTTGGTTTGGGTCCTTTGAATGAATTTGGAGAGCGTAGATGATCTGGAAGCAATACCCCTTAATACCTTTTGAGTCGAGTGTATCTTATAAAATTTGTCTAATGTGATTTACGTACTTTATGATCTGCAGACTATTACATAGTGATTGTGCAGAAGTTATAGCTATTGCAAGTTATTTTGAAATTTCAAAAAAGCATTTATATTATATATACATAAAAATAATAACTTTAAAACCATATATAATAAGGTAATTTTCGAGAGGATTCAAATAACCCTTTTGTCTCCAGCTGCTGCTACTGTTTGAAAAGAAGTTGATTAAATTAAAGCTAAATTGATTAATAAACTAATACTACAAATTAGAACTTTGGGTCACAATTGGTTAACTAAACCAACAAATAACACTAATTATCTCTCTAAAAACCCACCACTACTGCTCGTAAGTTTTGGTTACCATGGCGTTCTCCACCAGAGTGCTGCTAATTCTCCTAGTTATTTTCACGGTGTTTCAACTGAAAATCGATGCTAAAAAATTGCAAATCCATCGAAAACGAAGATTGATGAACTGCAGATTTGATAAAATTTATCAATTGGGTGATTCAGTTTCCGATACCGGAAACTGTATCAGAGAAAGCTATTGTGGATCTCATTCTTCCTGTGCAAAATCTCCTTATGGAATCAACTTTTTCCATAAACCAACTGGGCGTTGTTCTAATGGCTTGCTCATGATTGATTTCATAGGTATGCAAAGCTCAATCCCCAATTACTTCGTTACTAAATTGCTAGTAGCTAATATTATATATATAATGTATGTATAGATGGCAACTGAGCGAGTTGAGGTTAATTGGATGGGTCAAAATGTGCTGAATTTTAACCAAATTTCAATTGTTTTATTTGTTTTTTTACAATTTTTTTAAGCTATCTTATAATTTTTTTTTATGAATATATATAGATAAAATAAAAAAAAAATCTTTTATTATTTTAAAAGGAATGTGCAACTTTAGAGATAAAAGAGAAAAGTGGCATCTAATAAAATACCAGATAAACATGAACCGACCAGCTACTATATGTATAATTGATAAAAAGTATGACAATTTTGAATTTATTGCTATCATGGGATGCTAATTGGACTAATTATTTTAAAATCAAATGCCTTTTTTTTTATTTTTATAACCGCGGTGTTTAAGTAAGTTTTCGCACGCTTTAACTAATTTTACGAGATATCTATCACCTTCCATTAGCAATAGATACGGTAACTTTGTCCGGATAGATGGAAAAGAATGACCCAGTATTTTTTGTCTTGAAAATATTTTGATAAGATAAGATTTATCCGGGATCAAACTTTGATGGCCTAAGACTAAGTTGCTCGGACTCTCCATAAATGATGTCACACTTGTGTCGGATCCTTCAAAAATACACTTGCAGGATCCGATTTGAAAGAGTCTGAACAACACTGGCCTGAGATACTGAATGAGCAAGTCAATTATCAATCCTTACTTAAACAGGTTGGGCAAGTTATGATTTCATGAGCAAATTTTATCACCTCTGGTCAGTATGTTTGATTTTGTGTTTTTTCATACAGCCCTGGAATCTGGTCTTCCTCTCCTAAATCCTTATAAGGATCAAAGTGCAAATTTTAGACATGGTGCAAATTTTGCAGTAGCAGGGGCTACTGCTTTATCAGCCCAAGTCATGGCAGAGAAGAAGATTGTTCTGTCCTTCACAAATAGTTCATTAGATGTTCAACTTGATTGGATGTCTTCTCATTTCGAGACTACCTGCTCCACCGGTAATACTTCCAATTAAGGAGTGATAACATCTGCGTACATTTTGCTCTGAATATGTTGTTGTTGTACTTCCGATTAAGGAAATAGTGTGATTCACTGATTGACAATTTTCTAGTTTTTGCTTGCTAGATTGCCTAGTACAGTTAAAGAAGTCTCTTTTCCTAGTTGGACATATAGGAGGAAATGATATCATTTATGGCTTATCGCAAGGTAAAACAATGGAAGAGTTGCGAAGATTGGTTCCAGATGTTGTTCAGACCATCATTCATGGTGTTGAAGTGAGTTTTAATCTCTCTGTTTTCATGATTGTTATTTGTCACTTTCATTTGCCTGAAGTTTATTTCATAACGATCGATTCTCACTACTTTTTAGAGAGTCATTGGTTTTGGTGCTACTCGAATTGTAGTTCCAGGGACTTTCCCAAAAGGTTGTGGTCCAGCTTCCCTAACGCAATTCATGACCAACCACTCATCTTCTTACGATGAGTACCATTGCTTGAAAGACTTGAATAATTTGGCGATTTTCTATAATGATCATTTGCAACAAGCCATTGATGAGATGAAGAAAGAGTATACAAACATTACACTCATTTATGGCGACTACTACAACGCGTATATGTGGTTTCTACAAAATGCTGTTACTCTTGGTATGTGCTCAAAGCATCGTTTTATTTTCCTATTTTTGAGGTTAGAGTAAATGGAAACGCGAAGAAAGCTATATGTATTCACAAACTTTCTTTATGTATTTTCAGGATTTGACAAAAACTCTCTACAGAAAGCATGTTGTGGAATAGGAGGAGACTATAATTACGACAAAAGTAGAAAATGTGGAGCTCAAGGAGTCCCAGTGTGTGATGACCCTAGTACTCACTTCAATTGGGATGGACTCCATTTGACACAAGCAGCATACAGTTGGTTAACAAGATGGTTAATTGATGACATGTTGCCCAAATTGAACTGTCATGTTTAAGTTCTTGGCAAAATGGATGAATCAGAAGGCGGATATTACTTAAATAACGTGACAAAAATAAGACATCCCATGAAATTTTACTTGATTCTAGGGTTCTATTATACCCTTGATTCACGTTGTAATTACATATTTGTATAATGTCGATCTAAAAAAAATTGTCCTCAAATGTCATTAATCTTATTTTGAGAAGTGAAAGATCATCCTCAAGTTTCAACTTAATTATGACTAGATTAATGAGTAGATTTCATAAATGTACAATAAAGTAGTTTCATTTGTAACAAATATAGTCAAATTTTCATTTACATAAAAAATAGTCCAAATTAGCAATGTGTGTACACGCAATAAAAAATAGTTTCAACAAAATGACCATATGTATATGTAACATATTGATATGTATATATAATATATCGATTTGTATAAACAGTGTATACTGATCAAGATGATGTATAAACTATATATTAGAGATGTATATACTCTACATGCATCGTTATTACAATAAAGTATACATTGCAGATTTCAATCCCAACCAACTTAAATATCCTCTAAACAATCCCAAAATGTGGATATGGGCTACTCTAAATACTTTAAGTTTTTTGATATATTATTTACTTGAAATAATTCACGTTTGCGGCACGTAGATTCTTAAAGTCTAGCTCAAAAAATGAAAGACAAGGGGGGGGAGGAGGAGGAGAAGAAAACAACAAAGAATTAAGGAAGAAGAAGTCATTAATGACCGGAAGAAGAAGAAGACCAAAGAAGGGAGGAAAAAACGCGAATTGCACTTCGCTTCCATGCCCACTTTTGGTAAAAATAAAAATAAAATAACAATTAAGTCATTTTAGATAAGAAATTTTGACTCAATGAATGTTTTGTCTAATTTTTTCAAGATTAATTTGGAATTTAGACCGAGGGCACATATATATTGTATCTTCTTATTCCTTTCTACTACTTATCCCTAGTTATTTTATTTTTATGATGTTTCTACTATAATTATATTATTTTAAATGTTATCCCACTTTAATTTTATTAATACCACTTGATAAGCTACTATTTCATTGAATTGGCTTACTGTAACATAGTTACATTCAACGTACTTTTGAAATTTATTCAATTTTAATAGGCTTTAGTCATCTGCATCCCCTTAAAGTTATCTGTATAATTCATTTAGACACCTCAACTAAGGCTTGTACCTATTGAACACTCTAACATTAAGAATTTTTTACCTATTTGACATAAACTGACAAACAATTGAAAAATAAAAATACGTGTATCTCAAACATGAATACAAAATCGATTTACCAATAAAATGATGACACGTGGTATTGTGTTCAAATTTTTTTAAAAGCTCTATTTAAATAATCCAAAAAGTATTTTAAAAAATTTAAAAGTTTTTTTAATTAACAACCCCCCGGGCCCCCTTTCCCTTCTTCTTCTTCGATAGACCCAACTTTGGTTTCCTCTTTCACCGGAGCCGGTGTCGGCACCGGCGACGCCAGCAAACCATCGCTCTACCTCTTTCTTATCTTCGTTGGCGTCGATAGTACAAAATACACCATTGCTATTCACTCAAGCTAAATACTCATTCTCTTTCATTTCGATAGCATGAATATATTTTACTCATTGCCTTCATCTTCTATCCATTAGTAACTATTTATTAGAATTGAAAAAAAAAATAACAATCTTTTTCCCAAAAAAAATCAATTCATATTTTTTCATGTAATAAATTGAGCTTCATCGAGATATTTGAGACGTAAATTAACATAAAAAAGGGAAATAAGAAGAAGAATGACAGAGGGTGAGAGAAAGAGAGAGGTGGAAGGGGTGGGGTGTGCGCATGTGCAGTGGCGGATCCAAAATTTTCGTTCAGGGGGTTCGAAAAATAAAAGTATAAACGTGTAAATAAGCCTAAAAATGCGAACCTTTATTTTTTTTAGGTTTAAAACCACACTTTTAGCACGTTTTTAAAGTAAAAAAAAAAAAACACTAAAAAAAAATGAAAAACAGAACTAAAAATTTAAAAAAAAACTAAAAAAAATTGAAACTGAAAAAGAAAAAATTAAAACGCTTTCACTGAGATTCGAACTAGTGACGCGCAACTTAATTTCTGGGGGACTTGCCACTACGCCATTAGCTTTTCTTTGTTATTAAGGAGGTTCAAAATATATATTTACAGAAATACAGAAAATTTAATTTATATATACAGTGTAATTTTTTACCGAGAGGGTTCGGGTGAACCCGTGGAGACCACGTGGGTCCGCCCTTGCGCATGTGTGTAAGAAAAATGATGAAAATGGTGGAATAATAGATGCAGGGATGGGGAAGAAGACTACTGCTCTTTTTTTTTTGATAATTAATTTTTTTCTTTTTTATTAATTCAGGTGCATAAGTTAAGGGAAAAAAAAGAAAAAAATATTATTTTTTGATAACTTAATGCGCTCAAAGAAAGTGAAGCACACATTTTTTTGCCATGTCAGTATTTTGTGTTTAATAGAAATGACTTTTGAACAAATAAGGTGTTCAATTGGCACAGAAAAAATTAAAGTGTCTAAGTGAATTATGTGGATAACTTTAAGTGGCCGGAGATGACCGTAAGTCGTATTAATAAGTTGGTATTTGATAATGACTTTTCAACAATATTTCTTGGCTCTTATGAGTTGTGATGACTTGAATAATTATATGCAATCTTTCAATAAATTTTATTTCTGACAAGTTGTCAATCAAGTAGTGTTGACTAACTCATGATGAGGAAAATCTATGTGATATAATAATTAGCTAAGATTTAATTAACAAGCATATATTATTTTATATATTAAATAAAAGTATAATATTTTCCTTTTCAGTTGGGGACTTCAATTTCTAAAATATTCCAACGTCAATTCTTGTTATCATACTAAAATAGTTCAAGGGTACTGGCCACTGGGATCTTTAGAGAAAAATAAAGGTGACTTATATATAAGAAATTAGATATAAAAGTCTGTGTCAGCACATACCCAATTAATTATATGTTATATTTTTTATTTTAATTAATGTGATATCTTAAAATTTTGACAGTCAACAATATTTTTCTTTGATTATAATCTTTTTATAATTTTAGAAGTATTTTAAGTTGTTAATTATTGTGATTTGTATTAATTTTAATGTAATTTGTAATTATAGAAATTACTAGAAATGTTTTTACTCCTTATGTCCCAATTTACATGACACATTTTGAGAGTCAGACAATTTTATAAATTATTTATATATTTAAAAAATATTTAAATTATTATTTAATGTAATTTATAATACTTCTTACATAATTTTTAAATATATAGATTTTCTAAAAAAAATATTCTTAATAATTTATTACTTACATAACAGAAATGCTAGCGATGTTATCACCACATAAATGACTCATGTACATATTTTGTGGTAATATTACTGACATGATTCATTTTGTATAATTGACTAGTAAATATAATTATTTTTAGTTGGTTAACCAGATATGCCCATAAATAATAGAATATGAAGATATTTCATTATAAGATTACATTTGTATTTTTTTTTATTTTACGTTTTAACACTTAAAATAGTGAATATTTTTATTGAGATTGACTACGAGAAGTAAATAAAATTTAAAATAAAATGAGTTGAGTCGATAAATCATTTTATATAATTGAGATCGTAAAATATAGAGATTAGAGATATTGAACGGGTAACCAATAAAAATTAAGGATGTGTTAGGATGAATGAAATACTTTTATCTATAACCAGAAATCTCAAATTCAAGCCTGAGGAAGGTAAACAACTCCCAACAAGAATTATTTTCATTCCTGAGATTCGAACCCGAAACCTCTGATTAAAGTTAAAGGCATCACATCCATCTCGTCACAACCATTTGTGATGACTTAGACATCATTTTAAATTTATAAAATGATGTATTGACAAATATTTTCTTTTTTAAACTGGGGGGCATTGGCAAGGGAAAATAGGGCAGAGGGTTACAAGAATCAAAATCTCAATTTATTTTTTATTTTTATAATTGAGATTCGTAAAACCTAGAGACTAGAGATATTGAATTGATAACCTGTGAAAATTAAGGATGTGTTGGGATGGATGAGATACTTTTATCCACAACCAGAAATTTTGAATTTGAGCCCTAAGGAAGGTAAACCAGTACCTACAAGAATTATTTATATCCCTGAGATTCAAACTCGAGATCTTTTTTCACTCAAGATATAGAGCAGTAATAGTCCAAAATTGTTCACTCAAAATTGTTAATTATTGTGATTTATCCTACTTTTTACATATTTTTAGATATATAAATTCTTTAAAATTTCTTCTTAAAAATTTATTACTTGAATAATAGAAATGCTAGCTATCATGCTATCACTGCATAAATGGCTCATGTACATATTTTGTGGTAATATTACTAACATGATTCATTTGGTAAATTTGACTAGAAAATGTAATTATTTTTAGTTGGTTGACCAAATATGTCCATGGATACTAGTATATGATGATATTTACTATCGTTGTAATAAGATTACATTTGTATTTTCTTTTCGTTTTACGTTTTATCACTTAAAACAGTGAACATTATATTGAGATTGACTAAAAGAAGCAGATAAAATTAAAACTATAATGAGTTGAATGTATAATTTTATTTTTTTAATAAATTGAGATTAAGAGTCACTCAATAATAGTTTTGAATTTCTCCAAACACGTTGCATATTTTAGTGTTTTGACGCAAAACCTAGAGACTAGAGACATTGAACTGGTCAAAAGTAAACGCCTAATGAAACAAAAGGATGTGTCAGGATGGATAGGATACTTTTATCTACAACCAGAAATTCCGAGTTTGAGCCCCAAGGAAGGTAAACCTCTCTCTACAAGAATTATTTCCATCATCGGGATTCGAACTCGTGATCTTTGGTTAATAGTAAAGGGATCATATCCATCTCGTCACAATCCTTGATGTTGTTTTAGACATCATTATAAATTTTTAAGGGATGTATTGATTTTTTTTTTCTTTTTTAAATTGTGGGCAAGGGCAAGTGGGAATAGGGAAGAAGATTACAAGATCAGAACTAGATTCTCAGTGACAAAATAAAAATTTAGATAATCAACTAATTGAGCTATTAATTTTTTTGATGTGTTGCTTTCCTTAAAATTTAATAATGACTAGTCAAATGTACAACGGATTAGTGCATCCACAACTACAAAAAGGGGTCTTTATTGGCAATAAAAATTAACTTTTGCGGCAATAACAATCGTCACTATATCCTTTACCGGCCATTGATCTTTAGCTGGCGATGTTGGAGTCGCTAAAGGCTTTCGCGACCATTCTCAATAAACCGTTACATAATACTTAACCCGTTACATTGGAATTCAGACCGAGGGAACATATGTTGTATTCTCGTTAAATAAATAGTATAGGGTAATATTCTCACGAGGTAATCGTGAATTAATCGTTAAAGCTATTCTATAACGTCTTATTTCAATTCTTTTGACATGTCATTTTTATCGTAATTATGTTATTTTAATTGCTATAGCACTTTAATTTCATTAACACCACTTGATACGGTTTCATTGAATTTGCTTACTGTTACATAATTACATTCAACCTAGTTACTTTTAAAATTTACTCAATTTTTAAAAGTTGGTATCTGATAATGACTTTTCAACAATACTTCTTGGCTCTTATGAGTTGTGACTTGAATAAATAAATGCAATCTTTCAATAAATTTTATTTATTTATTTTATTTCGGAAAATGATCAAGCAAGTAGTGTTGACTAATTCTTGATGTGGAAAATCTAAGTGATATAATTATAATAATTAGCTAAGATTTAATTAACAAGAAGATATTATTATATATTAAATCAGTATAATATTTTCCTTTTTCAGTTGGGCACTTCAAATTCTAGATATTCCAAAATCAGTTCTCGTTATCATATACTAAAATAACTCAAGGGTAGTATCGTTGGAGAAAAATAAAGGAAAAACAAAAGAAAACAATAATTTTGAGAGTCAATCAATTTTTTTTATTGTAATAAATTAGAATATAGAAGTCTTCAACATAAACTCAATATATGTTACTTTCTTTATTTTGACTAATGTGATAGATATAAAATTTTGAGAGTCATTCAATTATTTTTATTGTAATTTTTTTAATTTTAAAAATTATTTTAAGTTGTTAATTGTTGAGATTTGAAGTAATTTTAACGGAATTTGTAAATATATAAATTATTGGAAATGTCTTTACTCTTTATGTCCCAATTTATGTGGCATATATCAAATTTTGGAGAGTCAATTTTTTTTTTCCTTGAGAGTAATTTTTTATATGTTTTAATTTTTTTTAAGTTGTTAATTATTGTAATTTATAATAGTTTTTACATAATTCTTAAATATATAAATTATTGAAAATTTCTTTATAATAATTTATTACTTAAATGACAAAAATGCCCTTTCATCCACTATATTTCCAAGAAACACATGCCAAGGGTCGGCGAAAAGACGTGTGCTTCTGACCATTTTTACTATTTCCACTAAGAGAATTTAAAATATGATTAGAAGTAAACACACGAAAAAGTCTGAGACTAAGCAACGCTTGACAAATAAGCCTGAGATTAACTTCCACGATCCAATATACATATTTTGTGATATCATTACTAACATGATTTATTTTGTATATTTGACTAGCAAATGTAATTATTTTTAGTTGATTGACCAAATATGACCATAAATAATAATATATGAAGATATTTACTATCATTATAAGATTACATTTGTATTTTTTTTCCTTTTACGTTTTAACACTTAAAATAGTGAAGATTTTATTGAGATTGACTACAAGAAGCAAATAAAATTAAAACTAAAATTAGTTGAATCGATAAAAGGAACAAAAAGGATGTGTTGAGATGAATGAGATACTTTTATCTACAACCAGAAATTTCGAATTGGAGCCCTGAGAAAGGTAAACCAATTCCTACAAGAATTATTTTCATCCCTGAGATTCGAACCCGAGACTTCTGGTTAGAGATAGAGGGATCATATCCATCTCATCACAATCCTTTGTGATGACTTAGACATCATTATAAATTTATAATGGATGTATTGACATTTTTTTCTTTTTTTAAATGGGGGGGGGGGGGTAGGGGGTAGGGGGTAGGGGGTAGGGGCAGGGGAAATAAGAAAGGGGATTGCAAGAATCAAACTCTCATTGACAAAATAATAATTCAGGTAATCAACTAACTCAGAACTTCATGTGTTGATATATCTTGAGTTAAGATTAAGGAAACTTATCATTAAATTTCATTACAGTATTGGAGTCAAAATTTTCATTAAGAAAATTTAAAATATGATAAGAAGTAAACACACAAAGAAGCTTGAAACTAAGCAACAACCCGACGATTAAGCCTGAGACTAACTTCCATGATTCAATATACATACCTTATGGTATTATTACTAACATGAGTCTTTTTATTTTTTGTATATTTGACTAACAAATATAATTGTTTTTAATCGGTTTGACCAAATATGCCCATAAATAATAGTATATGAAGATATTTACTATCATTGAAAGATTACATTCGTATCTTTTTTTTTTTTTTTTTTTTTTAACGTTTTATCACTTAAAATAGTGAATATTTTATTGAGATTGACTACAATAAGCAAATAACATTGAGCATCTTAGTATTAAGCACGTAAACCTAGAGACTAGAGACATTGAATTGGTCAAAAGTAAACGTCTAAAGGAACAAAAAGGATATGTCGGGATAGATGAGATACATGTATCTACAACTAGAAATTTTGAATTCAAGCCCCAAGGAAGGTAACCAATTCCTATAAGAATTATTTCCATCACTGAGACTCGAACCCGAAATCTTTGGTTAAAGATAGAGACATCTTATCCATCTCGCCGCAATTCTTGGTGTTGACTTAGACATCATTATAAATTTATAATAGATGTATTGACATTTTTTATTTCTTAAATTGGGGGTAGGGACAAGGGAAATAGGAAAGGGGATTACAAGAATCAAACTATCCTAACAAAAATAAAAATTCAGATAATCAACTAAGAACTTCCAAATATATTGACATATCATCATAGTGTTGTTTCCCTTAAAATTAAAGAGTGACTAGTCAAATGTACAAAGGATTAGTGCATCAAATTAGGTTTCTTATAAACCACATTACATTCTTTTTATTTTTGTATAATTTGATATTCAAAATATATAATAATCACAAGAAGTATGAACCGTTTAGTGTTTTTAAGTGTACATCAACAACAAAGGACCCATTAATGACATATTAGACAAAGACTCACTATACTTGATAAAATTAAGAGGTACTTAAGGAAACTTCTGAGATATAATGAGCCATTAAAAAAATAATTAATCTTTAGTTTGCAATTGGTAAAACATAAAAGAAAATTCTACAAAAGTTGTGTTTCAACCTTTGTTATTTCACTTTTTAAAACTATGTTAACATCAAGAATCTTTTCTAGTATTGCAAGTTCTACAAGAAACCTAGTCACACAACAAAGAAAGTTTTACATTTCATTAGAAATTATCTACCATTACAGTAGAGTGGTAAGTACTAAGTGGTTTCAGGTTTGAGTTCCGACGACTGAGTATTGATAGCTTTTGATAGAGAATATTTTACACATGCATCTGAATTAGTTAGATTCTAAAGTCGGTACTGGATACCAAATAAAAAATTAAAAATGAAGCTTAATCTATCATTATCGTTATGAAAAATTATATAATTTTCTAGTAATAGTTAATAATAACATCAAAGTAATACATTGTTGTTATTGCAAAGTCCTATTCTTATGATCACTAGGGAGATTGTGATTTGTGAGCATCCATTCAATGAATACAACTCAACAATGAAAGTAAGAATCATGTCATTATTAAGAATAAAAGGAGAAGTTTAGTAATTTTGGTATGAAGAATAATATTTTCCTAAAAAAAAGGGGTTGCTTATTTATATTTTATAAGTCTTAGGTGTAAAATATTATTTTAAGGACATTTATATATAATTTCAGTGAAAATTATGGGGGATGAAGTGTGGAGATAGGCAAGAGACAATCAACATGGAAAATCACTTATTGATTTTGTTTTTCCTTCTCTCTCAAGGAATTAATTTTCATATTTTCAAAAACTTATTTTCTTAGAAAAAGTATTTTGAATTGACCAACTAAAAGTGATAAATCAAAAAATATCTTCTGCAATAATAGAAAATGTTTTCCTCCACACTCTTTAAGAGTTAAAGTTAGATTATGTTTTTCGTCCAATTCGAAGGTTTCCCATATTACAATAATTCCGAATTTTTTGTGGATACATTGCTCTTTAGCCAGATATATAACAAACAATACATAAATTACGTATCAGATATATAACTATAAACCAGATTCACACTTAATTAGGTTTGGAATTATTAGAGTTATGTCGTATCAACAATAATATTGTTACCAAATATATTCCACACAAATAAAGTTGTAAATATGTATCTGATAGAGGTGGAGTGATGTATCTAAAAGTTAAGAGAGAAGGAAAAATAAGATTTTTGTAATTAATTTAAATGGTAGGAATTCTTGTAGATTATGTTATATTTTAAGTCGTGTAATTACATAATTTTCATATAATCAAATATAGTGTCACACGAATTGAAACAAATATATAAAAAATATTTGTTAGGGTTTGGCTTCTTATATGAAAGTCATTTATTTAGTAACTTTCATTAGTTGTTTCCTAAAGTTTGGACTTGATTTTTGGCTTTGACCAATTAAAATTTTTGACTGTTGAAATTAGAAAAGAGGGAGAGAAAAGTAAGAGGAATATTTATGCATATCGAAAAGTCACGCAGAACTAGTTGAACAAAAAAAAATTATATATTCAAATAAACTATTTATGCATATTGAATAATTTTTTTAATATAATTATGTAATCTAAGATAAAGTTATTGGATAATGTCTAATTCATAATTTATATAGTAGCTCCACCTTTGATCGGAACAAGAACGAATGTAGTTGAGGACAGAGTTTAAAGGGGTTGAACAATAACATATCTATTGCTATTTTACAAGTAGAGTTTAGAGTAGGTGATATCTGCGCACACCCTTTTTTTTTTTTTTTTGATAGAGAAATATTTTTTGATAAATCTTCAAATCAAGTATATTTGAATATGAAATATGTGTTACAAGTTATTAGAATTCCATATTTGTCTATGAAGAGATGATCTAAATATATATGTTAGTATATCTATATATAATAAATTAATTTCTTTTGTGTAATACTGATATTATTAAACTAATAGATATGATGAAGTCATAACTTTAACATTAGTATAGTAGGTTTAATGTTAGAGATTTTATATTTTTGAATCCGCTTTTATCATTAATTACTCTATATTTGAAAGACACATAAACATGAAAATTAAATAGTTGAAAATTCTTCTTAGTATCGACACTGGTTAAAGTTAACCCCAAGTCCCTAACCTTTGTAGGTGAATTTATTATTAAAAGAACAATAGAAATAAATGATCGTCAACCAAAATAAATATCCAATAAATATATATATTTCGTAAGATGTCATGTAGGTAAACTTATTATTAAAAGAACAATTGAAATAAATAATCGTCAATCAAAATAATATCCAATAAATATATATTTCGTAAATTATTTTATATATATATATATATATATATATATATATATATATATATATATATTATATATATTATTATTATTATTATTATTATTATTATTATTAGAGTATAATATATTTATTTTTAGTCAAGTCTCCCTCTATCTATATAAAATTCAAGTCATGTCCAACTAATCAAAGATTCAATTAAAAGGCTTCTTTTTGTCAAGATGAAAGACAAATTGAAATAACTAACCGTCTACCAATAATATCCTAACAAATATAAATTTTATATATTAATATATAATATACATATAATATATATATTTTTGATACATAATAGTATATTTGTTTTTAGTCAAGTCTCCCCTCTCTCTATATAAAAACCTTAAGTCATGTCCAGCTAATCAAAGATTCAAAGTTTCTTTTTCTCAAGATGAGAAAGAAAACAGGAAAACCCATTATTTTCTCATCAATTTCATTCTCTTTTTTCTTGCTATGTTTAGTTATATTTTTCTCCATGAAAATGGCTATGGCACAAAACAAATCATCAATAGTTTCCATAAATGTAGGAGTTGTGTTGGACATGGATGAATGGTTTGGAAAAATGGGTTTGAGTTGTATATCTATGGCTTTATCGGACTTTTATAGCATTGATGGCTCTAATTATAAGACTAGGTTGGTTCTCCATACTCGTGACTCGAAGAAAGATGTTGTTGGTGCTGCTGCAGCAGGTACGTATATATGTATTGATAATATGAAAAAAAAAATTGTTACCTTGCAGTAAATTGTGACACTATTTTTCATATCATCGTTTATATAAAAAGTTATCTATTATTGTCGATCAATTTAACCTAATAGTAATAAAATTCACCATAGTGAACTAAAGATAAACTCAAATATCAATTATGACTTTATCATCCATGACCCTAAATCTCTCTTTTTCTTTTGGAAATACTATAAATATAAAAAAGAATATGAGTTACATCAATATTTAAGAATATTATCTATAAATGTCTAAAAGTGGAATCACATAAATTTGGTTGTATATATATGTTTGCATACGTGTGTAAAGCCATGATAATATGAAAACTATTAATGTCAATCATGGTGAAGCTAGAAATTTTGGTAGGAGTGTTTAAAATTTTATCTATCTTTAAAAAGTTATTCCTGACCTGTATACACAATATTATTGTCTCTATGCACAATATTATTTTTTGACAAATAATATTCAAATGACCACTCTTGGATCAATTTTAGCTATGCCGCTGATGTTAATAGATAGGGTCATGATTCAATCCGTTCAAAATTGATTAGGTTAATTAAGATGAGTCAAATTGTGATTCAAAGTAAAACTAAAATTTGACGTATCCTAAATAATTAAACTCATTTTCTATATATATATAAGTGTTTAACCATGCATGTTTTGTGTGTCACCTACTCACCTTGCTAATATTGTACATAAGTATATTTCATTTTTGGTAACTTGATACTTAAAAGCACTTTTTTGAAAATATTCTAAATACGAAAAAACAAATGAAAGCACTTTTCAAATAATATGGTCAAAAACAAATTGTTATTCATGTTGAACTTTTTTTTAAAAAGTAATTTATTTTTAGAACAAGTTAATTTAAACAACTTATAGCCAAATATATATGCTCTCACTCAATAATAATCTCCTCCAATTTTTTTATTTTTTTTAAAAAACATGTGAAATATTTTAACAGTTCTAACAGCTTTTCATGATATATACTATAAAGTCACATCATGATTTTAGTTAAATAAGTCACATCATGATTTTATAATTAGACATTCTGTTAATCTTATTCAAGTGATGGATTGGTACGTATGATTGAATTAAATAGCAAAAGTCTTTTTATGTTGACTTTCTGACTTTTTCAACCAAAACTTAAAGAATTTAGTGGTGGTTTGATATTAGAATAGTACTGAATATAATATAAAGATAATATCTAATATTGCTAATGACATAATTTTAAAAATAGTATGGAATAAGGTGTATATTTAATATATATCGTAAATTGAAACACTATCAAATAAGAGACCAAATAATACTAAATTTGATATATATATATATATATATATATATATATATTATTTTATTTTTCTTCTTCTAATTCCTCCTGCCAAACAATCCCCTAGAATAAATACTATTTTTTTTGTCCCAATTTATATGACATACTTTTTTTATTCAGTTAAAAAATGATATATTTATATATTTAATAACAATTTAGCTTTAAAATATGCATTTTATCCTTAATAAAATGATTTATCCATACTGTCATATGTGACTTATTTTCAACCACAAATTTTAAAATATTTTTTCTTTCTTAAACTCAAAATCAAATAAAATTACATCACATAAATTAAGATAGATGAGTATTACAAAATATTTTATGATAGGAGAATATAAAATATCATGATAGAGTGGTACCACACATATTTGCTGTTAGTCCATTTGACCTGTTCAAACTTATAGTAACTTAAATAACAAGTTATTAACAGTTGTGATTAATATAGTTTATTAGGTTGACATAACCTTTTATTAATATATAATTGAAAATTTACATAATTAAGTATGGGTGCATGCTTGGTAAACATATGGCACTGACTCAACTGACTTGTATTCTAATCTTGATTTCTTCTTCAATGATATACAAAATTTTAGATTAGGTAAATTAAAATTTTTAACATATCAACAGCCCATAATATATTATTATAAAAAATAAAGGAAGTATGAGATATAGTTTACAATTTTCTATTTGTTAAAAAAGAAAGGAAGCTGGGACATCAATGTCCCAAAAGTATGACTGAAGGTATCTGCATATCATTTACGATAGTTCATCGGTATATTTGTTCTTTTTCTCTATATAAAATATGCATAATTTTTCTCATAATTAATTCATGTATTAATAATACATGCATAATTCTAGTAGACTATCAAACAATTTTAACTACTTTCATTTACCCCAATATAACTTGATTAATCAGAGGATCAATAATGTTCTGACTTATTTTCTGCGATTGTGAATTATGCAGCATATATTGTGATCAAACGTCTGCAGTCATTTACATGATCTTGTTTGTATGGTTGTTATCCGCTGTATTGTATTGTTCGTTCATACAATATTTATTTCAATAGTTACTTAAACTTTATTATAATAGATCATTTAAATTCATTGTTAGGTTACCACGAAAAATACCATTTTTGTATAAGGATCAATTTAATGTGATCACGTCGTTTAAATTGATTGTATGCAGCACTTGACCTATTGAAGAATGTTGAAGTGGAAGCCATAATAGGTCCAATTTCATCAATGCAAGCAGATTTCCTCATCAATTTAGGCCAAAAATCACAAGTTCCAATCATCTCCTTCTCTGCAACGAGTCCATCAATTTCATCATTCCGCAATCAATATTTTGTTCGTACAACTCATAACGATTCATCTCAAGTAAAACCTATCAGTTCAATAATCCAATCATTCGGATGGCGACAAATCGTACCAATTTACATCGACAATCAATTCGGAGAAGGAATAATCCCCTTTTTAGCAGATGCATTGGAAGAAATCAACACTCGTATACCTTATCGAAGTGTAATTTCTGAATTCGCCACTTTAGATCAGATCAAATCTGAGCTATTGAAATTGATGAATATGCAGACTAGGGTTTTTATTGTGCATATGCCGATTTCACTCGGATCGAAGCTTTTTGCAATGGCGAAGGAAATTGGTATGATGAGTGAAGGTTTTGTTTGGATTGTTACAGATGCAATGGCGAATCAACTGAATTCGATGGATGCTTCGGTTATTGAATCTATGGAAGGTGTTATTGGGGTGAAACCTTATGTACCGAAGAGTAAAAAAGTTGAGGATTTTACTCAGAGATGGAAGATCAAGTTTCGAGAAGAAAATCCGAGGATTGTTGATGTGGAATTGGATGTGTATGGATTATGGGCTTATGATTCTGCTACTGCATTAGCCATGGCTGTGGAGAAATCGAGAATCAGTGGCGCCTTTTTTCGTAAACCAAATGTTTCAGGTAAGAGTGGCAAATGGACGGATTGGGTTAAATTTTGAGCATAATATATAAACATGATCCTTAACTCGGCTAGCGGACAACTATGTCCTCCAACTTTGACTGTGCACAAAATACAAATAGACACTTAAACTTGTATAAAATTGAACAAGTAGACACACGTGTCTTACATGACATAGGACGCAACGTAGGACACAAAATTGTCATGTAGGACGAATAATGTGTTTATTTGTTCAATTTTATACCAGTTTAAACGTCTATTTGAGTACACTCAAAGTTAAAAGGTCATAGTTACCAGTTGGAGCCAAGTTAGGGGTCATGTTTATATATTATGTTTTTTTCTTAACAAAATAAATTTTGTCTCGCAAAAGCTTAGTCAAATACACTACGAGTCAAGTTTAATTATAACCAGTTATTTGATATATTTTGACCCAATTCAATCCGACCAAATCACACTTAGCGTGAATCGGATCATATGAACCTTTAATCAATTTTGAACCCATTTTAACGTTAAAATTTAAGCATAATACATAGATATGCCCTTTAACTTGGACTCAAATCATATTTATGCCCTCCAATTTTGAATGTACACAACTAGACACTTAAACTTGTATAAAGTTGAACAAATAGACACACATGTCCTATGTGGCATCCTACGTGACAATTTGTATCCTACATGGTGTCCTACATGTATTATGCCACATATGATTCATGTGCTTACTTGTAAAACTTTATACAAGTTTAAGTGTCTACTTGTGCACACCCAAAGATGGAGGACATAAATGCAAAATAAGTCGAAGTTAAAGGGCACATTTATATATTATGCCTTTGATAAACTTGATCAAGTCAACAAATAGGTTGTAATGCAACCAGTTTAAACTTGAGCAGATTCAGTTGGTGGGCTATGTTGCTCGGACTCTTCAAAAATGTCACAAAATACATGTTAGCTCCTTCAAAAGTAGTGCATTTTTTAAGGATCCAACATGAGTGCGGCAACATTTTTTGACACCTCTAAAATTTTCAGGAAATGCAACAGATCTTGAAGCTTTTGGAGTTTCGAGGGATGGTCCAAAGCTTCTTAAAGCTATACTAAACACTACTTTCAAAGGCCTTAGCGGAAACTTTCAACTTGTGGATGGACAATTGCAATCTCCACCTTATCAGATCATCAATGTTGTTGGTAATGGTGCTAAAGAAATTGGATTTTGGACAAGAGAAAATGGCGTTGTTAGAAAACTGAATTCTAGACGTGGATATTCTGTTTCTAAGGAGAATTTTGGATCCATTATATGGCCTGGTGACACTACTTCTGTTCCTAAAGGTTGGGTGATACCAACAAATGGGAAGAAACTGAAAATTGGAGTTCCAGTGAAGGATGGTTTCACCGAGTTTGTGAAAGTTACAAGAGATCTTACAACTAACACAACGACAGTTACTGGATACTGCATCGATGTTTTTGATGCAGTGATGGAAGCATTACCATATTATGTTCCTTATGAATATGTTCCTTTTGCTGCTCCTGATGGAAAGAGTGCAGGAGATTATAATGAACTGGTTTATCAAGTATTTCTTGGGGTAAATTTCTCTGACTCCTCTACTATCGACTTTTAAGTTATATATACTGATAATGCGAAGAGATCTTATAGGGAAATATATATTGCACTTGTATACTTTGATGATTCTTACGTGCTACAAAGATTAACCGATGAACAGAACTTTGATGTTGTTGTAGGGGACACTACCATTGTCTTGAATAGGTCACAATTTGTAGACTTTACATTACCATACACGGAATCTGGAGTTACGATGATGGTTCCAATCAAAGATGATAATAGAGATAATACATGGGTATTCTTGAAGCCATTGACTTGGGAGCTCTGGCTAACAAGCTTCTGTTCTTTTGTTTTCATTGGCTTCGTCATTTGGCTACTTGAACATAGAGTAAATGAAGACTTCAGAGGACCTTTTTGGCATCAAGTTGGCATGATCTTTTGGTTCTCCTTCTCAACTATGGTCTTTGCACAGAGTAATTTCCCTTTCCTCCTCTTGAATTAGTATCAATGTTATCAAAGGCGCGCTGAAGCCCTGAAGCGAGGCTCAAAATGTGTTGAGCGCTCTGCCTTGTGCACTTCAGTGTCACTTTTCTTTGCCAATCAAGAGACGACACTAAACAATTGATATTTCACATTATCATAAAAAAAAATTGTCATTCATGCTTATAATCATTAGTCTTTCACTAAACACATATACATTTGTATATTTTTGCTCCCTTTGCACCTTTTGTCATTAAACCCCACACTATATTTGTGCTTTGCACTTAAAGCCCTACACACCTTAGAGCTTTTTGCTTTTGATATTACTTCTTAGCACTTCCCATTTTGCCTTTAATGACAATGTTCTCATAGACATAAGATATGTCATGGTATGTTTAGAAGACCATAAGTTGTCACTTTTGGTATGTACCAAAAGTCTTTCTTTCTTAAACTTCATGTCCAGTCAAATATAACCATTTAAAATGATACAGAGGGAGTACACACATACACTCACACACACATACACACACTCTTCAATTTGAATTACCTTTTGTTCTTATGTATAATATATGCTTTAGATTTCTAACCTGAAATTTCTTCTTTTTGATTCTTGATATTGACAGAGGAGAGGATCGTAAGCAATTTGGCGAGGTTTGTATTGATCATCTGGTTCCTAGTGGTACTCATATTGACTTCAAGCTATACAGCAAGTCTTACATCAATGTTAACAGTTGAAAAACTCCAGCCAACTGTTAAAGATGTAAAAGAACTTCTGAAGAGCAAGGACTATGTGGGCTACCAACCGGGTTCTTTTGTAGTAGGACTATTACGAAAAATGAACTTTGATGAGGACAGGCTTAAGGCATATAAGACTCCAGAGGAATGCGTTGATTTACTCGCTAAAGGAAGTTCAAATGGTGGTATTGCTGCTGTTTTCGATGAGATTCCTTATGTGAAGCTTTTCCTTGCAAATTATTGCTTGAAATTTACCACGATTGGACCTACGTATAAGACTGATGGCTTTGGATTTGTAAGTAACTCTTCCTTTACTTGATATTCTTTCTGGTATAGTACTCCACATATATATATATATCTATGTACGATGTTGAAAATGTTGGATTCAGTTGAACGTCTTAGCTTTATACTCTATTACCTCACCTTTTTCGATCAAGAAAGTTCCTTCCACTAACAGTAATATTATGAATTATATTCAGGCCTTCCCGATAGGATCTCCTCTAGTACCTGATGTTTCGAGAGCAGTGTTGAATGTGACAGAAGGTGAAAAGATGGTACAAATAGAGAGAGCATGGTTTGGTGAATCTACATGTTCCGATTCTAGTACATCACTCTCCTCCAACAGTCTTGGCCTAGATAGCTTCTGGGGACTCTTTGTCATGGCTGTAATTGCTGCAGTTTTGGCTCTCGTCATCTTTCTAACGAAATTCATACATGAGCATTGGCACATCATAAGACGATCTAATCTTTCATTGCGCGAAAGAAGCAGAATCTTGGCCAGGAAGTTTGACACAAAGGACTATAGTTGTCATACTTTCAAGAAAAGTGAACTAAGAGATGTACTAGCAGATTCAACACATGATTTAGATTGTTCGCGGAGTCCTCATGGTAACTTGTCATCGTTACCTTCTCCACGAACTATTGGACCACCAAGTCCAAGCAATTCTAGTCATACAGAGCAGATGTTACATTTTCCAGGGGAGGAAGGAGATTCACCTTCGCGTGGCGAGAATGAAGCAGTTAATGGTCAAGTAGAAATGGTTTAAGATGTTTTTTTAGTATTAGTAAGCCTCTAACTTCACTCTTCCTTAGTATTGAATCATCCCCTTACCTATAATAGCTCCACCCCTGTATTTATGTATACATGTGCTATCATTTACATTGTATAAAGGATGCAAGTGTTTGATTTTAAAATATACAGAATGTGTGTGTGATTGTTCATATTACATGAGTGTTTAGAGTAAATTTACCCTATTTTGCATTTGTGAAGTCTCATCACTTAAGGGACATTCGAAAAATTGGAACTCTTTCAATGACAACAGGTAGTTTAAGTTCAATGTCAGTCGGATTTCTAAGCACTAATCTTTCCTTCTCACCTGCTAACTCATAGAAAGAAATAGAGTCAACACATGCGCCTTTCGCGGGGTGAGCAAAAAGTCTTTTCTTGGATCTTGGTATGAACTCAAAAAAAGATTAATTGTCAAATCTCCAGCAATGCCAAAAGGCATGATATTTTTCTTATTCTTTTACTTATACTGTATAGAAGCATGAAAAAGGATTACTTATTCAACATGGCTGTTTAAAGTTATTAACATTGGCATTGAGGGTATCTTAGTCATTTTCATGGATTTTCGTGCATTTTTTTTTAATTAATAGAATTGTTTTGTGTAGACATGGACTCATGGTGCTTACCATTGTTACTTTTTACTGAGCGATGCCATTTTCAGGGGCGGAGCTAGAAGTCAAGGTACTGGTTTGGCTGAACTCGGGAGTTTTAGTTCAAATTCAGTATTTGTGTTAAGAAACTCACTAAATATGTATACAAATTCAGAACCAAGTCACTAACACTTTATATCGCTATCCTATAATTTAGAATCCAAAAAGTTCAAATTCTAGCTCCATCTTTGTGCCTTTTTATTGTGAAATGTTCATGAACATCAATATTATTGTCATTGTCAAGCTAACGTTGGATGTTGTTTCGATCATATATAGGTGACAATAATTAGTACATAATAAACTCACCAAATATTTTTAGTCACATTGAAATAAATCATTGTGTATAATCAACTCTCTTTATGGTTATTGCGCTTACCTAAATGTTCGATTAAAATAGTTTAATTGTTACGTTTTTTGGTTTTTGGAGAGATTATTTCACCTAATTAATGATTCTAATAATTGCATGGACATGAATATTGTACATTTCAGACCAACGTCATGTTGGCATAATCAACATCGAAGGGATTTAAAAAGTTATAGTTTGTTCAAGATCAGGTGTCTAGTTCATAATACACGTTAAAGGCTAACATATATAAAATAGGGCAAATACAAATGTCAATCGATTTATGTATAAGATTTTATTTAATGAGCATAAATAAAAATTGAAAATATAATAAAAAGAGCGAATGAAAAATAAAGAAAGTTAGTACTCCTTCTTTACTTTAGTAGACAGATAATTTTGAAGATACTTAGCACCTTCTATTAATGGCAATATCTTTACGCATGTGCGACAGGTGAATAGATAGGCAAAGATGAAAGTAGAGAGGCCGAACTGGTTGCCAGAGAATTGAAACTTCAAAACGAAACTTCGCACCTCTGGAGCCACTATAGGAAATATTGATAAATATTATTAAGAATCATTCTCCGAGGAAAAATTTCCTTCAAAGAATGAGGTGCTTTATCGATAATTCCGACAGTGACTCTAGAAATGTGAATTTTTATTTCAAAGTTTCAATTCTCTGAAAAGCAGCTCAGCCTCTCTACATTCACCTTGCCGATCTATTCACCTATTGCTTCCTTCATTTGGGTTTACCCTATTTACTTAGAAGGTCCTATTTATAGTTTGCCAAGTATCATCTGAATTAAAGAAATCTGATCAATGCAATTAATTTTCTTTCCATTATTAAGTAAATATATATATTCTACTTAATTTATTCTTATTGTCTAGAAAATACAATGAACCTGGTCAATTTCTTACTAAAATTCTTTTTATTTTATAATTTTCCTTTTCTTTCTTCTAGAAAACATTGATTATTTTTCTAAAGAAATCTGGTCAATGCAATTTATTTTATTTCTCTTATTAAGTGTGTGTGTGTATATATATATATATATATATATATATATATATATATATATTCTACTTAATTTAGTCTTATTGTTTAGAAAATACAATTAATCTGATCACTTTGAATAGGATTTCTTACTAAATTTATTTTATTTTATAATTTTCTTTTCTCTTCTCCAAAAATCATAAATTATTTTTTAAAAAGTTAATAAATGAAAAACAATCTAAAAGGGCTTCAGAGATCATTTTGCCCTAGTCAAAGATTTGTTGTAGACGCTTGAATTAGCATACCAATATTGCTAAGTTATTAAATTATTTTCTTAGAAAATAAATCTACAAACTGTATTTGAAATTTGAAATTATAATCAAATATATAAAACAAGATGAGTAAATAAATTTGAACAGAAGTGTCAAGTTGAGAGATAGACATTTGTCACTTCAGCATGCCCTCTTGTTCTTTATTATGTTCTTGTTCTATTCTAGTAACAAAGACATTGAGACTTGTATTTATCTTTCCATTCTGTTGTAATATATTAGTGGTTTGTACACGTGACAATCAAGTTTTGGGGGTATTATGAGATTGACTCTAAGTATTCCGCACTTATGTTATTGATAGTTTATTTTCCACATTTCTATCGTATTTTTGGGTAAGGTTAACTTGTCTTGATGGGATAAGACGAGTGTCATCACATCCATTTTTGGGTCATACACTATCCCTTTAGAATAACTAATGTTCTCATCACCCTTAGAAATTATTTGTCTTCTCGATGAAAAAGAGGCCCTTTAACATACAATTTAGGGTTCTAAAGTTATTTTCCAGTTGTAACAATTTTTCAACCGTAATCATTTCAAAAACATAATTGTTTCTAAAACATGTATATATCAGGTCTTCTTTCCACAAAAAAGACTCCTGGTTTCATTAAATTCTACTTATTTATTCATGCACAATAGGGATCATATATTGCTGAATTAATCTTTATCATCATGATAAATTATGAATTACTTCATTAAAAAATTGTAATTGCACTTAGTTCAATTTCAAAAATATTCTTTTAGACATTATTTAACTCCTCACGTTAGGATTCAGATGTTAATCAATCAAATTAAATTATCAATAATTTAATTAATTTATTATTTATTAAAAAATTTGCATGACTTATTTTGTGTGTTAGATGTAAAATTCACATGCAGAGTTTACCAAGAAAAGTTTAAGAGACATGAATTTCATCAACTAATTATTACTTCATCAGTGTATATTATATCATCAGATTTCTCAGGTATATTGACTCATAAAAGAATATCACATCTTAATAAATTAAAATAAGAAATAATATATACAACTAATAATAATTTTATCAAGATTAAAAGTATAAATATATCTGGTCAACTTATAAAGAATTTATTTTATTTAATTGGTATAAGGACTTGTGTCTATCTGGTCTATTCAATACATACAAACTGTGCTAGTACAAAAAGTTACAACTATATTGCTCTAATAATCAAAATAAATTATATTTAATCTTATAGTATAATCATATAGCGATGGTTTTTCCTACATATGTCTTATATTGTATACATAAATTTTATACTTATAAAAATTATTAATTTAATCTTCTGTGTATAAATAAACTCTATACAATAGATCATCTATTATATAAGTAAATGACATACAACAGATACATGATTCATTAAAATTTTTTTTATTAAAACTAAATGAACAACAAGTTTATGATAAATAGTATTGTCATTGTCAAGCTAACATTAGAAGTTGTATTGATCACTAGATAAATTAAATTCACCAGATATCTAATCACGTTGAGATAATCATTGTGTATAATCATCTTATATAGTTATTGCGTTTACCTCAATGTTCAATGAAAATAGTTGAATTGTTACATTATTTTTTGCAAGGACATGCATTTTATACATTTCAAAACCAAAATCATGTTGGCATAATCAACATAGAAGGCATTTATAACTTATATTTTGCTCAAGATGAGGTGTCCAGTTCATAATATAATCCATGTTAAAGGCTAGCTAGCATATATATTAAAAAAAAGCGCAAGTACAAATGTCGATAGATTTATGTATAAAATTTTACTTAACGGGCATAAATAAAAAGAGCGATTCATAAATAAAGAAAGTTAATACTCCTGTTTTACTTTAGTAGACAGATAGTTTTGAAGATACTTAGCACCTTCTATTAATGGAAATATCTTTACGCTTGTGTGACACGTGAATAGATAGGCAAAGATGAATACAGGGAGGCCAAACTGGTTGCTAGAGAATTTGAACTTTACAATGAAACTTCGCACCTCTGGAGCCACTATAGGAAAAATTGATAAATATGATTATGAACCATTCTCCGGGGAAAAAATTACCTTCAAAGAATGAGGTGCTTTATCGACAATTCCGACAGTGGTTCTTGAAATGTGAATTTTCGTTTCAAAGTTTCAATTCTCGGAAAAGCAGCTCAGCCTCTCTATATTCATCTTGCTGATCTATTCACCTATCGCTTCCTTCATTTGGGTTTACCCTATTTTTACTTAGAAGGTCCTATTTATAGCTAGCCAAGTATCATCTGAATTAAAGAAAATCTGGTCAATACAATTAATTTTCTTTCCATTATTAAGTAAATAAATATTTTACTTAATTTATTCTTATGGTCTAGAAAATAAAATGAATCTGGTCAATTTCTTACTAAAAAATCTTTTTATTTAATAATTTTCCTTTTCTTTCTTCTAGAAACATAGATTATTTTTGGGAAAATACATAAAAACCCCCCTGAACTTGGCACGAAAACTTACTTTAGTACTTAAACTACACGGGTGTTTATATACCCCCCTTAACATCTTTTATGTGAATTATTTTCAACCCTCCGAACACCAACCCAGTTGAAGGCTGGGCATTGTTACCCACGCGTGTTTTTATTGGTCCACGTCGCAAAGGGTTTTAAAAATATCTTACCCGTTTTATATAACCCACCCGTTTCCAAAATACAACCCAACCCATTTTTAAACAAATATCCCTAAATCTCTCTCAAATCTAAAGACCTAATCTGAAGAATAACAAGTCATTAGCGTGAAGGATTTGCTGAGTTTAGGATTTTCGTGAAGAAACAAAGGATTTGCGTGAAGAAACAAAGTTACCAGGTTAGTAATCTTCGTTTAGATGATTGTAATATTTGACCGAGTTTAGGGTTTTCGTAAAGCTTAGTTTTTTTTATCTTTTCAGTTTGACGATGGATGTGTACGTTACCTTAAGGTTTCACCATGGTGAAAAACTACAACAAAAACCTCGTATTAAGTATGAAGGAGGTATTGTCACTGATTGTTTTGATGTAGATGTTGATAAATTGTCCTACTTTGAATTTGTTGATATAGTTAAAGAAATTGGCTATAACTGTTCTGCTTGTGTTGTTTATATTAAACCACCTAAATGTCGACGTGTTGTTGAAGTTAAAAGTGATAGGGATATTATGGGTATTGTACATAAATTAAAAAATGGAGATATTGTTGAACTTTATGTAACTCATTTAGTTGAAGAAGCTGTTGTGCCCCCCCCCCCCCCCGAAATTGGATATCTAAATGATGTGGGTGGGGAATCTAGTACTACTTTTGATAAGGAATCTAGTCAAACTTTTGAGAGTAGTAAAGGTTTAGGATTTGAAGAGGCTGCACAACCTGAAGAACCTATTGTGGGTGAAGAGTAGGGTAGGACTTCTGCTAGTGTTGGAGAGGACTTGGGTAGGGCTTCTGCTGGTGTTGGAAAGGACTTGGGTAGGGATTTTGTTAGTGTTGGAGAAGACTTGGGTGGTACTTCTTCTGCTGCTGCTGTTGCATCTAATATTCCAGAAGTTGGGTCTGATTGGGAAAGTGAAACAGAAGCAAGTGATGATTCAAACAATGCAGATTTGTCTGATGAAGGAGAAGATGAGTATGGTAGTGATGTTCATGAGGAGGTTATAAATCTTAGGAAAGAGAAAAGGGCTGCTAAAATAAAAAAGAGAAAAGAAAAGGGCCCTAGATCTGAAGGAGTTGATTTGGGATATGATGAATATTTATCCAAGAAACAAACTACTTTTGAGGGTAAGATAGCTGGAGATGAGTCCTACTTTGATTCAGATGAAGCTGTTAGTTTTGAAATAGATACTGATGAAGATGTTAATGAGGAAGATGAGGTTGAACAACCTATAAGAAGACAAAGAAAAGCAAGAAAAGCAAGAAGATCAAAAAGAAATAAAAAGAAAGTTGTATTTGATCCTACCTGTCAATTAATAGTTTGGGAGACTGGTCTTGCTTTTGAAAGTGTTAAGCAATTTAGAGAAGCTATTACTAGATATGCAGTTCAAGAACATGTTGAATTAGATAAATATGTTAATGATGCAACTAGAGTGAGGGTAAAGTGTACAGCTGGTTGTCCATGGTTGTTGTTTGGAAGTATTGATTCAAGAACAGGAGATTTTATGGTGAAGAATTATAATCCAGTACATAAATGCAATGGCACAACCAAAAATAAATTGGTGAATTCAAAGTACTTATCAGAAAGGTACAAGGACAGAATTATTTCTGAGCTTGGCTTTAGAGTTTTTCAGTTTCAAATTTTAGTGAAGAAAGAGTTGAATGTGTATGTAGGGAGGACTGTAGCAAGGAAAGCTAGAAACATTGTGTTGAAACCAATTATGGGTGATCATGTGGAGGAGTTTAAAAGAATTTTAGATTATAGAGATGAGCTCTTAAAGACTAATCCAGGCAGCACATGTGTGGTGAGACTTAGTGAAGAAACTTTTGAAGGTGACAGAAAAATGTTTCAATCATTTTACATATGCTTTGATGCTTTAAAGAAGGCATTCAAAGCTGGAGCTAGAAGATGTATATGATTTGATGGTTGCTTCTTGAAAGGTGTTTCTAGAGGTTAATTACTTATGGCTGTTTGTAAGGATGGGAACAACCAAAGGCTACCACTAGCATGGGCAGTTGTTGAGGTTGAAAACACATTTACTTGGAAATGGTTTATCAAGCTTGTAAGACATGATCTTGAGCTAGGAGATGGAACAGAATTGACAGCCATTACTGATATGCAGAAGGTATTTTTGTTTTCTTTTTTATTTATTCATTTATTTTCTTTTTAATTTATTCATTAAGTTAGATCTCATGTTATTCTAAATGTTGTTGTTTAAAGGGTCTTGACAAAGCTATTCAAGATCTTCTGCCAAATGCAGAACAAAGAATGTGTGCAAGACATGTTCTAGCCAACTGGTCTAAGAATTGGAAAGGCATTGAAAGAAGAAATTGTTTTTGGAGATGTGCCAAATCTACATATGAACAAGAATTGAAAAGAAATTTGGATCATATGGAGAAGTTAGGCACTGGAATATGTGATGACTTATTGTGGTACAATATAGAGAGGTGGTCTAAATTATACTTTAAGTTTTTTAGCTGTTGTGATAGTGTTGACAACAACATGGCTGAAAGCTTTAATTCATGGATTTTGGGGCCAAGACACAAAACTATCATCACAATGCTTGAAGAAATAAGGATCAAAGTGATGAGAAGAATAGGACAATTGAGGGAGTTCTGTGATACTTGGATAACAAACATATCTCCAATGGCCCTAAAGGTATTGACAGAGAACACAACAAAGTCAATGAAGTGTAACATTGAATGGAATGGTGAATATGGTTTTGAGGTTAAAAACAGCTGGGATAACACATTTGTTGTGAATCTAGGCAATCAAACATGTACTTGTAGATCTTGGATGCTAAGAGGTATACCTTGTTGTCATGTTATAGCTGCACTTCATTTTAGAAAATTGGAGCCCATTAACTATGTTGCACATTGGTATAGCAAGGAGACTTATCTCAAGGTATATAGTCACTACATTCAACCAGTTACTAACATGAAAATGTGGCCACAGTCGGCCAACTCTTCTGTTATTCCACCTGTTATAAAAACACTACCACGAAGGCCTAGAAAGTGTAGGAGAAAGGAGCAGAATGAAAACAAAACAGGAAAATTGTCCAAGAGAGGTGTTGAGATGACATGCAGTCTTTGTCATGCAAAGGGTCATAATAAGAGGGGTTGTCATTTGAATAATCAAAGCTAATGCAGGCAGAGGAAGAGGAATGGGGAAAGGATGTGAGCCTAGTTCAACAAGGTCAAGTGTTGGTTCTTCTAGAGCACCAACTGAATCACAATCAAGCACAAAGAGAGGAAGAGGTCGACCAAGAGGTTCTACAAAACAGGTAATGTTTATAGTAATTCATTTAGTTGTTAATTTACATCTTAATCAGTCTAATATTTTTGTTGATCAACTTATGTTATAGGCTAATGCTACTGGAAGGGGAAGAGGAACTGCAACTGGTAATGGAACAGGGATTGGTGTTGCTGCTGATAGTTCTGGTGCCACTGGAAGGGGAAGAGGAACTGGAACTGGTTTAGCTGGAAGGGGAAGAAGAACTAGTGTAGTTGCTACTGCTACTGATGTTCCTGGTGCTACTGGAAGAGGGAAGAGGCCAAGAATGGTTGGAATGGGGATACTACATACACAGAGTGGTTTTACAATCCACAATGTAAGTTGTCTTAATTATTTACACATTTTTTAATTTTAACTTATGAAGCATCTAAGACAACATCTTTTTGTGAATCTAGCCTGGAATGCCTATGAACTCTTCAGTAGTGACTGGAAATCTTGGGCATCATAAACCAAGATCAGGCTTAAAATGGAAAGGAAAGGCTGCTGTAACTCAACAAGGTCTTCAAGAGATGAGAGAAAACAAAAGAATGAGAACAAGGTCCAATGTTGCTGAAGTTTGATATGGAGACTGCTTTAGTTTGATATTTTAGTTGTTTTTGGAACAATTATGCAGCTGTGACTGCATTAGTTTGATCTGTTTGTTTTTGAAACAATTATGTTGCAATTGTGACTGCATAGTTTGATCTATGTTTGTTTTTGAAATAATTATGCAGTTGTGACTGCATTAGTTTGATATTTTAGTTGTCTCTTTTTGAAACAATTATGCAGCCAGTTTTGCATTACTTTTATGTGTACAATTATGCAATTGTGACTGCAATTTAGCGAATGCAGTTGTAAATAAAACACAAACAAATACACAAACCACCAAATTACATTAAGAGAATAAGAAAACTCATTACAAAAGAGTTTTGCACCTAATTGGTTACAACATAAACAGTGCTACACTACACCAACATTGGATCTCACTACATCAACAACTTAAGGTAACTTCATTGAACATTTCTTCATATTTATCACCCAGAACCAATAGCTTATAGCTATAACCATAACGCAACAACAAGCTACAACAAGAAAGAGCACATTCTGCCATGTTCTTCTCCATTTATTCTGCATCACTTTCATCTTCTCAACCTCTTCTTGCAACATTTTCAAGTTCATACCTAGACCATCATCATCTTGTTTGAAATCTCCCGGCTTGTCAACTTCTTCAGTAACCTCAATCAATTCAAATGCAGTGGCTGAGGTTTGAGAGGATTCTACTATATTCTCAAGCTCACCCAATTTCTGTATTAGTTTAGGAATCACAAATTTCGACCTCGAATCAATATTTTCTTTATCCTTCCAACACCAAAAGTTGCAAGATCTAGGACTCTTCAATAATGAAAAAGGATGAAGGAATTAGTGGTTAATCAAATTCTTAATCGGCTAAAAAAATTTAAACAAAAATGATCTTTACCCCATAATAAGGACATGACCAATATCTTCTTCCGGGGTTATTTGAAGTCCAAGATGTTTTCAAACGCACCACAAGTCCATGATTACAATAAACTTTTTTCTTCGTAGTATAATCATCTTCTTCCATACAATGATTTGTCAAATTAATTGATTGCATTGTGTGCAACAATTTTGTGCAAGAATTAACGAGAATCTAGAAAAAACAGAAAATAAGAAAAAGGGAGGAAAGAAAAATCAAAATAATAGATGAAGAAGAGTAGGTTTGAATCTTACATTTTGAAGAACACTTCCTTCAAAGATTCAACTTTTAGGTTTGAATCTTACATTTTGAAGAACAATTCCTTTAAACATTCAACTTTTAGGTTTGAAGAGCTAAGATTTGAGAAAAATAATGAATTAAGTCGCCATTTTTTGGATGATTAGGTTGGTGAGGGAGAAGAGGTATTTAGGGTTCTTCAAAAGTGAAGATTGTTCTTCAAATGGGTAATGGGTCGGATATTAGGGGTAAATTTAATTTTTTAAAAATGTTAAAAGATGACTAACGCGCCGTTCTAAGCTGTAACAACACGCGCAACTGGGTTGGTGTTCGGAGGGTTGAAAATAATTCACATAAAAGATGTTAAGGGGGGTATATAAACACCCGTGTAGTTTAAGTACTAAAGTAAGTTTTCGTGCCAAGTTCAGGGGGGGTTTTATGTATTTTCTCATTATTTTTCTTAAAAAATCTAACTTAAAGAAATCTGGTCAAAACGAATATATATATATATATATATATATATATATATATATATTCTACTTAATTTAGTCTTATTGTTTAGAAAATACAATTAATCTGGTGAATAGGATTTCTTACTAAATTTATTTTATTTTATATTTTTTCTTTCCTCTTGTCCAAAAATCATAAATTATTTTTTAAAAAGTAAATAAATGAAAAACAATCTAAAAAGGCCTTTCAGAGATCATTTTGCCCTAGTCAGAGATTTGTTGATAAATTAGCATAACAATATTGCTAAGTTATTAAATTATTTTCCTAAAACATAATCTACTAACATTATTTAAAATTTTAAATTCTAATCAAATATATAAAACAAGATGAGTAAATAAATTTGAACAGAAGTGTCAAGTTGTCAACTATAGGTGAGTAAATAAATTGTGTATCTGCCTTTCATAAGCATGGATTTCGAACTAGCTAGGCACCTCAGCTTGGATATATAAAAAGTGTCTGTATTTCGGTTGAAAAATAAAATGAATTAATAAATATTTAAAGTGAGGCGTGTATGTCTCATTTTCTCTAAAGAGATTCAAGTCCATTAAGCTATAATCTTCACTAATATTTCACCTGTAACATTCTTGACTTGTCTCGTCCAAAATCGCGTAACTAAACAAACTCTAGACAAGATGTTGAGTCGAAAGTTCCCTAAAAAAAATATTTTCATTCAACATAAAATTATTACTCTCTTTTATTGTGAACTAGATTCACCATACGTATATTGCATATGTATTAAAGCTTAGTCTTGAGATTCATATAACCTGAATTGTATCCATACTATATTTGTCATATAATCAGGATTCACCATACGCATATAGGTGGTAGGGTAGGGTGGGTGGTACCGCTCTGCGGCCAATCTTCATAATCGTGCATGGACTGGGCTTAAAGCGTGTGAAACTCATCACTACCTCGTAAGGTTGCACGTGTATTAAGCACCATGTCTTCAAAATCTAAGTGAATAGTTATAACTAATGATTTCGGTTCACCCAATATAAGTTTGTAAATAATACTCCATTATATCTGGATAGTTTGCTGCTGTAGTGATTTTTTCTTTTTGTTGTTGGATGGTAATTGTAATACGTCGTTTTATAGTTTCTTATTGGTTTGAAGGAGAATTTCTTGCCGAAGATTAAAATAATTTGTAAGTAACTAATTGAGCTTGAATAAATATTTTTGACTCGTATTTACACTGAATCATGAAATATAGATTTCGCAAAGAGATCATCCGGAAGCCGTATAATAAAAAAAAAATCATTATCTAACACACAAAAAACTGAAAAAATCGCTTAATTCCTAAAAAATCACTCCTAAATTCCCCAAATAGACTCTAAAAATGATTATAATGTACCACTGCTGCCCCAACTCCCTCTCAAGGGTTCCGTAAAGGATTCACAAAGAATTCATCTTGAAGTTGTATCACCACAATATTCATGGGCTAACAAACACGAAAAACTTAGAAAATCACCTAATTCTTGTAATTGACCTCTAAATGTCCAAAATAGACTCTGAAAATGGTGAGACTATATGTACTACTCCCCCAACTTCCTACGGAGAGTTCCACAAATGTTTCGCAAAGAAATCGCCTAGAGGCCGCATAGCCAAAATATTAATGGGCTAACACACGAAAAACTAAGAAAATCGCCTAATTTATGTAAATTGGCCCTTGGATGTCCAATATGGACTATGAAAATGGTGAAACTATACTTATTGCTCGCCCAACTCATTACGGAGGGTTCCGTAGAGGTTTCACAAGGAAATCGTTCAGAAGTCATATCACCAAAATATTCATGGGATAACACACACGAAAAACTAAGAAAATTGCCTAGTTCTTGTAAATTGACCCTTAAATGCCCAAAATGAACTCTAAAAATGGTAAGACTTTACGTACTTCTTCCCCAACTCCCCATGGAGGGTCTGTAACAATTTTGCAAAGAATTCATCTGGAAGTCGTATCACCAAAAAAATTCATGGGCAAACACAAAAAGAAAACCTGGGAAAATAGCTTAATTCCTTTACATTGGCCTTCTTTGAAGATTATGGAGTTGGATTAAAATCATGCGAGACAAGTCGTGTTTTTCTCCTCCCTGGAGGGTTTTCACGTTAACTCTTGTGTTCCTTATTTTATGTATATTACTTTTTGCATTGTTCTTATTGAATCAAGGGACCTGGTCCATTGAATGCTGGTGGATGCATATATTTCATCAAAAAAGGAATTGGCGAACGAAAAGTTACTACTTACTCTGTTCATATTCACTATTTTAGATTTCACGTTCCTTAAGAAACTGTGCAAGTTTACCATTACATCCGTATTTAATATTCTCTTGAAGTCAAGTTTTCAATAAATTAACATAAATTAATTTATTTTGATTAATTAATTGACCAATGAACATGAATTAATCATGTAATTTTTTTATATTTGTCAACTTCATACTTTCAAGACTAATTGTTCTCAAATATAATAGAAAAAATAGTGTCATTTAATATTAAATGAAGCCCATCCACGGGTGATTTGAACCAAGAAAAAAATAAAATAATATTACTTATGCATTGGTTTTGTGAAATGACTACTATTAAGGATATATCTATTTTTAGTAAGGATGATATATGATGAATAGAAACGGAGAGGATTATCTATTTTTAATAAGGATGATATATAAATAGGAACGGAGGAATACTATTAACTTAGTTTTTAAAACTTTAATCTTCCTAACGTATTCAATAAAGTTTGTTCACTAAACCTCATGATCACCTTTGCATGCAACAACAAAAATAACGTAGTCACTTCAAAGCTTTTCCGTAGAGACTTGAGAGATAGATAGTTGTCACTTCAGCATGCCTGTTCTTTTACGATGTTCTTGTACTAACAAAGACAATGAGAGTTGTATTTATTTTGTCATTTTGCTTTAATAAATTAATAGTTTATACACGTGACAATCAAGTTTTGGGGGTATATTATGAGATTGACTAAGTATTCTGCACTTATGTTATTGATAGTTTATTTTCTACATTTCTATCGTATTTTGGATTAGATTGACTTGTCTTGGTGGAATAAGACGAGTGTCATCACATCCATTTTTGGATCATGACACTAGCAATTTAGGGTTCTAAAATTATTTTCCAATCTTAACAATTTTTCAACCGTAATCATTTAAAAAACATACTTGTTTCTAAAACATATATATCAGGTCTTCTTTCCACAAAAAAGACTCCTGATTTCATTAAATTCTACTTATTCATTCATGCACAATAGGGATCATATATTGCTGAATTAATCTTATCATATGATAAATTATGAATTATTTCATTAAAAAATTGTAATTGCACTTTGTTCAATTTCAAAGATATTCTTTTAGACATTATTTAACTCCTCACGTTAGGATTCAGATGTTAATCAATCAAATTAAATTATCAATAATTTAATTAATTTATTATTTATTTAAATTTTTGCATGAATTTCATCAACCAATTATTACTTCACCAGTGTATATTATATCATCAAATTTCTCGAGTATATTGACCCATAAAAGAATATCACATCTTAATAAATTAAAATAAGAAATAATATACACAACTAATAATAATTTTATCAAGATTAAAAGTATAAATATATCTTGTGAACTTATAAAGAATTTAATTTATTTAATCGGTATAAGGACTTGTCTCTATCTGGTCTATTCAATACATACAAAATGTGTTCGTACAAAAAATTACAACTATATTGCTCCAATAATCAAAATAAATTATATTTAATCCTATAGTATAATCATATAGCGATTGTTTGTCCTACTTATGTCTTAGATTGTATACATAAATTTTATACTTATAAAAGCTATTAACTTAATCTTCTGTGTATAAATAAACTCTATAAATATTTATGATGAATTTATAAAAAATTGTTACGTTTTTTTAAGCTGTTGTAGATATTATTTCACCTAATTAATGATTCTTATAAGTGCAAGGACATGCATTTTGTACATTTCAAACCAAAACCCCGTTGGCATAATCAACATCGAAGGCATTTAAAACTTGTATTTTGCTCAAGATGAGGTGTCCACAGTTCATAATATAATCCATGTTAAAGGCTAGCTAGCATATATAAAAAAAACGCAAAGTATAAATGTCGATATATTTATGTATAAGATTTTATTTAACAGGCATAAATAAAAAGAGCGATTCAAAAATAGTTAATACTCCTTTTTTATTTTAGTAGACAGATAGATTTGAAGATACTTAGCACCTTCTATTAATGGCAATATCTTTACGCATGTGTGACAGGTGAATAGATAGGAAAAGATGAATACAGAGAGGCCGAACTGGTTGCTAGAGAATTGGAACTTCAAAACGAAACTTCACACCTCTAGAGCCACTATAGGAAAAGTTGATAAATATTATTATGAACCATTCTCCGGGGAAAAATTTTCCTTCAAAGAATGAGGTGCTTTATTGACAATTCTGACAGTGGATCTAGAAGTGTGAATTTTCGTTTGAAAGTTTCAAATCTCTGAAAAGTAGCTCAGTCTCTCTACATTCATCTTGCCGATCTATTCACCTATTGCTTCCTTCATTTGGGTTTACCCTAGTTTTACTTAGAAGGTCCTATTTATTGCTAGCCAAGTATCATCTGAATTAAAGAAAATCTGGTCAATGCAATTAATTTTCTTTACATTATTAAGTTAATAAATATTTTACTTGATTTATTCTTATGGTCTAGAAAATAAAATGAATCTGGTCAATTTCTTACTAAAAAATCATTTTTTTTATAATTTTCCTTTTCTTTCTTCTAGAAACATAGATTATTTTCCTAAAAAAATCTAATTTAAAGATATCTGGTCAATACAATTTATTTTATTTCTCTTATTCAATATATATATATATATATATATATATAGTTAATTTAGTCTTATTGTTTAGAAAATACAATTAATTTGGTCACTTTGAATAGGATTTCTTACTAAATTTATTTTATTTTATATTTTTTCTTTTCTCTTCTCCAAAAATCATAAATTATTTTTTTAAAAGTAGATAAATGAAAAACAATCTAAAAGGGCCTTCAGAGATCATTTTGCCCTAGTCAGAGATTTGTAGACGCTTGATGAATTAGCATAACAATATTACTAAATTATGAAATTATTTTCCTAAAAAATAAATCTACAAACTGTATTTAAAATTTTAAATTCTAATGAAATATATAAAACAAGATGAGTAAATAAATTTGAACAGAAGTGTCAAGCTGTCAACTATGTGAGTAAATAAATTGTATATCTGCCTCTTATAAGCATGGGTTTCGAACTAGCTAGGCACCTCAATTTGGATATATAAAAAGTGTTTGCTGAAAACATCATAAATTTCGGTTGAAAAATAAAAAGAATTAATAAATATTTAAATTGAGGCGTGTATATCTCATTTTCTCTAAAGAGATTCAAGTCCATTAAGTTGTAATTTTCACTAATATTTCAGTAGTAACATTCTTGACTTGTCTCGTCCAAGATAAATATCGCATAGCTAAACAAACTCTAAACAAGATGTTGAGTCGAAAGTTCCCTCAAAACAAAATTCATTTAACATAAAATTATTACTCTCTTTTATTGTGAACTAGATTCACCATCTCGTCACAATCCTTGGTGTTGACTTAGACATCATTATAAATTTATAATGGATGTATTGCCATTTTTTTATTTCTTAAATTGGGGGTTGGGACAAGGGAAATAGGAAAGGGGATTACAAGAATCAAACTCTCCTTAAAAAATAATAATCAGATAATCAACTAATTGAGAACTTCCAAATGTATTTGACATATCATCATAGTTGTATCCCTTAAAATTAAAGAGTGACTAGTCAAATGTACAAAGGATTAGTGCATCAAATTAGGTTTCTTATAAACCATATTACATTCTTTTTATTTTTTATTTTTGTATAATTTGATATTCAAAATATATTGAAAATAATCACAAAGAAGTATGAACCGTTTAGTGTATTTAAGTGTACATCAACAACAAAGGACCCATTAATGACATATTAGACAAAGACTCACTATACTTGATAATATTAAAAGGTACTTAAGGAAACTTCTGTGATATGATGAGCCATTAAAAAGATAATTAATCTTTACTTTGCAATTGGTAAAACATAAAAGAAAATTCTACCAAGTTGTATTTCAACCTTTGTCATTTCACTTTTTTCAACAATGTTAACATCAAGAATCTTTTCAAGTATTGCAAGTTCTACAAGAAACCTAGTCACACAACAAAGCAGGTTTTACATTTCATTAGAAAGTATCTATCATTAAGGTAGAGTGGTAAGTACTAAGTGGTTTCAGGTTTGAGTCCCGAGGATTGAATATTGAATAGCTTTTGATAGAGAATATTTTACCACATGCATCTGAATTAGTTAGATTCTAAAGTCGATACTAGATACCAATTAAAAAATTAAAGATGGAGCTTAATCTATCATTATCGTTATGAAAAGCTATATAATTTTCTACTACTTAATAATCATATCAAAGTAATACATTGTTGTTATTGCAAAGTCCTATTCTTATGATCACTAGGGAGATTGTGATTTGTGAGCACCATTCAATGAATACAACTCAACAACGAAATTTTGATTCCTTTTTTATTGGTAAAGAAAAATAACAAAGGAAAATTTAAACTTTAAGTATTATGAGTTCAATTTTTAAGATTTTTAGCATTGAATTTATTACTTTTCCGTTTAAAAAAGAACGACCCTTTCCTTTTTTGACAACACTTCAATTTCAGTTTTTCAAGCGGCTTGTTTAAGACTACAAGATTAAAAGATATTTTAGTACATTTGACATAAATTTAATTTATGACCACAAGGTTAATAAGTTCTCTTTAATTTTTTAAACCCCGTGTCAAATCAAATTACGTCATTCTTTTTTAACAAGGAAAGTATATTTTTAAAGCTATAAATTTATATCTAGTATTTATTGAAATCTAATTTTTTTTACATATAAATCTATGCATTTGTGTTGGAATTACTGGATTCAAATGAACCGACACCATTAGATCCACCGCCCAAAATAACTAACCTTCCATTACAGATATTTTATGAACACTCTAGTTCATTTAACACTTGTCATTCTTATTACTTTTTCAATATATAAGTAAGAATCATGTCATTATTAAGAATAAAAGGTGAAGTTTAGTAATTTTGGTATGAAGAATAATATTTTCCTAAAAAAAAGGGGTTGCTTATTTATATTTTATAAGTGTAGGTGTGAAAGTATTATTCTAAGAACATTTATATATAATTTCGGTGAAAATAATGGGGGATGAAGTGTTGAGATAGGCAAGAGACAATCAATATGGAAAATCACTTATTGATTTTGTTTTTCCTTCTCTCTCAAGGAATTTATTTTCATAAGACGACAATGAACATGGAAAATCGCTCATCTGATAGAGGTGGAGTGATGCATTTGAATATTAAGAGAGAAGGAAATAAGTTTTTGTAATTAATTTAAATAATAGGAATTCTTATAGATTATGTTATTTAAATCATGCAATTACATAATTTTCATATAGTCATATATAGTGTCACGCAAATTGAAACAAATATATAAAAAATATTTGTTAGGATTTGGCTTCTTATATGAAAGTCATTAATTTAGTAACTTTCATTACTTGTTTCCTAAAAAATTGGACTTGATTTTTGGCTTTGACCAATTAAATTTTTTGACTGTTGAAATTAGAAAAGAGGGAGAGAAAAGTAAGAGGAATATTTATGCATATCGAAAAGTCACGCAGAACTAGTTGTAAGAAAAAAATATTATATATTTAAATAAATTATTTATGCATATTGAATAATTTTTTTAATATAATTATGTAATCTAAGATAAAGTTATTGGATAATGTCTAATTCATAATTTATATAGTAGCTCCACCTTTGATCGGAACAAGAACGAATGTAGTCGAGGACAGAGTTTAAAGGGGTTGAACAATAACATATCTATTGCTATTTTACAAGTAGAGTTTAGAGTAGGTGATATCTGCGCACACCCTCTTTTTTTTTTAAGATAGAAAAATATTTTTTGATAGCTCTTCAAATCAAGTATATTTGAATATGAAATATGTGTTACAAGTTATTAGAATTCCATATTTGTCTATGAAGAGATGATCTAAATATATATGTTAGTATATCTATATATAATAAATTAATTTCTTTTGTGTAATACTGAAATTATTAAACTAATAGATATGATGAAGTCATAACTTTAACATTAGTATAGTAGGTTTAATGTTAGAGATTTTATATCTTTGAATCCGCTTTTATCATTAATTACTCTATATTTGAAAGACACATAAACATGAAAATTAAATAGTTGAAAATTCTTCTTAGTATCGACACTGGTTAAAGTTAACCCCAAGTCCCTAACCTTTGTAGGTGAATTTATTATTAAAAGAACAATAGAAATAATTGATCGTCAACCAAAATAAATATCCAATAAATATATATATTTCGTAAGATGTTATGTAGGTAAACTTATTATTAAAAGAACAATTGAAATAAATGATCGTCAACCAAAATAATATCCAATAAATATATATTTCGTAAGGTATTTTATATATATATATATATATATATATATATAATAATTATTATTATTAGAGTATAATATATTTATTTTTAGTCAAGTCTCCCTCTCTCTCTCTCTCTAAAATTCAAGTCATGTCCAACTAATCAAAGATTTCCATTAAAAGGCTTCTTTTTGTCAAGATGGGAGACAAATTGAAATAACTAACCGTCTACCAAAATAATATCCAACAAATATATATATTTTGATATATTAATATATAATATACATATAATATATATATATTTGTAATATTATATTTGTTTTTAGTCAAGTCTTCCGGTCTCTATATAAAAAACTTAAGTCATGTCCAACTAAACAAAGATTCAAAGGTTTCTTTTTGTGAAGATGAGAAAGAAAACAGGAAAATTCATTATTTTCTCATCAATTTCCTTCTCTTTTTACTTGCTATGTTTAGTTATATTTTTCTCCATGAAAATGGCTATGGCACAAAACAAATCATCAATAGTTTCCATAAATGTAGGAGTTGTGTTGGACATGGATGAATGGTTTGGAAAAATGGGTTTGAGTTGTATATCTATGGCTTTATCGGACTTTTATAGCATTGATGGCTCTAATTATAAGACTAGGTTGGTTCTCCATACTCGTGACTCGAAGAAAGATGTTGTTGGTGCTGCTGCAGCAGGTACGTATATATGTATTGATAATATGAAAAAAAAAATTGTTACCTTGCAGTAAATTGTGACACTATTTTTCATATCATCGTTTATATAAAAAGTTATCTATTATTGTCGATCAATTTAACCTAATAGTAATAAAATTCACCATAGTGAACTAAAGATAAACTCAAATATCAATTATGATTTTATCATCCATGACCCTAAATCGCTCTTTTTCTTTTGGAAATACTATAAATATCAAAAAGAATATGAGTTACATTAATATTTAAGAAGAATGTTATCTATAAATGTCTAAAAGTGGAATCACATAAATTTGGTTGTATATATATGTTTGCATACGTGTGTAAAGTTGTGATAATATCAAAACTATTAATGTTAATCATGACGAAACTAGAAATTTTGGTAAAATTTTATATATCTTTAAAAAGTTATTCCTGATTTCACTGTAAAAAAATTGTGAATTACATGGAGATTTTCCTGGGGATTAGTATGAAAATTCGTAGAAAACTTATTTTCCTGCAAAGTTTCATACTAATCCCCAGGAAAATCCCATGTAATTCACACTTTTCTTGTAGTGTCTGTATACACAATGTTATTGTCTCTATGCACAATATTACTTTTTGACAAATAATATTCGAGTGACCACTCTTGGATCAATTTTAGCTATGCCGCTGATGTTAATAGATGGGGTCATGACTCGATCCGTTCAAAACTGATTAGGTTAATTAAGATGAGTCAAATTGTGGTTCAAAGTAAAACTAAAATGTGACGTATCCTAAATAATTAAACTCATTTTCTATATATATAAGTGTTTAACCATGCATGTTTTGTGTGTCACCTTGCTAATATTGTACATAAATATATTTCATTTTTGGTAACTTGATACTTAAAAGCACTTTTTTGAAAATATTCTAAATACGAAAAAACAAATGAAAGCACGTTTCAAATAATATGGTCAAAAACAAATCGTTATTCATATTGAACTTTTTTTTAAAAGTAATTTATTTTTAGAACAAATTAATTTAAACAACTTATAGCCAAATATATATGCTCTCACTCAATAATAATCTCCTCCAATTTTTTTTATTTTTTTTAAAAAACATGTGAAATTTTTTAACAGTTCTAACGGCTTGTCATGATATATACTATAAAGTCACATCATGATTTTAGTTAAATAAGTCACATCATGATTTTATAATTAGATATTCTGTTAATCTTATTCAAGTGATAGATTGGTACGTATGATTGAATTAAATAGCTAAAGTCTTTTTATGTTGACTTTCTGACTTTTTCAACCAAAACTTAAAGAATTTAGTGGTGGTTTGAATAGCACTGAATATAATATAAAGATAATATCTAATATTGCTAATGACATAATTTTAAAAATAGTATGGAATAAGGTGTATATTTAATATATATCGTAAATTGAAACACTATCAAATAAGAGACCAAATAATACTAAATTTGATATATATATATATAATTTTATTTTTCTTCTTCTAATTCCTCCTGCCAAACAATCCCCTAGAATACATACTATTTTTTTTTGTCCCAATTTATATGACATACTTTTTTTATTCAGTTAAAAAATGATACATTTATATATTTAATAACAATTTAGCTTTAAAATGTATATTTTATCCTTAATAAAATGATTTATCCATACTATCATATGTGACTTATTTTCAACCACAAATTTTAAAATATTTTTTCTTTCTTAAACTCAAAATCAAATAAAATTACATCACATAAATTAAGATAGATTAAGATAGATGAGTAATACAAAATATTTTATGATAGGAGAATATAAAATATCATGATAGAGTGGTACCACACATATTTGCTGTTAGTCCATTTGACCTGTTCAAACTTATAGTAACTTAAATAACAAGTTATTAACAGTTGTGATTAATATAGTTTATTAGGTTGACATAACCTTTTATTAATATATAATTGAAAATTTACATAATTAAGTATGGGTGCATGCTTTGTAAACATATGGCACTGACTCAACTGACTTGTATTCTAATCTCGATTTCTTCTTCAATGATATAGAAAATTTTAGATTAGGTAAATTAAAAAATTTAACATATCAACAGCCCATAATATATTATTATAAAAAATAAAGGAAGTATGAGATATAGTTTACAATTTTCTATTTGTTAAAAAAGAAAGGAAGCTGGGACATCAATGTCCCAAAAGTATGACTGAAGGTATCTGCATATCATTTACGATAGTTCATCGGTATATTTGTTCTTTTTCTCTATATAAAATATGCATAATTTTTCTCATAATTAATTCATGTATTAATAATACATGCATAATTCTAGTAGACTATCAAACAATTTTAACTACTTTCATTTACCCCAATATAACTTGATTAATCAGAGGATCAATAGTGTTCTGACTTATTTTCTGCGATTGTGAATTATGCAGCATATATTGTGATCAAACGTCTGCAGTCATTTACATGATCTTGTTTGTATGGTTGTTATCCGCTGTATTGTATTGTTCGTTCATACAATATTTATTTCAATAGTTACTTAAACTTTATTATAATAGATCATTTAAATTCATTGTTAGGTTACCACGAAAAATACTATTTTTGTATAAGGATCAATTTAATGTGATCACGTCGTTTAAATTGATTGTATGCAGCACTTGACCTATTGAAGAATGTTGAAGTGGAAGCCATAATAGGTCCAATTTCATCAATGCAAGCAGATTTCCTCATCAATTTAGGCCAAAAATCACAAGTTCCAATCATCTCCTTCTCTGCAACGAGTCCATCAATTTCATCATTCCGCAATCAAATTTTTGTTCGTACAACTCATAACGATTCATCTCAAGTAAAACCTATCAGTTCAATAATCCAATCATTCGGATGGCGACAAATCGTACCAATTTACATCGACAATCAATTCGGAGAAGGAATAATCCCTTTTTTAGCAGACGCATTGGAAGAAATCAACACTCGTATACCTTATCGAAGTGTAATTTCTGAATTCGCCACTTTAGATCAGATCAAATCTGAGCTATTGAAATTGATGAATATGCAGACTAGGGTTTTTATTGTGCATATGCCGATTTCACTCGGATCGAAGCTTTTTGCAATGGCGAAGGAAATTGGTATGATGAGTGAAGGTTTTGTTTGGATTATTACAGATGCAATGGCGAATCAACTGAATTCGATGGATGCTTCGGTTATTGAATCTATGGAAGGTGTTATTGGGGTGAAACCTTATGTACCGAAGAGTAAAAAAGTTGAGGATTTTACTCAGAGATGGAAGATCAAGTTTCGAGAAGAAAATCCGAGGATTGTTGATGTGGAATTGGATGTGTATGGATTATGGGCTTATGATTCTGCTACTGCATTAGCCATGGCCGTGGAGAAATCGAGAATCAGTGGCGCCTTTTTTCGTAAACCAAATGTTTCAGGTAAGAGTGGCATATGGACAGATTGGGTTAAATTTTGAGTATAATATATAAACATGATCCTTAACTCGGCTAGCGGACAACTATGTCCTCCAATTTTGACTGTGCACAAAATACAAATAGACACTTAAACTTGTATAAAATTGAACAAGTAGACACACGTGTCTTACATGACATAGGACGCAACGTAGGACACAAAATTGTCATGTATGATGAATAATGTGTTTATTTGTTCAATTTTATACAAGTTTAAACGTCTACTTGAGTACACTCAAAGTTAAAAGGTCATAGTTACCAGTTGGAGCCAAGTTAGGGGTCATGTTTATGTATTATGCTTTTTTCTTAACAAAATAAATTTTGTCTCGCAAAAGCTTAGTCAAATACACCACGAGTCATGTTTAATTATAACTGATTATTTGATATATTTTGACCCAATTCAATCCGACCAAATCACACTTAGCGTGAATCGGATCATATGAACCTTTAATCAATTTTGAACCCATTTTAACGTTAAAATTTAAGCATAATACATAGATATGCTCTTTAACTTGGACTCAAATCATATTTATGCCCTCCAATTTTGAATGTACACAACTAGACACTTAAACTTGTAAAGTTGAACAAATAGACACACATGTCCTATGCGACATCCTACGTGACAATTTGTGTCCTACATGTATTATGCCACATATGATTCATGTGCTTACTTGTAAAACTTTATACAAGTTTAAGTGTCTACTTGTGCACACCCAAAGATGGAGGGCATAAATGCAAAGTAAGTCGAAGTTAAAAGGGCACATTTATATATTATGCCTTTGATAAACTTGATCAAGTCAACAAATAGGCTGTAATGCAACCAGTTTAAACTTGAGCAGATTCGGTTGGTGGGCTATGTTGCTCGGACTCTTAAAAAATGTCACAAAATACATGTTAGCTCCTTCAAAAGTAGTGCATTTTTTAAGGATCCAACATGAGTGCGGCAACATTTTTTGACACCTCTAAAATTTTCAGGAAATGCAACAGATCTTGAAGCTTTTGGAGTTTCGAGGGATGGTCCAAAGCTTCTTAAAGCTATACTAAACACTACTTTCAAAGGCCTTAGCGGAAACTTTCAACTTGTGGATGGACAATTGCAATCTCCACCTTATCAGATCATCAATGTTGTTGGTAATGGTGCTAAAGAAATTGGATTTTGGACAAGAGAAAATGGCATTGTTAGAAAACTGAATTCTAGACGCGGATATTCTGTTTCTAAGGAGAATTTTGGATCCATTATATGGCCTGGTGACACTACTTCTGTTCCTAAAGGTTGGGTGATACCAACAAATGGGAAGAAACTGAAAATTGGAGTTCCGGTGAAGGATGGTTTCACCGAGTTTGTGAAAGTTACAAGAGATCTTACAACTAACACAACGACAGTTACTGGATACTGCATCGATGTTTTTGATGCAGTGATGGAAGCATTACCATATTATGTTCCTTATGAATATGTTCCTTTTGCTGCTCCTGATGGAAAGAGTGCAGGAGATTATAATGAACTGGTTTATCAAGTATTTCTTGGGGTAAATTTCTCTGACTCCTCTACTATCGACTTTTAAGTTATATATACTGATAATGCGAAGAGATCTTATAGGGAAATATATATTGCACTTGTATACTTTGATGATTCTTACATGCTACAAAGATTAACCGATGAACAGAACTTTGATGTTGTTGTAGGGGACACTACCATTGTCTTGAATAGGTCACAATTTGTAGACTTTACATTACCATACACGGAATCTGGAGTTACGATGATGGTGCCAATCAAAGATGATAATAGAGATAATACATGGGTATTCTTGAAGCCATTGACTTGGGAGCTCTGGCTAACAAGCTTCTGTTCTTTTGTTTTCATTGGCTTCGTTATTTGGCTACTCGAACATAGAGTAAATGAAGACTTCAGAGGACCTTTTTGGCATCAAGTTGGCATGATCTTTTGGTTCTCCTTCTCAACTATGGTCTTTGCACAGAGTAATTTCCCTTTCCTCCTCTTGAATTAGTATCAATGTTATCAAAGGCGCGCTTAAGCCCTGAAGCGAGGCTCAAAATGTGTTGAGCGCTCTGCCTTGTGCACTTCAGTGTCACTTTTCTTTGCCAATCAAGAGACGACACTAAACAATTGATATTTCACATTATCATAAAAAAAAATTGTCATTCATGCTTATAATCATTAGTCTTTCACTAAACGCATATTCATTTGTATATTTTTGCTCCCTTTGCGCCTTTTGTCATTAAACCCCACACTATATTTGTGCTTTGCGCTTAAAGCCCCACACACCTTAGAACTTTTTGCTTTTGATATTACTTATTAGCACTTCCCATTTTGCCTTTAATGACAATGTTCTCATAGACATAAGAAATGTCATGGTATGTTTAGAAGACCATAAGTTGTCACTTTTGGTATGTACCAAAAGTCTTTCTTTCTTAAACTTCATGTCCAGTCAAATATAACCATTTAAAACGATACAGAGGGAGTATACACATACACTCACACACACATACACACACTCTTCAATTTGAATTACCTTTTGTTCTTATGTATAATATATGCTTTAGATTTCTAGCCTGAAATTTCTTCATTTTGATTCTTGATATCGACAGAGGAGAGGATCGTAAGCAATTTGGCGAGGTTTGTATTGATCATCTGGTTCCTAGTGGTACTCATATTGACTTCAAGCTATACAGCAAGTCTTACATCAATGTTAACAGTTGAAAAACTCCAGCCAACTGTTAAAGATGTAAAAGAACTTCTGAAGAGCAAGGACTATGTGGGCTACCAACCGGGTTCTTTTGTAGTAGGACTATTACGAAAAATGAACTTTGATGAGGACAGGCTTAAGGCATATAAGACTCCAGAGGAATGCGTTGATTTACTCGCTAAAGGAAGTTCAAATGGTGGTATTGCTGCTGTTTTCGATGAGATTCCTTATGTGAAGCTTTTCCTTGCAAATTATTGTTTGAAATTTACCACGATTGGACCTACGTATAAGACTGATGGCTTTGGATTTGTAAGTAACTCTTCCTTTACTTGATATTCTTTCTGGTATAGTACTCCACATATATATATATATCTATGTACGATGTTGAAAATGTTGGATTCAGTTGAACATCTTAGCTTTATACTCTATTACCTCACCTTTTTCGATCAAGAAAGTTCCTTCCACTAACAGTAATATTATGAATTATATTCAGGCCTTCCCGATAGGATCTCCTCTAGTACCTGATGTTTCGAGAGCAGTGTTGAATGTGACAGAAGGTGAAAAGATGGTACAAATAGAGAGAGCATGGTTTGGTGAATCTACATGTTCCGATTCTAGTACATCACTCTCCTCCAACAGTCTTGGCCTAGATAGCTTCTGGGGACTCTTTGTCATGGCTGTAATTGCTGCAGTTTTGGCTCTCGTCATCTTTCTAACAAAATTCATACATGAGCATTGGCACATCATAAGACGATCTAATCTTTCACTGCGCGAAAGAAGCAGAATCTTGGCCAGGAAGTTTGACACAAAGGACTATAGTTGTCATACTTTCAAGAAAAGTGAACTAAGAGATGTACTAGCAGATTCAACACATGATTTAGATTGTTCGCGGAGTCCTCATGGTAACTTGTCATCGTTACCTTCTCCACGAACTATTGGACCACCAAGTCCAAGCAATTCTAGTCATACAGAGCAGATGTTACATTTTCCAGGGGAGGAAGGAGATTCACCTTCGCGTGGCGAGAATGAAGCAGTTAATGGTCAAGTAGAAATGGTTTAAGATGTTTTTTTAGTATTAGTAAGCCTCGAACTTCACTCTTCCTTAGTATTGAATCATCCCCTTACCTATAGATAGCTCCACCCCTGTATTTATGTATATATGTGCTATCCTTCACATTGTATAAAGGATGCAAGTGTTTGATTTTAAAATATACAGAATGTATGTGTGATTGTTCATATTACATGAGTGTTTAGAGTAAATTTACCCTATTTTGCATTTGTGAAGTCTGATCACTTAAGGGACATTCGAAAAATTGGAACTCTTTCAATGACAACAGGTAGTTTAAGTTCAATGTCAGTCGGATTTCTAAGCACTAGTCTTTCCTTCTCACCTGCTAACTCATAGAAAGAAATAGAATTAACACATGGTGAGCAAAAAGTCTTTTCTAGGATCTTGATATGAACTCAAAAAAAGCATTTACCCGTCGCCATGGATTTTAAAGTTATTAACATTGGCATTGAGGGTATCTTAGTCATTTTCATGGATTTTCGTGCATTTTTTTTAATTAATAGAATTGTTTTGTGTAGTCATGGACTCATGGTGCTTACCATTGTTACTTTTTACTGCGCGATGCCATTTTCAGGGGCGGAGCTAGAAGTCAAGGTACTGGTTTGGCTGAACTCGGGAGTTTTAGTTCAAATTCAATATTTTTGTTAAGAAACTCACTAAATATGTATACAAATTAAATTCAGAACCAAGTCACTAACACTTTATATCGCTATCCTATAATTTAGAATCCATAAAGTTCAAATTCTAGCTCCATCTTTGTGCCTTTTTATTGTGAAATGTTCATGAACATCAATATTATTGTCATTGTCAAGCTAACGTTGGATGTTGTTTCGATCATATATAGGTGACAATAATTAGTACATAATAAACTCACCAAATATTTTATGTCACGCTGAAATAAATCATTTAGTATAATCAACTCTCTTTATGGTTATTGCCCTTACCTCAACGTTCGATTAAAATAGTTTAATTGTTACGTTTTTTTGGTTTTTTGGAGAGATTATTTCACCTAATTAATGATTCTAATAATTGCATGGACATGAATATTGTACATTTTAGACCAACGTCATGTTGGCATAATCAACATCGAAGGGATTTAAAAAGTTAGAGTTTGTTCAAGATCAGGTGTCTAGTTCATAATACTCGTTAACGGCTAACATATATAAAATAGGGCAAATACAAGTGTCAATTGATTTATGTATAATATTTTATTTAACAAGCATAAATAAAAATTGACAATATAATAAAAAGAGCGACTGAAAAATAAAGAAAGTTAGTACGCCTTTTTTACTTTAGTAGACATAGTTTTGAAGATACTTAGCACCTTCTATTAATGGCAATATCTTTATGCATGTGCGACATGTGAGTAGATAAGCAAAGATATGAAAGTAGAGAGGCCGAACTGGTAGTCAGAGAATTGGAACTTCAAAATGAAACTTCGCACCTCTGGAGCCACTATAGGAAATATTGATCAATATTATTATGAACCATTCTCCAAGGAAAAAATTTCCTTCAAAGAATGTGGTGCTTTATTTATAATTCTGTGGCTCTAGAAGTGTGAATAAATCCTATTTCGGTAAGACTTGATCTGAATCGTAGTTCAGATTCAAGTTGGTTTAGTGAGGACGGGGATTGACTAGAATCGTAGAAAGAAGTTGGGGCGAAAGATCCAAGTGCAAGCATTGAGTCAAACTGATTCAGGTATAGCAAGATAGTTCTTGTCTCCTTCTTTTCATTTCAAAGTTTCAATTTTCTGAAAAACAGCTCAGCCTCTCTACATTCACCTTGCCGATCTATTCACCTCTTGCTTCCTTCATTTGGGTTTACCCATTTACTTAGAAGGTCCTATTTATAGCTAGCCAAGTATCATCTGAATTAAAGAAATTTGATCAATACAATTAATTTTCTTTCCATTATTAAGTAAATATATATATTCTACTTAATTTATTCTTATTGTCTAGAAAATACAATGAATCTAGTCAATTTCTTACTAAAAATATTTTTATTTTATAATTTTCCTTTTCTTTCTTCTAGAAAACATAGATTATTTTTCTATCTAGATTAAAGAAATCTAGTCAATGCAATTTATTTTATTTCTCTTATTAAGTGTGTGTATATATATAGGATTTCTACTTAATTTAGTCTAATTGTTTAGAAAATACAATTAATCTGATCACTTTGAATAGGATTTCTTACTAAATTTATTTTATTTTATAATTTTTCTTTTCTCTTCTCCAAAAATCATAAATTATTTTTTTAAAAGTTAATAAATGAAAAACAATCTAAAAGGGCATCAAAGATCATTTTGCCCTAATCAAAGATTTGTAGATGCTTGATGAATTAGCATAACAATATTGGTAAGTTATTAAATTATGTTCCTAAAAAATAAATCTAAAGACTGTATTTGAAAATTTTAAATTATAATCAAATATATAAAACAAGATGAGTAAATACATTTGAACAGACGTGTCAAGTTGAGAGATAGACAATTGTCACTTCAGCATGCCTTCTTGTTCTTTATTATGTTCTTGTTCTATTCTAGTAACAAAGACAATGAAACTTGTATTTATTTTTTCATTCTACTGTAATATATTAGACATTAGTGGCTTGTATACGTGACAACCAAGTTTTGGGGTAATTATGAGATTGACTAAGTATTCCGCACTTATCTTATAGATAGTTTATTTTCCACATTTCTATCATATGTTTGGATTAGGTTGACTTGTCTTGATGGAATAAGACGAGTGTCATCACATCCATTTTTGGATCATGACACCGACCCTTTAGAACAACTAATACTCTCATCACCCTATCAACGAAATGTTTTGATATTCCAATCGTAAACAATTTTTCAACCGTAATCATTTCAAAAACATAATTGTTTCTAAAACATGTATATATCAGGTCTTCTTTCCATAAAAAAGACTCCTGGTTTCATTAAATTCTACTTATTTATTCATGCACAATAGGGATCACATAATTAAGTAACGTTACTCTTCATTATGACATTAATTCGTTTCTTGCTGAATTAATCTTAATTAATTATGAATTATTTCATTATTTATTAAAAAAATTGCATGAATTATTTTATGAGTTAGATGTAAAATTCACATGCAGAGTTTACCATGAAAAGTTTTAAGATTTTATAAAGATGTATCATCAATCTAATAAATTAAAATAAGAAATAATATACACAACTAATAATAATTTTATCAAGATTAAAAGTATAAATATATCTGGTGAACTTATAAAGAATTTATTTTATTTAATCGGTATAAAGACGTGTGTCTATCTGGTCTATTAAATACATACAAATTAAACTGTGCTAGTACAAAAAGTTACAACTATATTGCTCTAGTAATCAAAATAAATTATATTTAATCTTATAGTATAATCATATAGTGATGGTTTTTCCTACATATGTCTTAGATTGTATACATAAATTTTATACTTATAAAAACTATTAACTTAATCTTCCGTATATAAATAAACTCTATATAATAGATCATCTATTATATAAGTAAATGATATACAACAGATACATGATTCATTAGATTTTTTTTATTAAAACTAAATGAACAACAAGTCATGATAAATAGTAATGTCATTGTCAAGCTAATGTCGAATGTTGTTTTGATCATCAGATAAATTAAATTCACCATATATCTAATCACGTTGAGATAAATCATTATGTATAATCATCTTATACGTTATTGTGTTTACCTAAATGCTCGATGAAAATAATTGAATTGTTACGTTTTTTTAGCAAGGACACGCATTTTATACATTTCAAACCAAAATCATGTTGGCATAATCAACATCCAAGGTATTTATAACTTATATTTTGCTCAAGATGAGGTGTCTAGTTCATAATATAATCCATGTTAAAGGCTAGCTAGCATATATAAAAAATAAAAAAAAAGCGCAAGTACAAATGTCAATATATTTATGTATAAGATTTTACTTAACAGGCATAAATAAAAAGAGCAATTCAAAAATAAAGAAAGTTAGTACTCCTTTTTTACTTTAGTAGACAGATGGTTTTGAAGATACTTAGCATCTTCTATTAATGAAAATATCTTTACGCTTGTGTGACACGTGAATAGATAGGCAAAGATGAATACGGGGGGCCGAACTGGTTGCTAGAGAATTGAAACTTTAAAACGAAACTTCGCACCTCTGGAGCCACTATAGGAAAAATTGATAAATATTATTATGAACCATTCTCTGGGGAAAAAATTTCCTTCAAAGAATGAGATGCTTTATCAACAATTCCGACAGTGGCTCTAGAAGTGTGAATTTTCGTTTCAAAGTTTCAATTCTCGGAAAAGCAGTCAGCCTCTCTATATTCATCTTGCCGATCTATTCACCTATCACTTCCTTCATTTGGGTTTACCCTATTTTTACTTAGAAGGTCCTATTTATAGCTAGCCAAGTATCATCTGAATTAAAGAAAATCTGGTCAATACAATTAATTTTCTTTCCATTATTAAGTAAATAAATATTTTACTTAATTTATTCTTATGGTCTAGAAAATAAAATAAATCTGGTCAATTTCTTACTAAAAAATCTTTTTATTTAATAATTTTCCTTTTCTTTCTTCTAGAAACATAGATTATTTTTCTTAAAAAATCTAACTTAAAGAAATCTGGTCAAAACGAATATATATATATATATATTCTACTTAATTTAGTCTTATTGTTTAGAAAATACAATTAATCTGGTGAATAGGATTTCTTACTAAATTTATTTTATTTTATATTTTTTCTTTCCTCTTGTCCAAAAATCATATATTTTTTAAAAAGTAAATAAATGAAAAACAATCTAAAAAGGCCTTTCAGAGATCATTTTGCCCTAGTCAGAGATTTGTTGATAAATTAGCATAACAATATTGCTAAGTTATTAAATTATTTTCCTAAAACATAATCTACTAACAATATTTAAAATTTTAAATTCTAATCAAATATATAAAACAAGATGAGTAAATAAATTTGAACAGAAGTGTCAAGTTGTCAACTATAGGTGAGTAAATAAATTGTGTATCTGCCTTTCATAAGCATGGATTTCGAACTAGCTAGGCACCTCAACTTGGATATATAAAAAGTGTCTGTATTTTGGTTGAAAAATAAAATGAATTAATAAATATTTAAATTGAGGCATGTATGTCTCATTTTCTCTAAAGAGATTCAAGTCCACTAAGCTATAATCTTCACTAATATTTCACCAGTAACATTCTTGACTTGTCTTGTCCAAGATCGCGTAACTAAACAAACTCTAGACAAGATGTTGAGTCGAAAGTTCCCTAAAAAAAATATTTTCATTCAACATAAAACTATTACTCTCTTTTATTGTGAACTAGAGTCACCATACGTATATTGCACGTGTATTAAAGCTTAGTCTTGAGATTCATATAACCTGAATTGTATCCATACTATATTTGTCATATAATCGGGATTCACCATACGCATATAGGTGGTAGGGTAGGGTGGGTGGTACCGCTCTGCGGCCAATCTTCATAATCGCGCATGGACCGGGCTTAAAGTGCGTGAAACTCATGACTACCTCGTAAGGTTGCACGTGTATTAAGCACCATGTCTTCAAAATCCAAGTGAATAGTTATAACTAATGATTTCGGTTCACCCAATATAAGTTTGTAAATAATACTCCATTATATTTGGATAGTTTGCTGCCTTAGTGATTTTTTCTTTTTGTTGTTGGATGGTAATTGTAATACGTCGTTTTATAGTTTCTTATTGGTTTGAAGGAGAATTTCTTGCCGAAGATTAAAATATTTTGTAAGTAACTAATTGAGCTTGAATAAATATTTTTGACTCGTATTTACACTGAATCATGAAATATAGATTTCGCAAAGAGATCATCCGGAAGCTGTATAATATTTAAAAAAAAATCATTATCTAACACACAAAAAACTAAAAAAATCGCTTAATTCCTAAGAAATCACTCCTAAATTCCCCAAATAGACTCTAAAAATGATTATAATGTACCACTGCTCCCCCAACTCCCTCTCGAGGGTTCCGTAAAGGATACACAAAGAATTCATCTTGAAGTTGTATCACCACAATATTCATGGGCTAACAAACACGAAAAACTTAGAAAATCACCTAATTCTTGTAATTGACCTCTAAATGTCCAAAATAGACTCTGAAAATGGTGAGACTATATGCACTACTCCCCCAACTTCCTACGGAGAGTTCCACAAATGTTTCGCAAAGAAATCGCCTAGAGGCCGCATGGCCAAAATATTAATGGGCTAACACACAAAAAACTAAGAAAATCGCCTAATTTATGTAAATTGGCCCCTGAATGTCCAATATGGACTATGAAAATGGTGAAACTATACTTATTGCTCGCCTAACTCATTACGGAGGGTTCCGTAAAGGTTTCACAAGGAAATCGTTCAGAAGTCATATCACCAAAATATTCATGGGATAACACACACGAAAAACTAAGAAAATTGCCTAGTTCTTGTAAATTGACCCTTAAATGCCCAAAATGAACTCTAAAAATGGTAAGACTTTACGTACTTCTTCCCCAACTCCCCATGGAGGGTCTGTAACAATTTTGCAAAGAATTCATCTGGAAGTCGTATCACCAAAAAAATTCATGGGCAAACACAAAAAGAAAACCTGGGAAAATAGCTTAATTCCTTTACATTGGCCTTCTTTGAAGATTATGGAGTTGGATTAAAATCATGCGAGACAAGTCGTGTTTTTCTCCTCCCTGGAGGGTTTTCACGTTAACTCTTGTGTTCCTTATTTTATGTATATTACTTTTTGCATTGTTCTTATTGAATCAAGGGACCTGGTCCATTGAATGCTGGTGGATGCATATATTTCATCAAAAAAGGAATTGGCGAACGAAAAGTTACTACTTACTCTGTTCATATTCACTATTTTAGATTTCACGTTCCTTAAGAAACTATGCAAGTTTACCATTACATCCGTATTTAATATTCTCTTGAAGTCAAGTTTTGAATAAATTAACATAAATTAATTTATTTTGATTAATTAATTGACCAATGAACATGAATTAATCATGTAATTTTTTTATATTTGTCAACTTCATACTTTCAAGACTAATTGTTCTCAAATATAATAGAAAAAATAGTGTCATTTAATATTAAATGAAGCCCATCCACGGGTGATTTGAACCAAGAAAAAAATAAAATAATATTACTTATGCATTGGTTTTGTGAAATGACTACTATTAAGGATATATCTATTTTTAGTAAGGATGATATATGATGAATAGAAACGGAGAGGATTATCTATTTTTAATAAGGATGATATATAAATAGGAACGGAGGAATACTATTAACTTAGTTTTTAAAACTTTAATCTTCCTAACGTATTCAATAAAGTTTGTTCACTAAACCTCATGATCACCTTTGCATGCAACAACAAAAATAACGTAGTCACTTCAGAGCTTTTCCGTAGAGACTTGAGAGATAGATAGTTGTCACTTCAGCATGCCTGTTCTTTTACGATGTTCTTGTACTAACAAAGACAATGAGAGTTGTATTTATTTTGTCATTTTGCTTTAATAAATTAATAGTTTATACACGTGACAATCAAGTTTTGGGGGTATTATGAGATTGACTAAGTATTCTGCACTTATGTTATTGATAGTTTATTTTCTACATTTCTATCGTATTTTGGATTAGATTGACTTGTCTTGGTGGAATAAGACGAGTGTCATCACATCCATTTTTGGATCATGACACTAGCAATTTAGGGTTCTAAAATTATTTTCCAATCTTAACAATTTTTCAACCGTAATCATTTAAAAAACATACTTGTTTCTAAAACATATATATCAGGTCTTCTTTCCACAAAAAAGACTCCTGATTTCATTAAATTCTACTTATTCATTCATGCACAATAGGGATCATATATTGCTGAATTAATCTTATCATATGATAAATTATGAATTATTTCATTAAAAAATTGTAATTGCACTTTGTTCAATTTCAAAGATATTCTTTTAGACATTATTTAACTCCTCACGTTAGGATTCAGATGTTAATCAATCAAATTAAATTATCAATAATTTAATTAATTTATTATTTATTAAATTTTTTGCATGAATTTCATCAACCAATTATTACTTCACCAGTGTATATTATATCATCAAATTTCTCGAGTATATTGACCCATAAAAGAATATCACATCTTAATAAATTAAAATAAGAAATAATATACACAACTAATAATAATTTTATTAAGATTAAAAGTATTAATATATCTTGTGAACTTATAAAGAATTTATTTTATTTAATCGGTATAAGGACTTGTCTCTATCTGGTCTATTCAATACATACAAAATGTGTTCGTACAAAAAATTACAACTATATTGCTCCAATTATCAAAATAAATTATATTTAATCTTATAGTGTAATCATATAGCGATTGTTTGTCCTACTTATGTCTTAGATTGTATACATAAATTTTATACTTATAAAAGCTATTAACTTAATCTTCTGTGTATAAATAAACTCTATAAATATTTATGATGAATTTATAAAGAATTGTTACGTTTTTCTAAGCTGTTGTAGATATTATTTCACCTAATTAATGATTCTTATAAGTGCAAGGACATGCATTTTGTACATTTCAAACCAAAACCCTGTTGGCATAATCAACATCGAAGGCATTTAAAACTTGTATTTTGCTCAAGATGAGGTGTCCACAGTTCATAATATAATCCATGTTAAAGGCTAGCTAGCATATATAAAAAAAACGCAAGTATAAATGTCGATATATTTATGTATAAGATTTTATTTAACAGGCATAAATAAAAAGAGCGATTCAAAAATAGTTAATACTCCTTTTTTACTTTAGTAGACAGATAGATTTGAAGATACTTAGCACCTTCTATTAATGGCAATATCTTTACGCATGTGTGACAGGTGAATAGATAGGAAAAGATGAATACAGAGAGGCCGAACTGATTGCTAGAGAATTGGAACTTCAAAACGAAACTTCGCACCTCTAGAGCCACTATAGGAAAAGTTGATAAATATTATTATGAACCATTCTCCGGGGAAAAAATTTCCTTCAAAGAATGAGGTGCTTTATTGACAATTCTGACAGTGGATCCAGAAGTGTGAATTTTCGTTTGAAAGTTTCAAATCTCTGAAAAGTAGCTCAGTCTCTCTACATTCATCTTGCCGATCTATTCACCTATTGCTTCCTTCATTTGGGTTTACCCTATTTTTACTTAGAAGGTCCTATTTATAGCTAGCCAAGTATCATCTGAATTAAAGAAAATCTGGTCAATGCAATTAATTTTCTTTACATTATTAAGTTAATAAATATTTTACTTGATTTATTCTTATGGTCTAGAAAATAAAATGAATCTGGTCAATTTCTTACTAAAAAATCATTTTTTTTATAATTTTCCTTTTCTTTCTTCTAGAAACATAGATTATTTTCCTAAAAAAATCTAATTTAAAGATATCTGGTCAATACAATTTATTTTATTTCTCTTATTCAATATATATATATATATATATATATATAGTTAATTTAGTCTTATTGTTTAGAAAATACAATTAATTTGGTCACTTTGAATAGGATTTCTTACTAAATTTATTTTATTTTATATTTTTTCTTTTCTCTTCTCCAAAAATCATAAATTATTTTTTTAAAAGTAGATAAATGAAAAACAATCTAAAAGGGCCTTCAGAGATCATTTTGCCCTAGTCAGAGATTTGTAGACGCTTGATGAATTAGCATAACAATATTACTAAATTATGAAATTATTTTCCTAAAAAATAAATCTACAACTGTATTTAAAATTTTTAATTCTAATGAAATATATAAAACAAGATGAGTAAATAAATTTGAACAGAAGTGTCAAGCTGTCAACTATGTGAGTAAATAAATTGTATATCTGCCTCTTATAAGCATGGGTTTCGAACTAGCTAGGCACCTCAATTTGGATATATAAAAAGTGTTTGCTGAAAACATCATAAATTTCGGTTGAAAAATAAAAAGAATTAATAAATATTTAAATTGAGGCGTGTATATCTCATTTTCTAAAGAGATTCAAGTCCATTAAGTTATAATTTTCACTAATATTTCAGTAGTAACATTCTTGACTTGTCTCGTCCAAGATAAATATCGCGTAGCTAAACAAACTCTAAACAAGATGTTGAGTCGAAAGTTCCCTCAAAAAAAAATTCATTCAACATAAAATTATTACTCTCTTTTATTGTGAACTAGATTCACCATGTGTATATTGCACGTGTATTAAAGCTTAGTCTTTGAGATTCATGTAACCTGAATTGTATCCATGCTATATTTGTCAATAATCGGGATTCACCATACACCTATAGGTGGTAGGGTAGGGTGGGTGGTACCGCTCTGCGGCCAATCTTGATAACCGCGCGCGGACCGAACTTAGAGCACGTGAAACTCATCACTACTTCGTAAAGTTGCACGTGTATTAAGCACCATGTCTTTGTAAATAATACTCCATTATATCTGGATAGTTGACTGCCTTAGTGAGTTTTACTTTATGTTGTTGGATGGTAATTGTAATACGTCGTTTTATAGTTTCTTATTGGTTTGAAGGAGAATTTCTTGCCGAAGATTAAAATAATTTGTAAGTAACTAATTGAGCTTGAATAAACATTTTTTACCCGTATTTACGCCGAATCATGAAATACATATTTCGCAAAGAGATCATTCAGAAGCCGTATAACAAAAAAAAATCATTGTCTAACACACATGAAAAAACTTTAAAAAATCGCTTAATTTCTATAAAATCATCCCTAAATTCCCCAAATAGACTCTAAAAATGATTATAATGTGTGTACTGCTATCCTAACTCCCTATCGAGGGTTTCGTAAAGGTTTGACAAAAAAATCATCTTGAAGTTGTATCACCATAATATTCATGGGCCAACAAATACGAAAAACTTAGAAAATCACCTAATTCTTGTAAACTGACCTCTCAATACTCAAAATGGACTCTGAAAATGGTGAGACTATATGTACTACTCCCCCAACTCCCTACGGAGGGTTCCATAAATGTTTCGCAAAGAAATCGTCTAGAGACCATATAGCAAAAATATTCATGGGCTAACATACACGAAAAATTGAGAAAATCGCCTAATTCATGTAAATTGGCCCCTCAATGTCCAAAAATGGACTATGAAAATGGTGAAACTATACTTACTGCTCACCCAACTCCTTAAGGAGGGTTCCGTAAAGGTTTCACAAGGAAATCGTTCGAAAGTCGTATCACCAAAATATTCATGGGATAACGCACGAAAAACTAAAAGAATTGCCTAGTTCTTGTAAATTGACCCCTAAATGCCCAAATGAACTCTAAAAATGGTAAGACTTTACGTACTTCTTCCTCAACTCCCTCCCCCTAAATGCCCAAATGAACTCTAAAAATGGTAAGACTTTACGTACTTCTTCCTCAACTCCCTATGGAGGGTTCTGTAAAAATTTCGCAAAGAATTCTTTCGGAAGTCGTATCACCAAAAAATTCATTGGTTTACACACAAAAAAAAACTGAGAAAATAGCTTAATTCCTTTAAATTGGCTTCTTTAAAGATAATGAAGTTCGGTTAAAATCATGTGATACAGGTCGTGATTTTCTCCTCCCTGGAGTAAGGGGGTTTCCACGTTAATTGTTGTGTTCCTTATTTTATGCATACTACTTTTTGCATTGTTCTTACTGAGTCAAGGGACCTGGTCCATTGAATGCTGGTGGATGCATATATTTCATCAAAAAAGGAATTGGCAAACGAAAAGTTACTACTCCCTCGGTTCCTATTCACCATTTTAGATTTCACGTCCATGTAAGTTTACCATTATTCCTTATTTAATATTCTCTTGAAGTCAAGTTTTCAATAAATTAACATAAATTGATTTATTTTTATTAATTAATTGACCAATAAACATGAATTAATCATGTAGTTTTTTCTATATGATATTGGTCAAATTTATACTTTCAAGACTAATAGCTCTCAAGTATAATAGAAAGAATAATGTCATTTAATATTAAATAAAGCCCATCCACGGTGATTTGAATCAAGAAAAAAAAAATAGAATAATATCATTTATACATTAATTTTGTGAAATGACTAATATTAAGAGTTATCTATTTTTAGCAAGGATGATATATAAATAGAAACAGAGGAATACTATTTACTTCATTTTTAAAACTTTGATCTTCCTAACGTATTCAATAAAGTTTGTTCACTAAACCTCATGCTCACCTTTGCATGCAACAACAAAAATAACGTAGTCAATAAAATTTCATTAACTGAAATTTAAAGAGAATAGAGTGTGCACAAATTGTATCACTGCCCCTTGAAGACAGAGAGGCTGCTTTCGAATAACTCTCAACTCAAATGTATCAATCCAAGTAGAAGACCAATCACCTTTGCATGAGAACAAAAAATGTTGCATCGTGTACATAAACATTCATATTAATTGCTAGTACACACAAACTTTTAAATTATTTTTTACAAGTATTAATCAACTTCACAGTTTACATTCAACATAAAGTACAGAAACTCTAATAATTTGGGCTTAATTTACACCCTATTTCGAAAGTTTCTCAAATTACAATAATTTTAGACTTTTCAAAACTCACAAATACATTGCTTCTTCACCCTATACATAACAAATGATGCAAGAGTTATGTATCAAATACCAAATACATAATTATAAATCATTAAACCAGATTCATACTAATTTAGATTCGAAATAATTGGTATTATATATATGTCAACAATAACATTTGTACCAGACACATTATACACAAACAAAATTGCAATGTATCTATCTAATAAAGATGAAGTGATGTCCCCAAATATCAAGAGAGAAGGAAAAAGAAGATTTTTGCAATTAATTCAAAAGTTACGATTTGTGAACTCATAAATAAATCGAAATAAAATCAAAAATCAAACTGAATGCCTACGAATCAAACTCATAAAACTCATTTCTCAATTTATAAACCACTTGCACATATTCAACTACCATTTCTCATCAATACAAATTGATGAATTGAACCAATCTGCTCTGCTTGAAATCAAGTTGTGAAGGGAAGAAAAGAAAAAAAGAAACTGAATTCTTATATCTAAGGGCATCAATTTTCTTATTCTTTAAGCAAAAACAACTTAGCAATAGCCAAACTCAAAAGAAGGAGGGGGGGGGGGGGGGGGGGGGATAAATATCTGGTGCAGCCTGTTGAGCTACAGACAGACGAATGTCATTGACGAAAATGCAACCTATTTAGCTACAAGCAAGATATACTGAAGAAAATAACGATTACAGAAGCATTATTTTATTTATTGAATGGAACCTTTTACGCTTTTACCATCAGGAAATATATGAAAACGCTTCTTTGAGGATTGTAAAAGAATTCCGCCGTTGGTATCACATTATCATTATTTTCAGATGAAATCATTCACCTTATACAGATCTCTGCTGGCTGTAGCGTAAGATTCCGTGAACATCAATCACACCAGGAGGGAATACAGGATCTGTTGCTGCTCTGACGGCAACTTTAGCTACCGCAGTGACATTCACAGGAGGAGTAAAAAGAGGCCCAACAAGGGGTATTTGACTCAGAGGTTTTGCACGCTGTAGAATCTGAAAATGGAACCAACAGAAACTTAACCAATGCCGTCTAAATATACAAAGAGAAACTATTACAATGCACAAATAGGAAAAATTTGCATGGATGGAAGATTCATATAGAATGACCATTCATAGCATCAATCGGACAGGAGACAAAAAAAGAGATTCACGTTCTTTTCCATCTAAACTATTATTTTATTACATTATTAATTTTGCATAAATGGGACAATGAAGTTTGAGGTGCTTTGCATCTTTGGATAATACAGCAAAGGTTCAATTCAATAACCGAAGGAGTTTCGTTAAGGAATGACTGCTAGGTGAAACAAAAAAAACTAATCTCTGTTGGATGTACATGATAAAAAGAAAAAGTGCAAGGATCAGTGAGTAGTCCAACTTTTGTTCATTTTCCAGGATAAGAAGCAGTATGTGCACTAGTTGTGCCTGAAAAGGAGTAAAATTAAGCAAAGGGTACACACCATCTCTAGAGGAGAACCAATTACACCGAGGGGTAATTTCATGCTCCCGACACGACGGGTTCCATAGATAAATCCAGGCCTCAGGATTATTCCTGAAAAAATATGATATTCATCAGATGGATTTTTATAAACTTGTGGAGCAAGTCTTCAACACTTGATCTTAAATCACTAAAACAAAGATACAATTACAAGCAGAATAAACTTACAACCTTGTGCAATAAAGGTGAAAAGCATCAAGTCGAACATTCCATGAAAGTTTCCTTCTAAAACAAGGAGTGTTCCTCTATATTCACTCATTTGCAGCTTTTTCCCATGTTTATAGAGTTAGGTCAAGCGCTAGATGTGGATCCTCAACTTTCTAAACAAGCTAGTTTGAGCCACTTGTTAATGGGTCACAAATTCAGATGATTGTCTTCCATCCATCTAAAAGCTCCTCACATCACTCCTCCGACTAATGGCAGATCTAGGATTTACTTGGGATATATATATATATGCATAAAAATAAAAAAGGTCACCTTTTATATACAGTGTAATTTTTAGCCGAGGGGGTTCGGGTGAACACCCTATAAGGCCGATATATGTTGCATAAGCCCATAATGGGGTGACATAATGTGCTCTTGAAGAAATATCACGAATATTTGGAAATGGAAACCCCTAAAGAAGCTCTAATAGTTTGTTACATTGCCCATGCAGTTTGAAGTAAGTGAGGATCAGGACAGGTAGATTAAATAGCACAATGTTTATGATCTGTTGACAATTATCTTAAAATAACTAATCAAAAGCTTGAGAAAGAATATAATTGCAACAACCCGATATGAGACAAATTGCAATTTTGCATATTGCTTCAATGCAAGTCCTGTGGTTAATAGACATAGTGGGTGCACCAAAAAGTGGTTACGCAATGAAAACTGAAACAGCTTACCTCCGTATGGATATCTTGTTAGCAGCTCAGTTTCAGCAGCTCTCTGCAAACATAATAGAGACATGAGGCAGAAGAACAAAATGGTCATTTTCAGAAGTTCTCTAGATTTCATTCCCGATCATCCGACCTACTTAACAGTAAGTTCCACCATTATGTGCTAGTTTAATTACTCTCTCACCATTACATCCTAGACCATAATATTTTATTTTTACACAAATTGTCAGTGCAAGGCCTCCAAAAATTGTTTAAACATCAAAGGTACCAGAAGTCATTTGAAGATTCTTATTATCTTTCTTTCTTCTTTTTTCGTTTAAAGATGGGGAATGGAGACAGAATTGGCATAACTGGTGCTATAGTGTCTATTGGCATAAGTGATAACTGGTGCTAAAGTGTCTGTTATGTTTTCTAAAAAATGCTTCCAAACAGCAGAGGACCCCTTGGAGGAATTAACAACCATCCCCAAGCCTCTTCTTAGAGGTTTCGAATTACCAACCGAAAGAAAAAGCACAACTTCTAATTAGTCAAATGATACCATGATTGGGAGGTGGAAAGGGTGGCTGAGATATTAGGGATGCTAGGTGGAGTTAGACCATAAACGCAAGTGCCACAGACAGGATGCTGTGGAAGCACAGCAAAGATGGCCTTTTCTCAGTCAACAGTGCCTACAGAAGAGGTCTCCAGGTGATGGCAGGGAGACCAAAACACCTCTGGAACCATTTTTGGAAGGGGGATATCCCTACAAAAGAGAAATGCTTCACTTGGCTAGTGATAAAGAGAGCTTGTTTAACACAGGAAGTACTTCAGAAGAAGGGTAGACAGCTGATCCCTAGGTGTTTTTATGCAATTTGACAAGTGAAACTAACAGCCACCTTTTCTTGCATTGTAATTACACTGCTCAAATCTGGAATTTGTTCCTTAGCATTTCAAATCTGAATTGGACAATGCCAGAACATACATCAGACGTGTTGAAGAGCTGGGTAAGGAGAGGAGGCACCAAGAGTCGGAGGAAATGGTGGAGGTTAATACCATCATGTATATGGTGGTCAGTTTGGAGGGAAAGGAATAGTAGATGCTTCAAAAATAGATCCAATTCCATACACAAGGTCAAATGGAATTGTATAGTATCTCTACTTTTTTGGTGTAAACAGTTATGTATAGTAGATACAGATCAGATTGTAGATTTGTTAGGAAGTTTGTAATTGACACTTTTTGGTGGTGGCCAGCATGCCCTTAATGCTGAAGAATACAACCTTACCAGTTTCAAAAGAAAACATACCACACAATGTCTTTTAGTACAGAAATTGACATCTTTTGCACATTCTTAAATAGTCATTCATCTACATCAATGAAAAGTATTGAGCTAATACCTTCCCCTCATAATAACCTTGTAACACATAATTTGCAATGCCAAAGTCTGCAGCAGAGATGTAAACAAATCTTTTCACTCCTGCACATAGAGATAAAGTATATTATAACAACATAACATCGACCACTCTAGCATGAAAACAACATATCAGATCTACCATACAGCAGGGGGGGTCCTCTTTTCGTTTACACAAAGTGTATGTGGGTAGTTCTTTTCTATTCATCAGTACAAAGATTGTACTAGCACCTAGAATATCACACAGAGAAAGAAAAGAAGCCTATGTACACTTCACAAGGCTTCCAAAAAATCTAGGATGGGGTCAGCATCCTCCAGCTCTTTACACCAAAAATGCAAGCTCAGAATGTAGTTCACCTTGACTTTCTGGATTGGGTTATTCTTGTTCTCAAAACATCTGTTTTTCCTTAACCTCCAAATGGTCCACCATATGCACACTGGTATTTCCCTCAACCATTTCTTCTATTTAACATTCTTCCCAGCTTGGTCCCAAGCTATCAGAAGTTCAAAAGTATAGCCAGACATAACACATTTCAGGTTATTCAGAATCAGCAAAAGCTGCCAGCTGCGAAGTATAAGCACGGTGCACAAAAGTGTGGGTGTTGTCTTCTGCTGTTGCTTTGCAAAAAAACATCTGGATGTCAACTGCATACCCCTTTTCTGAAGATTACAATAGTTAAACAAGTCTCTGAGCCACCAACCATGAGGAACAGTTCAATTTGTACGGAGCTTTTGCCTTCCAACTTCCAAGGCCAGTTGGGTTGCTGCTGAATCTCATTACTAAGTAAGCATAAGTACCCCCAACTATGAACACCTTCTTCCCTATGTCCTTCATACCAGAACATCTTCATTTAGTGCTCTGATCCCTTCTGAAAGCTGAAGAACTGTATACAATCCTTCCATCTCCCAATCATTTAGCCCTCTTCTGAGGTTAAAGTTTTTGGTCAAGACTTCACTGATAGTGGCATCAGTATTCCTAGCTAGTCTATGTATTCCTGGAAAGCTGTCCCTCAAAGGTTCTTGGCCATTGCATTTATTATTCCAGAAAGCAATTTTCCTACCATTCCCGGGGGAAAGTTCAATGTTTCTTTCAAAAACATCACATAGAAACCTGATGGATTTCCTTACTACATAGGGGGTGTTGACTGTGTTGGTGCTCCATTGGCTAAGGGATCCATACTTTATATTAATGACCTCCCTCGATAGGCTTTTTTCTTCTCTAATACCCATTTTGCCAGTTAACTCATCAACCTCAGGTTTCTGATATCCATTTTTATTTTTATTTTGAAACTGAGGTTTCTGATATCCATTTCTCCCTCCCTTTTGTTCTGGGTGACTGTTTTCCATCACCACTAGGTTGTACCCATTATTCTCTGCATTCCCTTGCCATAAGAACCGACTCCTCAAGAGTGTCCATCCTTTTCTCCACTTTGGCAAGGATAGGAAATAGGGACATGACATAGGTGGGCATTACATCTATCACTGTGTTGATCAAGATGGTTCTACACCAAAGGGATAGAGATAAAGCCTTCCATGTTGTCATTTTTTTTATCAAATTTGTCCAATACCTCATTCCAAATCTCCAGGGCTTTGTTCTTTGAGTCCCAGGGACAGACAGATATTTGGTAGGGGAGTGACCTACCTTACAACCCAGAATTTCAGTAAGTGTGTGGCTATCACTAACTGGAACCTCACACATGGGATATAACAGGCTTTTTTCCTAGTTCACATGCAGGCCTGAGACAGCCTCGAAGAGAATCAAAATGACTCTGAGGTACAAAACTTTTTTTTTTTTGGTGATGACCATGGTGTCCAAGCCAGCTTTCGCATACCTTGACTAATTCCATGGGACGCCTGCCACCTCCCACCTCCCACCAACAACAGGTACCAAATAGATCTGTCCACCAAGGCTAAGCCAGTGAGAACAATCACCAGTGGTTTTTTTTTGTCTCCACCGAGTTTTGAACATGAGACCTCATAGTTATCAACCACTTCATTGACTTCTCGTGGGAATACGGTCATGGTACTTGGGAAACGCCAAAATAGTTATGAGATTATTCACTTCTCTACCGTCAAACTTCAAAGGAAATCTAGTGAGAGAAGAAATTAAGTTCCCTTTGGCAGAAAGGAGAGATAGGCATATTTCAGGTTCAATAGTTGAAAGGTAGAAAGGGATGATGTCCAAATTAAAGGGACCTCCAGAAGGAAAGTTAGGTCAGCGTTATCCACTCCTTCAGACAATAGGCAGAAGAAGGGAAGATAAACTCGTGAAATGAAATGATCATGCCTTCTAATATGGAAAACTTCCACAAATTGTTGATAGTTGATACAGAAAGGTGAGATAGGTATATTTCAGGTTCAACAGTTGAAAGGTAGAAAGGGATGTCCAAATTAAAGGGACCTCCAGAAGGAAAGTTAGGTCAGCGTTATCCACTCCTTCAGACAATAGGCAGAAGAAGGGAAGATAAACTCGTGAAATGAAACTGTGAGAAATATAGGAAAAGAATATTATTGAATTGTTGTGTTGTTTACATTATTACATTGAGACCCTATTTATAGACCCTAGAATACAATCCTTTACCAAGTAGGATACTATTTAGTATTCCTATTTCTATTTCTATTCCTATTCCTATTCTAATAGGATTGTATAAACCTATTCCTATTCCTATTCTTATAGGATTGTATAAACCTATTCCTATTATTATAGGATTGTATAAACCTATTCCTATTCTAATAGGATTGTATAAACCTATTCATATTCTAACAGAAACGATCATGCCTTCTAATATGGAAAACTTCACAAATTTTTGATAGTTGATTCTATGACTGCACCAAATTGTCATCTAACTACCTTGGGTTCCAATCAATTATGCAATAAAAAATTAAACATTAACCAATATATCTACCATTATATCTACCATTACTATTTTTAGGTGGCATTGAAACAGGGTAAGTCATTATGAATTATCAAGTCTGAGATTATTCTTTTTCAAACATTTAAAAACTTTTTTTCCTAACAATGAAATGTTTTCACCGCTGGATTACAGACCCAACTTTCCTCCTCCTTAGATGCCGCACAAAGTCCAATCAACAAGATCAACCCCCCCCCCCCCCTTCCACCACATACCTCAACTCCACCTATCCAAAGGAATTTGTACATAGAACATCAATACTCATAACTCCCACAGGGATTTTTTAAAAAGAGCTGAAAAGCTTGCTTAGAGAAATATGCTCCTCATAAGATAACAGAGACCTTTCCAACTGTTGAACATCACTTAAAAGTGCTACCAACCATCAGGTCCTTCCAGGCAATTAACCTACTTTTACCTCCTAGAGGCAGCAATAAACATTTAAAATCCAGGTCAAAACTAAGCAATCAACTGTAGAAGCAACTTGAGGTGGTCTACGACCAATTTGAATAACCAACAGGCATCTCTTAAGACTTAAAATTTCAGGCAAGTGAGAAAATTATTTATAAAAAAAACAAGAATTATCTTAACGGCTGTGGAAGGTTCTTTGATTAATAAGAGGAAGGATACAATCTATAGCAATTAATTAAAGACTTAAACATTCAGGTAAAGTTATCTACATATATAACTAAGCTTCTCTTATGGCATTGAAAGAACATAGTTTCAAGGTTTGGAAAAAAAAGTATTAAATTTAAATCTCATACCAATATGGAGAGGTGCTTAAGTAGGCTTTTATAGCTAGCTAATACCTTCTTCTGAAGCAGCTCTGATGGCATTTATATTAGCTGTCCCATTGATTTTATACATGTGTGAGTTAGAGCCAAACCCACCAACGCAAGAGATCTGCAGAGATATTTTGCCATCGCATAAGCGAAAAAACAACCAGTGCTCGTAACTTCTCATATAAATAACATAAAAAAGAAGTGGTGAACATAGCGGCTGTTCAGAAAGACTTCACGAAAATCATATTGAATTGGAACAGTAACTTTAACCGGAAAAAGCATAGACAAATATTTTCGAACCTAGGAAGAGGGAAAACACACTTCATCAGTAAGTCCACTTAATTGTAGCTGTGGATGAAAAGATATAGATAAGGCAATCCACAAGTACAGGTAAATTTAACTGTTTCTGAATATTGTGAAGCTCTATGAAGTAAAGCCCATATTCATTTTCAAACCACTAGGGATCCAACTTACTTTCCTTTATTAACATAGAAAAAATTCTCAGTTTTGAAGGTAATAAAATAGTCATGGAGCATCTTCCAATAATTCTGAAGAGTACGAGTGAATTGCCTGATTTCAATATCACCCTATGTGTAAGCAGCTAAAACTTGCTCATCTTATTTTTGCTGATGACTCAATGATATTTTTCAAGGGTGAATTAGGTTCTGTGACTAGGGTCATTGAAGCCTTGACACACTTTAGCAAAGCTTGTGGGTTGATTGCTAATATGGAGAAGTCCAGTATATTCATGGCTGGGGTTGATGATCATACAAAGGAATTATTGTTGGCTAAGACAGGCCTCTCACTAGGTTCTTTTCCTTTTAAGGTATCTTGGTTTGCTATTGTCTCCCAAGAGATGGAACAAGCTGGAAAGTCACCAATTGATTGAGAAGATTGCTAGCAGATTAACTTCACATACTCTAAAACAATTATCATATGCAGGGAGAAGGAAGTTGATAGAAAAAATAGTGATCATCTTTGGGTTGTTTTGAAGAGAAGAGGAAAGCTTCTTTAGTATCTCACTAGCTTGGTAGAAAGTCTGTTTACTTAAGAAGTGTAGGGGGGCGAACATTAAAGGGTGCAGGAACTGAATTATGGCATCTGTTGGAAAACTGGTGTGGCATCTAATTGAGAACAAAGCCTCTCTTTGTGTCAAATGGATGCATGGAATAACATTTAGACAGTATGGACACACAAAGCCCCACAGGACTGCAGTTGGTACCAGAAAAATATCAATTCCCTGAAAGAGGACATGAATGTTTGGTATGAGCATAGGAGCTACAACCCAACTCCTGGAGTAAAATATTCTATCACAAGAATTTACAATACCATTATTGGGACTCAAAGGGAGATAGAGATTTCTGAACTCAATTGGAGTGCAGAATGTTCAAATATTATGGATGGCGGTTCAGGGCTGGCTGGTTACCAAGGAGAGACTACTCAACTTACGAATTCCTGTGGAAGATATGAGATGCTGCTTATGTGATACTGAGGCAGTTGAAATGAATCATCACTTGTTTGGGGATTGCACTTGGGACTAAACTGTCAGGGATCCCCTTATACAATGGAGTGGAATTCAGATACAAGCTGGAGAGATGCAACAAGTTCTAGCCAGAATCAAAAGGAAGCATTGGAAGCAATTCAAGGAGTGATAGCTGCAATTTGGGGGATATAGTCTTATCATTCGTGGATAGCAGGGAATTAGAAATTGTTTAAAGGAGTAAATGTACATAATGAGGTGGTAGTTACACAGATTAAGAAGGAAATTGAGAGAGGATAGATTAACTTAAATTGTCTAGGCGAGTTCATGGATTTAGCGGTTTTTTGCAGCATTTACCATAAAATTAGTGACTGTTCTAAGGCCTAAGTTTCATAACACCCTTCCTAGAAGGTGGTTGTGGGATTAGGTCCTCTATAGGTATTTTTTCTTTGTTGTTGCTATCAATTGGTAATTTTAGGTGTTTTGTCTTTCTTGTTGCTGTCAATTGGTAATTTTAGGTGTTTTGTCTTTGTTGTTGCTATCATTTGGTAATATTCACAGTTATTAAAAAAAAAAAAAGGATGGTGGATCTGAGGACTAGTCTCACACCAATTATAGATCTGCATTAATTGGTCCAATTATTTTATCACACTCTGATCAGCAACCTGCATAAGAGACGAACTCCCTCTCTCTGTTTTTTCTTATTTAACCATCCAGTATCCAAAACCCGAAACCAACTCCTCCCCCAGAATCTGTGTCTGCGACAAGTAGGGCACTATGAGTACCACTCCCTAGCAAGAAGTTCTTATTCTCAGGGCTCGAACCAGAGACCTTGTGAACCAAACATCCCATCTCTCTCTGGTACAACCAATCTGACTGATTGATTACTTGCATACTGTTCCAACTTCCTTACACTCTATTAAACAAAGATAAACCAGCCTCCATAATGTGGAGAATTGACTGTTCCTACGATTACCATGCACATAGCTCAGGATAAGTTTCAGTACAAAGAGAATCCATCAGCAAGAGCCCACAGATTATATCAGCATCAATTACCCAAAAATATTCTTCAGTTTTTTACCACAGTTTAGCATCTTTTGCCGCAAAAACTATATCCTTCAGGAAAATACCACAAATTAACAACACATCTTGTGAAAAATTGAAACATGCTACCAATTATTTTTCTTTAAAGAAAACGAAAATCCTTAAAACACGGCCAACAACAACTTTCTTAGTAGGATTAGCGACTAAAATAAGGAGGAACATCTTGCCATCAACCACCATAACTTTCAAATTATCCACCCCCGCAAAAAGGGGGAGACAGACAGAACCAACAAAAGATAGGCAGCAGCATTTCTACTTCAGTGTGCTTCAACCAAGTAACAGTTCCAGCTAGCAATTATAATAAAATTCAGGGCTAGAGGCAGTACATACAACAGAAGTTACTCCCTTGAGTGCATCCTTCCATGAATCAGTTGAAAAAAGGTTTCCTGTTAGGAGGAGAAAATGCTTAGAAGGCCCATCAGCATCATGAAGAGTTAAAAGTAAGTTGCACGACGAGAAACAGCCAACCTTGATGCCAAATCACACTGTTAGCCCAAGAATCTTGTATGGACGACCTTCCTGTTCTACAAAAAGGCCAAAAAATGATTTGAACAACACAATTGGCAACCTCACAAAACTTCCAACTAGAGAAGGGTCATAGACTAGAGGGACCTCAGAATACAATAGATGATAGAAGACACAATAGGACACATAGACTGGCCCTCCCTTTGACCAAGTCCAAAAACTATTTTAAGTACATTTATATTAGATATAGACGGCATGCACAATGAACTCAAAAAGTAAAAAGAAAAAATTGTGTCATGCATGATTTTGCATTGACATATTGAAACAAGGCATGGAAAAAAGAACCTACAACATGATGCCTAAAATTGAGAGGAATGATAGGCAAATTCTCTTCTGCTGAATGATTATAAACAAATTGCATTTATTTTGTCAGATAATAATTCCTCTTCAGTCTCCTTTTGGATAGGGAAACAAAGACTCCCATCAGGACGGAGGATTCATACAAGAGGAAAGCCTTTTAAGATAGAATGCTCAGAACAATTTAAGTTTTAATGCAACATCCAGTTCTAGTCCTTCATTAAGCTTATCAATCAACTTTAATTCAAGTTGATTGGTAAAGAGTAATTATGTACACATCTGAACACTTTTTTCCATATAAATAAACCCCTGAGATTTTTAGCGAGGCGTGCCAAGCTACCTAATGCTATTCTAAGGAATGGAAGGATGTCAAACAAGTGGAGCAAGACTACCTTGATTCCAAAATATAAGATCAATGAGATATACGAAGTTGTGCAAACTTCATCACGTCAAACTAATGAGCTATACAATTAAATTGTGGGTAAATAATGATAGTGCTTGGATTTAGAGAAAGAAACCAATTTGGATTTACACCTGCTAGATTTGATGTTGTATTGTTGCTGAAAAAATGAAACTTTAGAGGGAGGGGGAAAATGATCTATACATGGTATTTATTGACCTGGAGAATAAGCATATTTAAAGTGTTCTCAGCAATGACTGGAGAAAAAATAAATTTATATGAAAGGCATAATACATAATACATAAATATGTCATTTAACTTGGCTTCAGCCGGCATCTATGCCCTCCAACTTTGGGTGCACAAGTAGGCACTCAAACCTGTACCAAATTGAACAAGTACACACATGCGTCCTTGATGGCGTCCTATGTGGCAATTCACATCCCACATGGCATCCTACGTGTAATATGCCACGTAGGACGTGTATGTCCATTTGTTCAACTTCATACAAGTTTAAGTGACTGCTTGTGCACACTCAGAGTTGGAGGGCATAGATGTCAGTTGAAGCCAAGTTAATGGCACATTTATGTATTATGCTTATATTACATATATGAATCTCATAATAAAACTTATATGTATGAAGGAACAGTCACATCAGTGATAGGATACACAATCCTCTACCCCATGAGTTCACAATAGGGATTTGCAAGGAGTGCCTACCTTATTTACTCTAGTTGTGGATGAGCTAGTTAACACCATATAAGATAAGTCCCATGAAGTAAACTATTTGCAGAGGATATTATCTTAATTGGATATCTACCAAATTGAAAAGAAGGCTTTATAAAACAATAGTGAGACCAATAATGTTATATAGGGGTGATTTTGGACCTATAAAGTCAAACATATTCTACAAGATGAGTCTTAAAATAAAATACGGATGTTAAGATTGATAAGCACTTTTACAAAATAAGACAAATTAGAAATGATCACCTTCGCCAGAAGATGCAAATGGTAGACATAAAGAATAAAATCAGAGGTCACTCGTCACTAGAGATGATATAGTCCCAAATATCGGAGTTTGTTAGCACACAAGAAAGTTTATCGCGTGGCACTGCTGCTAAGGATTCACCTCGTCGTCCTATGACGAGGTCGCATGGTAAAGAGCTTCAAGAGAAGTTAGTCGTGCTATAATTGAAGATTAATAAGTGCATTCTGGTGGAATATGAGTTAAAGAGGCTTGGAGATGTCTTGTAAACCCTTACACATGCTTGTGAAGATGCTGGGAACATGCTGGGGAAGCAACATGAGTGTATCTGGACAATGAGTAGCTAAAACAGAGTTCAGATATTCAGCAGCAAATTCCGCCTCAGCAAGAGAGTCTCTGCACTGCAGCAGAAGATCTTCACCTCTCAATGTTGTTTCTCATTTTTTCCACCCACCCCTACTTCCCAAATCATCTATTTCCTCCACCACCTTATCTCCTCCCCAACTTCAGACCATTGCCCTGCATACAGTGCTCTTCCTTGCAACATTCAGTGCAACCACCAAGAGGGAGAAAGAAGAATTAGGAGTAGGTCACAGGAAGCTCTTAGTGCATGCAGTTTGACTATGGCTTCCTTCAGTTCCTTTTTCTTGCTTTAGGTTTAACTTCTTCCGCAAGAGCATCAACATTGTTGCTGAACTTATTCCCCCTTACTTTGGTCAAACTGCAGAGTTTTCATATTCTTTTGCTATTTGGTCATATTTCAACTTCCCATTTTCTTAGGTCTTTCTTCGTAAGTTCACCTTTTCCTTATTTCTTTTATCTAGACCTTTAAAGGGTGGGAAGGTGGCTTAGATGCATGGAAGCAGGAAGTAGGTAATCTAATTTGAAGGATGTGAATTACACAAGATAGGGATGTCAATATGATTCCCCTTTTCCTGTAATGCAATATTCTTTCCTCTAGTCAAAGAGTCAATCCCGCTTAACCCCCTCCCCCCCTTGCACTTTCAACCAAAATAAGGATCAAAAACTTAGAAGTACCCAACAAAACAGTTCCTAAATAAATGCTCATGCTCCAAGTACAGCAGACATATATAACTAACTCACAATGGAAGTGAAGCAAAATACCTGCTAAGACTAGCAACTGTAAGACCACGATCTAGAGCTTCCTTACAGATATGTGAGCCTACGAATCCATTTCCACCGAGCACAAGTAACTGAAGTGAAAGTTTAAAGAGACCTCAAATGAGTGAGTGCAAGCAGCAACATATTGACAGTGATATAATCCCACTAAAACTTAAAGCATTAACACCTTCTCCGTTGGGGGTGGAGGCATATTTACTGTTTCTGCTTCCTCAACTTTAAAGGGCTCATCTGTTTTATTGGATTCAGTTGACAAAAACCGAACATTTCTGGATGATGCAACACTCCTGTTAAAAGATTGTAAATCAGCCAAACTAAAACAGACATCTCCAATGAATGAAATTATATCTCAATTTTACAACAAAAAAAGTTAATGGTTTGCCAGTAGAATTGAGAAATAAAGCAAAAATGAAAAGAAGTCAACTCGACCGTTGTACAGCCCTAACTCCCAAGTATATATAATTTACAGATATCTATGCAAAAATAACATCATGACCAGCAAAAATATCTAAACAGAAGTTCAATGACCAATATGGAGGTACAACATATCTTGGAATTCTATGATCTTACTCCTTTCATGATAGAAACTTCCAAGATCATTCTAGTCATGTGGAACAGAAATAAACTGCTTCAGATGTTTTAGGCTTCTTAATCAATAAAATAATTGAAAACTCAAGAACACATCCCATATTTTGACCACACCTTGAATATTGTGGTATCTTTCCTTATTTTTAGTAGTGTGGTGGTATCTAGCAGCAAAAAATTTCTCTTCACCTACGCATATAATGAATCACTGGAGTTCAAAACCAGGGTATTTAAGCACCAATAAGAGAGACTAAGGCAATCTGTTGGGGAAACAAGTTAAATAGATCAATAAAATGTTATTTATTTACGAGAAAATACAAATAGGGCTTGATTCATGCAGTGCACTGTTCTTAACAACTATTCAGCAGTGTGAAAGTTCCCCAGCACTCGACAAGCCTTCCTCTATTAGGAGGATGGGAAATAACAAAATTTAGATACAAAACCCAACAAGTGGTGAAAGAGAGTTAGGTATGTGGGAGTGCTAGTAAGCTAATTCTTGGTATTCAAATGATGAAATCATAATGAGGTCTTTATAGGTATACGATATGGACCCACCTTTCAGAGAACCGGGAAACTCGTCACTAACCATGACACATGTCACATTTTGGTTCATCTTTAGGATGCTTGTCCTAAATAGTGACCTAGTATCAAGAACCTCCCAACTAGGCCAATTAAATAATGAGACTTGTCCAACTTAGGAAAAAGTGCCACTAACCATTCCAAGTAGTCAATAGTCTTTGGACACTTGTCCCCAAGACATGACATTTGAACATAGATTCCTTTGAAATAACTAATATTGTCAACCATCCCTCGCATACTTCAATAGCATTTTAGGATTCAAAGAATAAGACTTGTTGGACTTGTATGGTCCAAATGCAATCACCTTGGTGTCTTTTTGCACTATGAACCAAACTTAGACTGACAAAATATGACTTACAGAATTACTGGTGAAATGTAAATGGGTTATATTTCTATGAACCAGTAATTCCTATTGTATGTCAAAGATCTTATCAGCCACATTGTGACCCCCACAATTTTGGTGCTTGACGCAGTTTTGCACGAATAAGTCATGCACATGGTTATTTGTGAGAGCCCCAGAGACTTAACCAAAATCTCATAGAAGCGACCTCACTCCACTCTCATTAGGTGAATTCGTCAAGTGTACATTGCTTTAGATACATCACTCTTAAGGAGTATGCATTCATTAAGAGTTATATCTCATCCTCACAGTTAATAGCAGTTAAGCACTCATCTTTTAGTACTTCAGTGTCAATATCGACTTGTTATTACTTATATAAACTTACTTCATGCCTCATGGAGTTTCCAATCAGATAGGTCGGTTTACCATCTCTTTTGATTTCATGTTGGCTGTAACCTCTTTTTTCATTTCGATAGGTGGTTGTAACCTCATTTTTTTTCTAGATATGAAGAATTAATTTACATTCCACAGGTTTAGCCTGAGAGAGATCGGCCAAATTTACTTCTAACTTCACATAGTAGAGGAAAATTATTCAATCTCCTAACAACTGACTAAAAACATCATGTCTCAATTTCATGCGTCTATTTTTGTAGTCATAAGATTTGTTCTTGGCAATAGCAATTGTTGCTTGAAAATCAGAATGTATAAACAACAAGTACTTGATTAAAGGAATATTAGCCAAGAAATTTCCTAGTTAATCATCCTCAGAACCAGCTAACTCCACATCTACAAACGACTCTGATTTCATAGTCAATCTAGAAATAATCGTTTGCTTAGCTGATTTCTATATATTGCACCGTCACCAAGGGTCAAAACATAACCACAAGTGAATTGAGTCAGATATCTAATTGCTTCACAGTAGCCTTCATAAATAGAAGGAAATTCACTATGCAAGATAACATAATTCATGGTACCTCTCAAATATTTCATTAATCTAACCCTGTACCCTGAACATTCATCATGTTTAGACTCCTAATAATTTGCGCAATTGTGTCACCATCTTTCTTTTTCTGTTGAGAGTTAGCATCACAAGGAGTAATCACAAGTGCCACATCAAAACATTCTAACTTTAAAGAAGTCTCTCCTCATAGTAATCTTGTGTTACAATCTTCACCCTTCATAATTTTGACTTTTTATTATCATGTTTACTTCCGTCATATCTTTCATATTTGGCTGACAAAAATCATTTGATACTTCCCATAATAACTAAACTTGTACAAAACATAAGCATGGCATCAACATACAACTATATTATCACATAATCTCCACTTATCACTTTAGCGTAAACACATTTATCCACTTCATCGGAAGAAAAGTAGCCTTTCAATAAAGGGTGTAGCCTAGTGGTTAATGAAGTGGTTAAGAACCATAAGGTCTCGGGTTCAAATCTTAGCGGAGACAAACACACTAAGTGATTTCTTCCCACCCATCCTAGCCTTAGTAGACATAGTTATCTAGTCCTTTTTGCTAGTGGAAAGTGGCAGGTATCACATTGAATTAGTCGAGGTGTACGTAAGTTGGCCCGTAGACTTGATCAGGTTTCTCATGCCACTATTTAGGAGCTTGTTTAAGGCAACAAAGTGATTTAATTAATTTTAAACTTTATTTTCTTGTCTTGGACCGATACATCCCTTGAGTTGAACCATATACCTCTTCTTTTAATTAATCACCATTAATAAAGTTGGTTTAACATTCATTTGATGAATAAAAAACTCATCAATTGAGAATAAGCCTATTAAAATTCAAGTAGAGGAAATTCTAGCTATGAGTGCAAGATTTTATTTTTGAGAAAATCTTCCGCTACTAATTGAGCTTTATATTTATCTAAAGAGCCATCAAGATTTAATTTTCTTTTGAAAATTCATTTACAATCCATAAATCTTGCACCAAGAGGTAAACTAGTCAAAACACGTTTTACTTTTCATGATAGTATCAATTTCAACTTTTATCGTCTCTTTCAACATGTAGCATGAAAAGAAGATAGAGCTTAAAAATAAGTAGATGGTTCATTATCAACCAGAAAAGTTAGAAAATCATTTCCATAAGAAAAAATATTCTTTTCTTGGATTTTTGCTTCTCAGTTACTCAGTAGTGGTCATTTCATTATATGTCTCGATAGGTGCATGAGAAATTTTATCCGACCGTAGAAAACTATGCTCAAAAAAATTATCACATTTTGTTTCAATTATTGTATTGCAGCCAAACACATCACTCTTTAAAATAAAAAACCGATATGCAACATTATGTTCAACATGTCTAATAAGAATGCAATCAAAATATTTAGAACCTAGTTTTCTCTTTCAGTTCAGACAAAAGAACATTAGCAGGATAGCCTTCCTGACACATGGCAATGTTTAATTGGAAAACATGGGAGGTTCTCGACACTTCACACTATTTAGGATTAGCCTAACTACACTCCAACTACTCAACTTCACAACTTCTTGGTTTTGCTATCTAAATTTTATTTTTCCAGCTCACACTAATAAAGGAAGGCTTGGTTAATACTAAAAAAAAATTCACACTATAACACTACATTGCACGAGCCACGAAGCCTGATTGTATTACTATCATTTATTGTTCTATATTTTCGCCTCGTCTCTCCAAGGGTATCTACTAAATAAATGCTCAGGCAATAGATACGAATTTATCAGCCCAGTTGCTTGATATTTGCTCATACACTTATCTTCCTTCCATCTTTTCCCTTATAATTTAGGATTAAAAACCTCTTTTATTCAAACAATACATCCGTTAACACATTTAACAAAATCCACAATTTCACAACATATAGCAACCAAATCAACAATGCAGAAAACTCAACAGAGCCATCAAAAACGAAAACAGACGAGAATTTGAGCTTCTATTGTGCACAAAATAAACTTCACATTTGAAGAATTAGGGCGAAAATGTGTTTACCAGTATCTGGAGAGAGAGGATCGAGCTTGAATTAAACGTGACATGATCCGTTTCACCTATGAATGAATCTCAAAGCTGCGAAATGGAATAGAGAAATCTCTGGATTTTTCTGTATACTGATACTGTTGCTTATGCTATGTGTATTTTTTTAAAGGTTAATTGCAGAGAGAGATTTACGTGGACGGTTTATGGAGCGGCACGCAAGTGGAACATGTGGCTTAATATGTGCCGAGCCCCCAACCGGACTTTTGAACCCGAAAATCAATAATGGGTCTTAGGTTGGGCTCAGATTAAAGGACCAAAAAATTAGGAAAAGGTCATAAAATCCAAAATAATTACATGTTCATATCCAAATCGAAAATAATTTAAGAAATATTCATTCTCTCATAAATAATTACAGCTCATAACCTCCTTCATTGAGGCTGATAATTTTTGTTTAACTGATACTATATCAGTATCATATTTGTATTAGTATCATTAGGGCTAATAATTTCGCTTAACTAATACAGTACATATATATGTTGTATTGATATGATTAAGGTTTCTTGTTAAGAAATTATTCATTAGTCAATGATACTATAAGAGTATATGTATATTGTTGTGATATGATTAAGGTTTTTTGTTCATAAATTATTCATTAGTCAATGATACTATAAGAGTATATGTATATTGTTGTGATATGATTAAGGTTTCTTGTTCAGAAATTACTCATTAGTCAATAATATTATAAAAGTATATATATATAATTAAATTTATTTTGCTTTGTTAATTATATAAAATAGGGGTATATAGCATATTGGATTAAAAGGCTACCTATGAAAATAGCTATATAACATATTGTTAATTTCATATTAGAAAATGATCACAAAATGTTTTGAGGTTGGAAATATTATAATGTTTGAAGAAAAAAGGTGCTCAAAGGAATTAGTAAGTAAAATGAATAGGATCAGTTTGGTGCTTACAATGGGTTAATGTCATCATGACTTCTCTAGTTAATTAATTAGTATATAGAATTGATTATATTACCAAAATATATAGGAAAATTAAGAAAATAAAATAGAAAAAGCAAGGGTAAAAGGGTAACTGTCAAAGTAAGGGTACAAAGGCAACTGCCAAAAATAGTAGTACTACTGATAAAATACAAGTGAAATAATGAAAAGTCATTTTTATTTTTATTTTGTAAATGAGACAGTAGCACAACCCTTAATAGTTGAATGTACATAACTTTTAAGGCAAAATGGTCTTGTGAACCCTTGTGCTTCTATGAGTTTGTATTGTGAACCCTTCTACTTATCAATTTGTCATCTGGACCCCTGAATTTATCTAAACTCAATATTTTAAACACTTTTTTTTACTCTTTAATTGTGTGTGTATCACAAACGTCTGACACGTAATTTTAAAAATAATTACAAAATGATACGTGTATATATATACCACTTCATGTCATCTTGACATTTTTATTATATTTAATTAATATATTTCTGATTTATAATTGCCTTTTGCCACTAAACCCACCACTTTCCCCCACAATCTCATTTCATTTCTCTTTCATCTTCCTTGCACATTTTTTTTCAACCTCTTCTACTCTTTTCATTGAAGAAAAAATACCAGCAGCAATCAAGGCAATCCGTCTTTGTTTTCATCCAATCGAAGAAGAGAGGTTCGCCGCTTGAGTGTACCGTGTGTCAGCGTCGTCCTAGATCAATATTTGTGTGTGGCTATATATACCCACATTTTTTCTTTCTCATTTTTTTCTTCATTCCCACAAAATTGTTTGAGTATTTTTGTTGGTTTTGTTTGATTTTTAATTTATCTATGTAAATTTTGTAACTTATTTTCGAATTTGTATGTTGTTTAGTCTAGATTTCATCTTTTATTTATGTCTTTGTTTAATTTTTAGGTTTTTAGTCGATTATACTGATTTTTTTGAAATTTTTTGGGGATTCTATTTGTTATGCTTTCAATTACATGTTTCATGATTTATATTAGATTATAGGATTCTAAGAAAAACAACTTTCATGATGATGTAGAAAACTACAATAGGATCAACCATAAAATGAAGCAAAGAATTAACTGGAAATGCATAGAAATAAAAGAGGAGTATAACGATGAAAAAAAATGGAGAAGAAATTTGGAGAAAGAAGATAGAAATAGAGGCAAGAAAAAGCTCAAATTTGTCTAATAATGGCGTTAAATGCAAATGGGGAAGAAGAGGGCTTTATAAAACCCTAATGTGGCTATTAGACCCTTTTAACCAGATTTCACGCTCCTCAGGTGTGTGTATCACACGCCCTTTGGCTGTGTTTGCCACATAGAACGCCAAGTCAGAAAACGTGTTTAAAATGTTGAGTTTAGATGGGTTCATGGGTCCAGATGACAAATGGGTAAGTAGAAGAATTTACAATACAAACTCATACAAGTAAGTACAAAGGTCCACCAGACTCTTTTGCCAACTTTTAAAGCAATAGTTTGAGTGAATTTCAAAAATACCCACACTTGTTGACGGTAGGGTGGCTGCTTATTGTCATTTATATATATAATATATGCAAATTTACAAAATGAGTTATATTCAAGAATACACTTGTGAATTCGAAGAATATTATTACAAAATATTTGATTGTAGTAAGGAAATGCTACTCATTGGGTTGACCCTGCATCTGACTCACAAAGTCTTTATTTTTTTTGCTTTTGGTGCAAAAAATTTCTAGATATTTTCTTTTATTTCAGGTTATGAACAGTTTTTTGCCTTCACGACCTCAGTCTTACGGCTACTTCCTTATTGTTCGTCCCTAGGGCTGAAGATCGCAACCTTCACTTACTACTATTCATGGAATTTAGAGAAGAGAGGTATCATATATATATATAAAATTATTTAAAAAATTATAATACAAATTGGATTCAAGTAAAGTATTTATCTAAATTAGACCCAATTCAAACTATTTACCCTGACTAGCCCACGACTCAAACTATTTAACCAGCAACCCCCTTGTTCTATTCATTGAACCACTGCTTCTTCATCTTTGATATCATCGTAGTATATATATACTTTGATAGTATCTATATACTCTGATTGTATCAAACAATAACTGATCAGTCTTTTCGCTGAAACACTCTTTGATCCTCCTTGATGCCAGCATAGTATAAATATATATACTCAAATGGAATCAAGGAGTAACTGAGTAGTATTTTTCACTGAAGCAATGGTTCCTCCTCTTTGATACCATCAAAGTATATATATATATACACTTTGATGGTATCAAGTAGTAAATATGCATTAGTAGTAAAAAATAGCAGAGTGTAAAAGTAAGGAGATAACCGCTTGTAAATAGTTCTCTTTTTTGGAATATAAAAGTTTTTTCCTAATATTATTGGGCCCGTGCGTAGTTCGTACTATTTTTACGAGAGCAACTAGTATGGCTATAAGCCACGATATTGAGACTTTTAGGTATGAATGAATTTCAATTGTATTCAATATTTTTTTATTTTTTAAAATAAAATAATATTATTATTGATTATACTTTCAGATACTCCGTTTTACACAACGTATCAAATAACTTTATAAATTGATCTTCAATATTATTATAAAATGTACTTGTGTGATGTAGTTTGATAAGAAATTTTGTTTGCATTTTGTTATTTCAGAAACTGTTCAAGTTTAAAGAAGGGTAATATGAAGATTTTTGGAAGCTGATTTGTTCTCTTTCTTTGATAAGTTAGACAAAAAGGCTGATTTGTATTTGGCCAAAATTTACATAGATAATTTATTATATAATTTTATTAATGAATTATGGAATATATATATAATTTCTTTTACGTCTCTTTCTTGATGACGTAAGTGCTCACGTTTCTTGGTTGTCTATATCTTTGCTGCTTCTTTCTCAATAATATATCTGTTTCTAGTTTATCATAGGTAAATAATTGTATTCTTCAAGTGCTAGACAACCAAGAAAACTTTTTCTATTATGTTTGTAATCCTTCCTAGCATATACCAAATATATATAGGATTTTTAAAACAATTTTAATATAGTAACACAAAAACTAACTCGAATAATATTTGAATATTTAAGATTCATATATAATCCATTTTTAACGTTGTTAATTAGAGAAAAAAAATGTAATATATTTTGAATTCAATACATAATACATAATATAAGCATGTTTTAATGCACGTGGTGGATATATAACTAAGATATTTTTAATACAAACATATTATAAGTATTTTATGAGAATTTCAAACATTTCAGTATTACCTAAACTAGTTTTCATTGTCAAAAATGGATTATATTTGTCCTAGAATTACAACTATCGAATTCATTACCATGTATAATATTGAATTCAAATTGTATTACAACCATAATTTTTACTCCCTCCATTTCAAATTAATTGAATTGTTGAGACATTTTTTATTTTTCAAATTAACTTAATTGTTCAAGTTTCAAGATTATTTTTAGAATGTTCTTCCAATTTCACCCTTCATTAGTTAGTATTAGAATTAGTTATTAATTAATAAGGATAAAAATGAAAAGTCATGCCTAATTTATGTCTTGATCTTCTTTTCTTAAAATATGTAAAATACCTTAACAATTCAATTAATTTAAATGAAGAAAATATTTAATCCAGTTCTAATACAACTTTTCAAAACTTCACCTCTTCTCGAATCTCTAAAACAGTTGTCTCACATCTCACTAAAATAAATGAGTTAACAGTTTAGCAAAATTAAAAGGTTTCACAGGCGCATTTTTGCCGCGTCGCCCACTTTCACGGACAACCCACCAGCCTCACAGCGCCCAATTCAACATCAGCTTTGCGAAGAAAACAGTGCCACAATTATTTCACTTCACCTGTTTTTCAACTACCACCTCTATGAATAGAAACAAATTTGAAATAGTCGAATTTTGATGCAGATATCAAATATATAAAAAAAAAAAGTCACTACCGCCAAGAAAATTTAGACATTGCTACTCTCTTTTTTTTCTCAAGATATTGCGTAGTTTGAATTTTAAGAGTCAAATAATTTGATTTTAATTGTGAATTAGGGTATGGAATATTTTTTTTTTAAAAAGTTAAAATTTATATATTTGAAAATTATATTAAAAAAATATTATAAATCACAATAACTGACATATGAAAATATATATGAAAAAGTTACGATCAAAAATAAATTTATTTGAATTTCGAATTATAAAAGTGTCACAAAAATGGAAATAAAGGGATTTTTGTTATTTGATATTAATATTGAGTTTTGGTTAATTTAAAATTTGTGTGGGTTTTATATTAGTTGGAAAACATCTTCTAATAACATGATTTCTTTTATATACCATAACAATAAGAATAACATATTCAGTAATTTCTTTTATATTTAAGATTAGAATTCCAAAATTAATACTTAAAAATAAAGAAATTTCATTCATTTTAATGCCATCCTTATCAATAACTGAGACATTACTATTTGCTAACATCACTTCCCATACAACTGGAGAAACATTTAATTTACTCCACTTAATATATATATTTTAAAAAAACTTTTTTAATGCTGAACACACTTGAATCCAACAGATAGAATATATACTTTTATTGTTTCTTCTCCACTTTATTATTCCCCTCTTTAGTGGAGGATCAAAATGCAATAGTATTTTATTTATTAAATTATTATAATTACATAAACACTATGGATAACATCAAAACCAAGATCTGTCTTTTGATTTTCGAGTTTCATTTTAAGTAACTTTATAACAATGTTCATTTATTTTTAAAAAAAGGAAGAATTTAGCATTTTAAAAATATATTTCTATTTATTCTTGTTTTAGTTCACAGTAAATAATTTTTAGGTTTTAATATATCCATCAAATACATAAAGAGTGTTATTTAAATTAAAATCTTATTTGTTTGCATTTAATCTTAACGATATGTCTTCAACTCCATCCATTCGTCACCATCATCAACCACTATTACCTACTATCCCCGTTGTTACCTTTCATTATCAACTACACCATTAATCATAATCACCAATATAGTTAGCAATGTCTATCATTTGTCGTCACCATTATTAGCTACCATTTATAACCATTACCATAACCACGACATGATACATACAAGCTATTCTAATGCAAGAATTAGTGGTTGATTTCTCTGCTCAAACTCATGTAACACGGAGATAAATTATATACTTGACATGATACATATTTGGCAAAATACTTGATAGTGTATCTTAAATTTGTCAATAAATATTATTTTGATACTTGGACTATAATATGTTTCCAATTAAACACCTAAACGTATAATTAAATATTTCTATAGATACTTTTGAATTAAAAAAATGATTTTTTTTAATGTATGTCTCAAATATTCATTATGTACATAAGTAAATCACAACTCATCTCATCTCAACCAACAATTTACAATTCCCGTTAACTCAAAACTGGAAATCCCCCTTCCCCAGAAAAGCAGAAGAAGAAACAAAAAATGTCACATTGGTGATGATGATCGAGTTGATTGAGCAGAAGATTTTTCAAGTAGAAAATTTCGAGTTCAATATGATCTGCATGTGTTTCTCGATTGAGCTCGTCACACTCCAAGTAGTAGATTTTGAGTTCCATATTATATGCATGCATTTTCAATTGAGCTCGTCGCACGAAATTTGTTAAAAAAAAAAGAGTGATAGAAGAATTTCTTTTAGTGATTTTGTCCATGGCTGTTTTGAGATTCTCCATGGCTGTTTTGAGATTCTCCATGGCTGTTTTGAGATTCTCCATGGCTCATTTCTCTAACTTCAATCACTACTTCTTCTTTCTCCTTCTCATCACCTAATTCTTCGGTTTCCTTTTCCAATTTCTTCTCGAATTTATTCAAATCACTTCCGTCTCCCAAAACAGAGTTTTTACTTAACACAGGCGTTGCCAAAAAACTAGGCCTCAAATCTCCAGCCATTATCACAACAATCTTCTCTTCAAACACCGGCATCGCCTTCACAATTCCGATCGCCGGTTTTTCACCGTCGCCGGACTCAGGATCTACTTCCGAATCGTGATCAATTTCGCCGTTTTCTCTTAAATGACCGGAGAGTTTCCAGTAAGAACAAGCTAAAATTAGAAGAGCGAAAGCTATTAACCCTAACATAGCTGCTAGACCGCCGAAGAGATACGGTACCGGAGAATGCCATGGCGATCTCTGTACCATCGCCGGCGGTGAAAATGTAGCTTTTACGGTTGATTTGGATTGTTCGAACTTTGATGTGATTGTAGAGAAGCCAATTGCTGTTCTCATTTTTCTATTTTTGGTTGAAATTTTTGTTGTTTGGAAAGTTTAGTGGAAACTGAGAGGTGTTTTTTTTTTTCTCTTTGTTGTTTTCTGAGCTTGAGAAGTGCAGAGTGATGAATGTGTATTTATAAGAGGAAGAGCAAGTGGAAGGAAAAAAGTTGAAAATTCCTAAAAGGGAAATATTTTTTCGGGATCGATAAAGATTATGATAGAATGATAAGTATTTTTTCACTCGATTGTACATGTGTTGCCTTTTTTAGAAAATGTTTCATCTTTAAATATAGAATTTTCTTGTGCGAATTTAAATTTAGTCAAAATTTTAAGGGAGAAGGCATAAATGCCCTCTAGACTATGACCGAAAATCTAGAGACACATTTTAACTAAACTAAGGTCCTATTATCCCCTGAACTCATTTTGTATATAATATTGTACACCTTTTTACTTATGTGGCACACCCCGTGACTCCACGCAGTTGAGGTGCGTGGGAGATATTTGGATGCCACGTAAGTCAAAAGGGTGTACAAAATTACAAAAAAAATGAGTTTAGGGGTAATATAACTTTAGTTTAATTAATGTGTGTCTCTGAGATTTTGGTCATAGTCTAGGAAGCTACTACTACCTTTTCCCAAATTTTAATACGATATCGAATGAAAAAAGAATTTCTAATTTTTTAAAAATTGTATTTCTTTTTATTTATATTTTCAAGACAAACTTTTTATTTATTTGAGAAGAGGGTGGACCTTTGGGTAGGTAAATTTGAATACTGCATTTTAGTGGTACCAAAGTAAGTTGAAACAATTGAATTGTAACCTCGGCCCCTATTGATCATAGTGTTATTACTATTTTCTTAGCCGAACACAAAAAATAAAAGAAGTATGCAGGGTGAATACGAAGTAAATTCGCATAAATCCTCAAAGACTTTGTCCTTCCCCGCTTCTTATAAAAGCATTTTTTTTTTTGCCCCGCTTCGTATAACTTTAATTATTTTTTATTGTTTCTAACACTATATAGTGACAAAAACATTTATTCGTGCTAGAAGTGAATTGATTCCTAGTAATTGATTCACACCTTGCAAAGTATGCTTTCCATACATCAAACTTCACGTTTTGGATGCCTTCACCAATATGAAATTCTTCAATCCTCTAGTAGGATCTTTGACATCAATTATGCTAATCTCCTTCTTTATTAGGAATCTACTATACTTGATTGTAGCAACAACAATGAAGTTGTTGAATCACTATTGAATTTTTTTATTAAGGCACAAACTACATAACTTCATTAACTGTTATGTATTTTTCGGGATCATGGTGATGAGACATGTAAAACTTAGTTTGTGGAGGAGATCGTTGGGTGTGTGAACAAAGTCCCACATGTGTAGCGGAATTTGGTAAGCACATATAAGATATAGGATCTCTCCAGATGGTGTGAAGGTTTTTGTAAAAATCGTGCAATCTTGACCCAAAGCGAAGAATATCACACTATGTTAAAAGTATCTTTAGGTAGATTCAGCCCAACATGTCTTAACATGAATATACATAAAAGTTTTCACATATATAAATGAATTTCAAACATAAATATATCTAATTAATAACCACAATTTTCTTTTTTATCTTCCACATCATTTATGAACACTGTATTACTCTCTCTATTCTAATTTATGTGACATTTTTCGAATTTTGAGATTCAACCAACACTTTCATTGACCATAATTGATCAATTATTTTGACTTGTAGTATTTCTGTACAGTTTTAAAATATGTAATGTTTGACTTTTGAAATTAGAACTATGTCACATAAATTGGGACCGAGTAAAAGTCAGTGGTTAGAGCCATGCTAAAGGTGAGCAAGGCAAAGCAGGGAGGGAACTCTGATCCTTTCTTTGTTGCAACTTTTGTTGGGGTGCGATTTGTTAAATATTGAAGAATCATGATAACTAATAAACCTAAAAACATGAAGCATGCTTTGCGGATTCTATTTTCATGTGCAACACACAAATTCTTTTCATATTGACAACTTTTTTTTATATGTAAAAATAGTTTGGTTTATGTTATGGGACTTGTTGATAAGATTAGAGTTGAGACTCAAGGGCTTGAACACGTACGTTTTGGCACATGTTGATGAGACCTAATTTACACTAAATTGCACAAGAATATCACAATCTTCCATTTTGCATTTGAGTTTTTCTTTCATTATTTTAGCAAAATAGTTCAAGCATCTATCTGGATTGTGGTGAGATGGTCGGGGTTCCTCCACCCTTTATTAGAGGTTTTGAGTACTGATCATGGAGAAAATCATATTAAAACTGTTGTCCCTAATAGACCCTGCATTGTGCGATCTGAATTCGATTGAGTTCAGATAAGAAAAATTATTTGATATCTATACTGATGGGAGGTAACAGATTCACGATAAATAATGTAGATGCACGAAAACAAATCTCAAATTGTCTTTGAGTTCTAATATGGAACGACAAGAGGATGTTGTTATTGACATCATCCACCAAGTAATATTCCTACTAGTGAATGTGTCTATAATGATGATGAAATACAACATTATCTCATTGAAAATGAATACGGATCCTAGATTTGGGCCCACCTAGTGGGCCTTTATTGGGCCTAGTGGCAAATAGGGAAACCCCACTCAAGTTTTTCAGTGTGATTGGGCTATAAAAAAGAGTTTACAATCATTAATCAGTCCTAAAGAGGTGAATAAAAGAATATAATTTGTGGGGTAAAGTGAAACATTATAATCATCCATTAGATGCTATTATTATTTTGCTTTATAATTTGATGTTATTGCCTCATACATATCCACTAAACTAGTAGAACTTGAGATAAATTTCGCATTTATTATGTGAAAATTTCAATTCTTTTCGCGCTTTTAATCATTTTATGTGAAAATGTTTAATTAAAAATAAAAGAAATTTTTTTATATGTAAGTCAGACAATCATATACATGAAATTTATTATAAACATTAGAATTAGCTACAAAACTTCGTTGCTAATGATCTATTGCTAAATTGCTTGTAGCTAATAATATTTTTATAAGTTGTTGCAAATTTGTTGTTGACTAGAATTAACGATAGATTTTGCTGTTAGCTATAAAATTTATACCATGATTATATATTTTGTTAAAAGAAAATTGGAATAGATTTATGTTTTACTCGTTGAGAAGTTATAGTTTTGTGATGGGAGTAAAAAAAAAGGAGATGCCATAAATCCAAACAACTAATGACACTAAATAAAGGAGGACTAAAATGGCAAGGATTAAGTTCATTGTAAAAGAAAACAACTTGTGCTTCTCTTGGAAGAAGATGAATATTGATGAAGAAAGTGGTTTTTGTCTATTTAATTAAACAATAATTTCCTTAAGAAAATAACTTTTAATAGTTTAATAGATGAAACACCATCAAAAGACATTATCAATAAAAGCTTTTTAGAAGCTTCTATAGTTGAAATATTACTTATTAAGGTAAGTACCATGCTAAATTGTACTATGTGGCATTAGTTTAAATAATTTATTCAAAAAAAATTAACATAATTTTCAAAAATATTTTAAATTTTTTCATTTTATTGTTAGTGAAAATTTTGTATCGTCACACAAATATTATAACATATTTTTAAAATTATAAAATTTTAGATTTTGTAAAATCATATTTATATATTCATTATTCAACATAGTATGCTTTTTAAAAGTTCATTGATGTATGAATTGTGTCATAGGGTGTGTTTGGTATGAAGGAAAACATTTTCCGGAAAATGTTTTCCAATTTTCTCATGTTTGGTTGGGCTAAATGTTTTGGAAAATGTTTTCCAAATCAACTCATTTTCCTCGAATTTAAGGAAAATGACTTCCCTTCTAAACTTAAGGAAAACATTTTCCAAAACTCTCTTCCAACTTCAAATTACAATTATTTTTTTGTTGAAAAAATTAATTTATTTTGTCCCTACCCTCAAACCACCCCCAACCAACCCTCCCCCCCCAAAAAAAAAAAAAAAAAAAAAAAATTTTAAAGCTTGTTTTTAAATTCAATTTTTTTACCCCACCCTCACCCCTACCCCCACCCCCTCCCAAAAAAATATTAAAAATTGTTTTTAAAAGATATTTCTAATTTCAATTTTTTATTATTTTACCCCCTACCCACTACCCTCGCCCCCCCCCCCATCAACCCCCCTATCAGCCCCCAACCCCCTTCAAAAAGAAAAAAAATTAAGTTTGTTTTTGAAAAATATTTTCAACTTTCAATTTTTATTTTTTCATCCCGATCCTCGATCACCCACCCCTCTCTCCGGTCACCCCCCCCCCCCCCAAAAAAAAATTGAGTTTATTTTTAAAAAATATTTACAAATTCAAAATTTCATTTTTTCACCCTACCCTCGACCCCCACCCACCTCCTACCCAGCCCCCCACCCACCCACCCCTAACACCCCCCCTCCCCAAAAAAAAAAAAATTCAAGTTTGTTTTTAAAAAATATTTTCAATTTCAAAATTTCATTTTTTCATCCCTACCCTCGACCCCCACCCACCCACCCCCCTACCAGCCCCCCCCCCCAAAAAAAATAAAATTCAAGTTTGTTTTTAAAAAATATTTTCAATTTCAAAATTTCATTTTTTCATCCCTACCCTCGACCCCCACCCACCCCCCTACCAGCCCCCCCCCCCCAAAAAAAAATAAAAAATTTTAAGTTTGTTTTTCAAAAATATTTTCAACTTCAAAATTTCAAATTTTCACCCCTACCCTCGACCCCCTTCACCCACCCCCCACCCCCCAAAAAAATTTAAGTTTGTTTTTAAAAACTATTTTCAATTTCAAAAATTATTTTCTACTTTAGTAAAAATAAAAGATATTGCTCAAAAATATTTTTCATTCATAAATCAAACACTAAAATTTTTTTCCGGAAAATATTTTCTACTCACCAACCAAACATGAGAAAATAAGTCAAAAATCAACTTGTTTTCCAGGAAAACATTTTCCTTCATACCAAACACACCCATAATCTATCATATTATGATTATTATATAAAGTTAATCATAGTTGCCACATCTTAGTTGAATAGAATTCTCAAAAATAATAATGGCACTAATAATTTTTTTCTTAATATAGGGCATTTGCTTTTAGCTTGTCTGTTTAAATCAAATAATATGCTGGCCAACTAGCTTAAAATAGGATCACATAATTATTATTTTGGTGAGTGGATAGGGCACATTCACTTAAAAAATAATTTTTTTAAATATAAGATATTGTTATGTAGAATTGTACTCTATGTATGTTTGATCGTGCAAATCGTACTTCTACATTGTTCAGTGTGGATAAGATTTACATATCTTAATTTGAATACATGCATCTCGATATTAAGATAGTGTATTAAGATTTGAATATTAATAATTGAGACTATTTGTTCTTTCATCATCTGAATAAATATAACTAGTTTTTATTTAGAAATTATTAAATATGAAATTCAATAAAATACTAAATTTAATCTAACTATATCAATTAAGTTTTTTTAAAACTATATGATAGTTGGTGATGGTGATGACAAGCAAGCGGAATTTTAATTGATTGAGAATGATCTTGGCTAATGGTTATGTGGTGGTAATAGTTAGTGGCAATGGTGACTAACATAGTGGTTAATGGTTATATAGTTGGTTATGATGGTTAGTAAATAACTAATGATCATAATGATTGACGGTATATATTGGTGATTAATGATGGTGATTGTCAGTAATGTTTGATAATAATTGTGTAATAGTAATGGATAATAATAATTATAAATGATGAATATTAATATTGACGACTGATTATATGATTGACAGTAATGGTGGTTGTGATTATGTTGTTAATTGTGTGTTGTGGTTGGCTGAAGAACTAAAATCATAAAACAAAAACTCAATAAAATGTAATAGATTTTCAAAATCTAAGGGGTCCCTAGATCCATTTTTTTTAATATAAAGAATCTTTTTTGTTTTGTTTAAACATAATGGTAAAATATGGGGAGAGTGAAATGACACCCTTTGAAATTCCTCAAGAACAAAAGAATATAAGAGATCATATAAATGCATTTAGGAATTAGCATGGAATATGTAGCTAACCTCAATTTGCAAGTGCAATTTTGAGCTAAATTCTAAAATTATCTAAGATTATGATTTGATATTTTAGGTTATTCTCATCCATTTAAAAAGTGCCTTTTAAGTGGAATATATTATCATATCATATAGAAATTATAACAAACAAAAGTTATTCTCTGTAATTACCTAATAGTAGTTAAAACTCCAATGTCAACATTTTTTCCTTTTAAAAAAATTCTTATTAAGTTGGATCCAGGAATAATATTTTACTATATTAAATTTTATAAAGATGATATACTCTATTGACTATTTAAATTTTATTGTAAAAAAAAACAACTTGCCTTGATTCTTAAGAATTAAGATCATTACTTTGGGATATTGTCTGGCATAAATTTGCATAAAATGAAACGAATAAATTAGTATAAATAACTTAATTCTGTCCAAACTTAAATATTTTTGCCAGAGAAAACTAGTATATGTAACCAACCAATTTTTAATATTCCTGTTTATCTATTTCTATAAAAAAAAAGTTATATATATATATATATATATATATCAGGTACAATATTACTGGAAATAAAGGTTTTCTCCATTGTTGTCGATTAGTGGGAAATTTTAGTTATAAAACATAATTTTTTCACTCATTTCCCATCAAACCAGCTCAGTCAGGCATGGACCCACCCTTAGCTAAGGGGTGTAAAGCAACACCCCTTCGTTGAAAAATTACATTATATATAAAAGTCAATTTTGATTTAATAAATATATATATAAATATTGACACCTCTTGACATAAGTTAAAAGGTTTAGTGTAGTGATTAAGGCATTGTGAAAATTTCTTGAGGTCGTGTGTTCTAATCCTTCTAGCTCCATAATTTTATTTTTTACTACACGTCTACAACCATTGACACCCCTTATAATAACAATCTTGGATTCACTACTGAGCTAATGTAAAACTTCCTAAGTTTTTCGTAATAAAACATTATTATATATACTGAACATTTTTCGATGAAAATTTTTAATGAGAAAATAATTATTTTTTAGCAGTGGTAAAACTCTTCTTTTTTCTTGTTATTTTTTTGTGCAATTAAAAAATATAAAACTATAAAAGTTGTTAAAAGATTGTATAGATTGGTATTTTTTTTATTTTTCTTGATAAACTTATGCAAAATAAGTGAATCTTTTTTACATGGTTCTAATTGATACAACAATACTAAGGGTGTGTTTGGTATGAAAGAAAATGTTTTCCTAGAAAACAAGTTGATTTTTGACTTATTTTCTCATGTTTGGTTGGTGAGTAGAAAATATTTTCCAGAAAAGATTTTTAGTGTTTGATTTATGAATGATTTTTTTTTTTTGAGAAATATCTTTTATTTTTACTAGGATAGAAAATAATTTTTGAAATTGAAAATATTTTTTAAAAACAAACTTAAATTTTTTTGGGGATGGGGTGGGGGGGTGGTAGGGGGTGGGTTGAGGGTAGGGGTGAAAAATTAAATTTTTGAAGTTGAAAATATTTTTTAAAAACAAACTTAAAATTTTTTTTGGGGATGGGGGATGGTAGGGGTTGGGTGGGGGGGGGGGTCGAGGATTGGGGTGAAAAAATAAAATTTTGAAATTGAAAATATTTTTTAAAAACAAACTTAATTTTTTTTTTGGGGGTGGTGGGGGGGGAGGGTGCTGGTAGGGGGTGGGTGGAGTGGGGTGAAATTTTGAAATTGAAAATATTTTTGAAAAACAAACTTAAAATTATTTTTGGGGTGGTGGTGGTGGGGGGGCTGGAGGGGGGTCGAGGGTAGGGGTGAAAAAATGAAATTTTGAAATTGAAAATATTTTTTAAAAACAAACTTAAATTTTTTATTTTTTTGGGGGGGGGGGTAGGGCCTGGGTGGGTGGGGGATCGAGGGTAGAGATGAAAAAATGAAATTTTGAAATTGAAAATATTTTTAAAAACAAACTTTAATTTTTTTTTTTTGGGGGTGGGGGTCAAGGATAGCGTGAAAAAATGAAATTTTGAAGTTGAAAATATTTTTTAAAAACAAACTTGAATTTTTTTTTTGGGGGGTGGGTGGTAGGGGTAGGGTGAGTGGGGGGCTGGGTAGGAGGAGCATGGGGGGGGGTCAAGGTAGGGTGAAAAAATGAAATTTTGAAATTGAAAATATTTTTTAAAAACAAACTTAAATTATTTTTTTTGGGATAGGGGTGGCGAGTAGGGGGTGGGTGAGTTGGGGGGGGGGGAGGGGGGGATCGAGTGTAGGGGATAAAAAAAATAAAATTTTGAAGTAGAAAATATTTTTTTTAAAATAAACTCAATTTTTTTTGGGGGGGGGGGGGGATAGGCCGGGGAGGGGGCGTGGGTGATCGAGGATCGGAATGAAAAAATAAAAAATTGAAGTTGAAAATAATTTTTTAAAAACAGTAAAAAAAATTGATAGAGGGGGGGGGGGGCGAAGGTAGTGGGTGGGGGTAAAAAATAAAAAAATGAAATTAGAAATATCTTTTAAAATTTATTTTTAATATTTTTTGGGAGGGGGTGGGGGTAGGAGTAGGAGTGAGGGTGGGTAAAAAAATTGAATTTAAAAACAAGCTTTAAATTATTTTATTTTTTTTTGGGAGGGGGGGGGGGGGGTTGGTTGGGGGGCTGGTTTGAGGGTAGGGACAAAATAAATTGATTTTTTCAACAATTTTTTTTAAATTGGAAGTTGGAAGAGAGTTTTGGAAAATATTTTCCTTAAGTTTTGAAGGGAAGTCATTTTCCTTAAATTTGAGGAAAATGAGTTGATTTGAAAAACATTTTCCAAAACATTTAACCCAACCAAACATGAGAAAATTGAAAAACATTTTCCGAAAAATGTTTTCCTTCGTACCAAACACACCCTAAAAGAAAAAATCCAAATTCATATGTATAACCCAATAAAATTGGAACATGCAAAGTTGCTGTCATATCTGAAAAATTCTTCACTTGTTTTTTCTTTATATATCCAAAGCAAAAGCATATAGAATAAACACAAAAATATGCATGGTTGACACTATCAGTACGTAGTGCAGAATTAAATAATGAATATGTTCTTGAACAGAATCCCAAGATGTCAACCTTTTCTTTATTCCATATTGACACATGCATCTTTAACATCTTATTTACTTACTAAGAGTAGTGCACTAAATCAGAGTTCTCAGATTCGATCCCTATATATAAAAAAATTCTTGATAGAGAAATTTTTTCTCCGAATGGGACTTTACGTAGTGCAACTCTGAATTAACTATATTCCAATGTAGGTGAAGGAATATTAATAGCAAAGCAACAACAAGATGTGTACCTTATAACTTGCAGCGAAAATATTTGTTGTTGATTTTGCTGTCAAAACTAATTGCTTCTGATCTCTCTTTTAATCACAAGGAAACAAAGATCGTTCTCGTTCACAAACTAAGTATCTAAGATTGTGTCGATTCAATATTTTTGGCAAAAAAGATGACTTTTAGTTTTCTCTGTTTTCCTTTTCACTGATTTTCAACGTTCTCACGTTTCTATCTATTTTTCCACGTTCTCCAAAACACTCTCATTAGGAGTCTTTCAAGGGGAGGTTACCTTATAACGGTTCCCTCTTATCCTTTTAAAAAAGAATTATTCATTTAATTAATTAATTAGTTAAATTGGATCGGATCGGGCAGAACTTGATCAAGTCGGGTCGATCCACATGGGCGACCCACGAAACTTACCGTAGATACAAGACACTGAACACCAAATGAGAAATAAAAGAAAGTATCTTATTTGTTCAATATATCCTAGTAAATTTTTACCGTAAGATGTTTGATATTTCTATAGAATGTTCTTTGCACATTGGAATAAGTTTTTATTCCATTCTACGTTAAACACAACTATCTTCCTCCAAATACTTGGTCCCTGGAGAATAATTTTAAAGAGGTTGTTTAGTTTGAACACAAGTTATAATCGAATTAATTATATGCATTGGGATTAGTTATTAAGTTATTTAAAAATAACATGTATTGCATATTTTTTAAGAAGTTGTTTGTTTACACAAATTTTCTCCACCTCATTTAGTAAAAAGAGAGTTTTACTGACATTAAGGGTTTTTTTTTTTTTTTCATTTTCATTGCTTTATCTCGGAATAGCTAATTACAATACTATTATTCCATCTTCTAATAAGGATTATTTATCCTGATTACTAATATGCGTACAGCTTACCTCAAAATTAGTATCTAAACAATAAATAAAGCAATTCTATATTTTTATCCCAAAATTATCTATATTTGTCCAGCATACCGTACGAGTCCTTCTGGACTCTAATATAACTTAGATTATTTTCTTAGTATAGGAGAAGTGTTTGGAAATCATTATGGTAAATTGAGTTGTGGGCTACAACAAATGTATAGGCTATACCAGACACAATATAAAATATTGTGAAATTGACAAAAATAGTTTGCATAGAAGCCAATATTGTATTTTTTTATATATATACATTAATGTATAATATAGATATTAATATACTGTTATTCGTGTTGTATGTATAATTTTCGCCAGGGGAATTGTGTAATCTACGAGAAAATATTGACAAAACAATTTCCTCACACTTGTTAGGAAATTAAGGAAAGACCCAAAATGCAAGATAAGAATATACATAACATTGTATAAATATACTGGTACTATATATGACACATATAATTGAGATATTAATATACATGTATAAGATATGGACATATGAATATATTAAATTATGTTACTTATTCAATATATATATATATATATATATATATTATAGTTCTTTGCATATATTAATGGTTAGAAGTATATGCTTTAAACAACATGGTATACACATAGTGATATTATGTATATATATGTGTGTATTTGAGTATATTATCAAAATATATATAATATTGTTCTTTTTACATTTTTAATGGTTAAATGTATGTACTCTTGTATTCTTGTTTAGGCAATGAGGGTAACTGATGACTTCTTGTAGTAGTATGACACTGTCTATTCTTGTTTAGGCACTAAGAGCACCTTGTAGTAGTTACTTTTTGAAACTGATGACACCTTCTTGTAATTATCTTCTAGAATTGATGACTTCTTATTGTAGTCATTCTTTGATGAAAATGACACATTGTATCTAGTCAATCTTTGGCGAAGATGACACCTTGTATTCATGTTTAGGAATATAGGACTACTTTCTCGTAGTTATCTTTTGGAATCAATTGTTTCTTGTAGTAGTCATTTTTCAGCAAACATGACGTCTTGTATTCTTGTTTAGGCATTGAGGCTACCTTGTAGTCATTCTTAAAAGTGTCCAATAAAAATTTCTCAAGACACTTGATCATGATAAAGTATTGAATATCATTTCTACTTTGGTTTAGACATCTTTTTGAAGTTTAAAGTCTCCAAGACATTGACAATAATAAATTGCTCATGAATCCAAATATCTGCAAATTGAAATACACAAATCTAGCTAGCAAGAAACTCATGAGCTTGAATTGACTATTGTCTTAATTCATTGAATATGAATAACAATTTATAACACGACGTTGAAGGTGATGACAATGCTTAGCTACTGGAGATGTATCAGTAGATAACAGTACTGTAGTGACACATAAAAAATATTCAGGGACTTGAATTGGCTCTCCAGATCGCGATAATGTGTGTAGCAAGCAGGGGATATTCTAGGAGCTCGAGTTTCTGTACCAAGGGACATTTCTTGTACAATTCCTTTTGATCTTCATCGAATCCTGGATGATTTCTGCTTATGTATTTGAAGATATTTGTACTTGTTGGGCTGAAGATCAATTCACTCGCAAACATCACCAGTCATTGGGAAGTGTTGATAGAAGCTAACCATTAGTTTCATCCTGGAAACCCAAAGAATTAGATTCCAGAGATGAAGAAAGTGAACATATTAACGAGTAAAACTCCATGGGAAGCTCAGCGAAAAATGTGTTCATGACATCCTGAAAAGCTTGACAAATTGCAAAAGAAACAAACCACATATAGCCATATGCATCTACAATAACAACATACCCACTGTAATTTCACAGGTGAAGTTTGGGGAGGATAGAGTGTACGCAAACCTTACCCTTACCTCGTGAGAGGTAGAGAAGCTGTTTCCAAAAATAACCATATGCATCGATCTATGATACAAAGAAGACTTGTATTTTCCCTCTTCTATTCTTGGATCTAAAAGGCTATATATGGTTCATAAATGTGTGATGAAGAAACATTCTTGGACTTTGTTAGAAGATTTATAGCCACAACACAAACATCCAATGGCCAATCACTAAAGCAACATATTAGAAAGCATTGACTAACATCTGAAGGTATGTTTTGATTCTTCAATCAATCAATACATACATATAAGTAAGTTGGAATAAAGGAGAACAACATTCACATACTCCCAAGAACATGAGTGTGAGATCCCTCCTTTGACAAATTCATTTGGAGAGAAGTTTGATCCTTATTTGTACAAGAATGATGTGGCCCTTACATTGTGATAGTAACTTCTAAAACATTTAAACAATTTTATGAACTTGGTTTCTTATATCTAAAGTTGTGTAAAGTTTACCTATTGTATTTGTTGCTTAACATAAGTCCCTCTTTAATACTTGTCATTTTAAGAAAAATCTCTTCAATTTGCTTAACATTTATCGCAAGTCTTCAAAGTCATAAAGAAAATCTAAAAGTTACAGCCCAAAAGTCACGAGAAGTGGATTTGTTACCGGATATCCACATTTCTTTATTTACAATACAATACTCCGATGTACATGTACAAAGAAATTTTAGAAGAAGAAAGAGTGTACACAGTCAGAAGCGGGACCTATACCTTTAGGAAGGGGTGCACGTGCATTCACTAACTTCGGAAAAAATCATATGTATACAGTATATATGTATATCTATTTTAAGAAACTAACAGAAACTAGGATATAGTTAACACTGCACCCATAAAAACATATGAGTGTCCTTGTGTTGTTAGTATAAACTAGAGAAACCACCCTGGGACCAGAGATCAAATCCAACTAAAGCCCTTTTTTCATTATTTTTATTTTAAGTTTAAGTTTAGCTTAGAGCTCATATTTGTGCTAAGGTAATATTAGTGCAACCGAAGTCTTCAAATCCTGGGTTCTACATAATTATTCTTAATATACATTGTTTGTTGCCTCATTAAAAAATCTTATCAGGAAAAACCCTATGGGACAAAAACCTTGGTTAAGGTCACTGTCACCTAATATTATTTAGAGAACATAAAAACTGAAAATATACATATGTATTATGTATACTCGTGTCTAGAATATAAAAATAGTTATATAATCAAAACATACCTTATAGGAGATCTTGTGTTAATAACATGTTATAAAATAAAGACCGTATATTAAAACCTTAAATAGCAAAAGAGAGATAGTTTTGTAGTAACTTCTTCGGAGTAAATTTGCTGAGCATTTACCATAAGCCTTCAATATCATAAAGAAAACCTAAAAGATATAAAGTAAAGCCTAAAAGTCAGGAGAAATAGATTTGCTATAGAACATATGCATTTCTTTATTTATAACAAGGGAAAAAATATAATTAAAAAATCAGGAATAAGATGGCAAAATGGGTGGTTTATCTAGTGCGCACAAAGTGCTCACCACAGAGTGCTCACCCGAAGGGCAGAGGTTAGGGGTGTTCACGGGTCGATTTGGATCGGTTATTGGTCAAAATCAAAACCAAACCAACTTAATCAGTTTTAAAATTATTAAAACCAAACCAAACCAAATATAATATACATTTATCGGTTTGGTGGTTATTGGTTTCGGTTTGATTTGGTTCGATTATTCGGTTATTAACCATATACAAAAATAAAAGAAACAATTCATTCAAAATGTGAAAAAGTGACAACAATCCATTCAAAACGAAAAAAAGTTAGAATGACTTAAATTACTGAACTTTCAATCACTAAATTTACTATCAATAAAGCTTTAAAATTCACTATATTAGCCTAGAAGGAAGATAAAATAACATTTTCAGTCCTACAAAGAATTGTCATAGACGCTCATATACATGAAATCAATAAGATAAATGTTTTCATCTTGACAGTTTTGCTTTCAATAAGTAAATTATAATGAAATTCTAATGAAAATATATACAAGATCTTTAAAATTGTTTATAAAAATAATATATTAAGTATGTATATTAATAAAATATACGTATATAATTCATCGGTTTGGTTCGGTTATTTCTTCAATTTTTTCGAACATAAAACCATAACCAAACCAAACCAAACCAAACTCAAATAAAATCAGTTTTATTTCATCTGTTTGGTTCGGTTTTTCGGTTTGGATCAGTTTTTATCCAAATCGTGAACACCCCTAGCAGAGGTTGTAGCGGCTGCGGATTATCCTGGGATTAAAAAAAAAAAAAGTAAATGAGAGAAATAAGCTTTTTAAAAAAAGCATAATACGTCACATCTTCATACTCTAAATCAGGGGTGTGATTCGATTTTGAGTGTTTTGGTTTGAAGAAAATAGCATCCAATTCGAATTAAAATTAACTTGGTTTTGTTCGATTTTTCAATTTCTAGTTATGTCATATGAAATAATATCGATCTAATATTATACATAGAAAATAGTAACATATTTGAATGACGAACAAAGGATAACTATTTAAATAATGAGAAATAGTATGGTCAAATCTCTTAAATATATTTTTTTTGAACTCCAAATCATATGATTGAAATAATTAATTAATGGACACTATCGATATTATAAGATAGTAATACAACATTTGATGCGGTTGTCAAACACTCATCTGTCCATTTTAAACTTTTTAATTTATATCACAAAATAGAGCGTCCAACAATTTTTTTTAAATTAAAATTCAATCTATTATTGAAACTCAATTCACGAGTGAAATAATTAATTAAAATTTGTTAATCATCTGCCCATAAAGAGATGATTTTCTTTTAAAATTGTAAAAAACTAACAACCATTTGAAGTATTTTAATTATTCGAATTTAATACTTGAATTATTAGATGTGGATTTCTTGTTTATCATCGAATATTTATTAAAGTACACCTTAATTATGAGTTGTTTTTTTCCTACGTAAAATATTGACATACTTTAGATAGAAAAGACAACAACTGATAGTTAAAATATGTTCTAATAATTATTTGATGATAGTTCAAATAGGAAACAAACACACTTGATAATTCAAATATAAAACTTTAAAAATCAACATATAATAAATATGTTTTTGACCATTCACTCAAAAAATTTCAATTAATTTGATTCACTTCATTTTTTCAATTTATTTTTGATATTTATGCCCAGCCCCTACCTAAAGTACCCCCACAGCCCCACTAACACCTTTGTGTTAAACAGCACACGACTCTTTTCTTCGTTACCCACCTTCACCAACACAACAACTTTGTATTTTCCGAGTACTCCATCGGTATCATTTAAATGTGTTATTGTTTAATTTGGTACGATATTTTATAAATTAAAAAAAAAAAAAAATTAAAATTTTATAGACAAATATAATTTTAGATATCTATAAGGCTATAAATTATTTTATTAAGAGTAAAAATAATTTTAAAATAAATTATTTCTAATTATAATAAAATGATATTTTATATATCTTATGAAACAAGACACTTACCGATTTATTAATAACAAGTAGAACAAGACTCTTACAGATCTATTAACAACAAAGTAGATCTACACCGGAGGGTGTGCTTATTTTATTTCTCTTAAGTCAGAAGCTCCTTTATTTTTTTAAAATAAGATAGTAGTGGATCGAGAAAGCAAAGTTAAATGGCAAAAGATTTTATTGGATTCCGAAAGCTTGTAACATTGGCCCGAAACAATTCCTAAATTCGATTATTGAAATTGAATTCATTTTCAATTATTCTAAGCCGACTTATTATTCATTGGTTAGGACTTAGGATTAGGAATAAAAGCTAGCCAGAACTAATCTCTTCTTCTCGGTAAAAGCTAATGGTCCTAATAGATAATGAGTGTGGTGCGGGCTCTCTTTATTCCATAGATGTGCCCATGAGAAGGGAAGTCAAAACTTTAGATGTAGATCGATCAATTCCACTCAGTTATTTTGAAACAAACTAAAAATAAAAAAGATGCCACCTAAAATGAAACGGGGAGTACTAATTAATTCCAACTTATTTGGCTAAGATTAGAACACCTGTCATCCTCTCATTGGTCGTATCTCAGATTTCCTCCCTCCCTATTAAGATAAAACTTTGTCTGAATAATAAAGCAACAAAACACTCCTTCAAAGCTAAAAATCAATCTCCATTATTGCAATTTTAGAGAGAGAAACTACGCATTAGAGAGAGAAACTAGCAAAAGTTAACAAAAAAAACAACTCACAATAATGGTGGCGGAGAGCTGGAGCACGACGGCGAAATGCTGCGATGCCTGCAAAGCGACGCCGTCCACGGTGTTCTGCAAGGCGGACATGGCTTTTCTCTGCTTAACTTGCGACTCCAAAATCCACGCTGCGAACAAGCTCGCGTCCAGGCACGCGCGCGTTTGGGTCTGCGAAGTTTGCGAGCACGCGCCGGCGAGCGTCACGTGTAAAGCCGACGCCGCCGCACTCTGCGTCACCTGCGACCAGGACATCCACGCCGCTAATCCCTTAGCTCGACGCCACGAGCGGATCCCCGTAGTTCCATTCTACGACTCCGCCTCCGCCTCCGCCAAATCTCCTCGTGGTGCTGGTGCGGATGAAAATGATCCGCACCAGCACGAGGACGAGACGGAGGAAGAAGAAGCGGAAGCGGAGTCGTGGCTGCTCCAAGCGCCGAGCAGTAATACTCAAGGAATTGAGTATAAATCTGCGGAGTATTTGTTTAGCGATGTGGATCCGTATGTGGAAATGGATATAATTGCAGATCAGAAAACATGTACGACTACTATGGATATTGCTCGTAATCAAGAGGAGTATAAAGAAGATTGTGTTGTACCTCATGTACAAAACAATAAGAATGAGATCCAATTACAAGGCCCAGTTGTTGATGGTTACCCAACTTATGAAATGGATTTTTCTGGTGGATCTAAACCTTTCATGTACAACTTCACAACTCAATCCATTAGCCAAAGTGTATGTACTCTTTTTTTTCTCCATTTTTTACCTTTTAACTCTTCATTTTATTGCTTTAACCTATACCATAATCTCATAAGTGGGGTTTGATTAGCATAGAATATATTCGAATCTTACTTCTAATGAGATTATTTCTAATAGAGCCTCAACTCAAAAGAAACCTATAGAAAATAGCTAAAATTGTTAGAGAAGTATAAAATTTTCACGGTACTTTTCGTGATTATTTAATTTTTTTTTAAAAAAATATTAAATTAATATAATCTAATTTAATTTTAAAAACTAATCAAATTGATTTTCGAAAAACATAACATGACAAATAAAAATTGACGGATACAGTAATTTGCAAAATCGTTGGAGTTGAAAAGATTTTTCATAGTCTTTTTCTCGCAAATTAATGGAAAATTTGTGTTATAAAACATGATTTTTCCACCATGTTAACTCTTTCAAGCGAAAGGGGTTCGTATGAATCCCTTGCAACCCTGGTCAAGCCCTTAACTTAGATCTTATGACTGTCAGTATATAAAAGTTAAACAAATCATTTTAGTTTCCGCATAAACTAATGAAACGTTATGTTATTTGAACAGGTCTCTTCATCATCTATGGAAGTTGGAGTTGTGCCTGACCATAACACAATGACAGATGTATCAAACACATTTGTTAGAAACTCCGCCATTGACGGACTACCTAACCCGGTTTCGAGTTTAGACAGAGAAGCAAGAGTATTAAGGTATAGAGAGAAGAGAAAGAATCGAAAATTCGAGAAGACGATACGATATGCTTCTAGAAAAGCCTATGCTGAGACTCGACCTCGAATCAAAGGGAGATTTGCGAAGCGTACGGAGAACGACGCGGGAGACTCCCTTGTCGCCTCCGACACTTTGTACGGCGTCGTTCCGTCGTTTTGATAATCTTAAGAAGTATTTTTTTTTATGTTGTTGGTAAGGTAGGAGTAGTAGCTAGTAATATGATATGTGTACATATTTATTTTTTATTTGGTAGAATTTCCATTTCTACTTTTGTTTGTTTAGTAATGTAATGAGCTTTTCTTATTTTGCAAAGAAAATTAGCTCCATGGAAACTGATTAATTATGGTATTAAAAAGCTCTCATGTTGCTTCAATCTTTCTTTGGTATGTTTTTGATTAATATGAATTTGCATGGTGTAATACTTGTTTTAGGGGAAGTGTTTCCTATCAGAATTGCTTTCAATCTCAGTTTGAATCCAAAATCTCTTATTAAAAGAAGAAAGAACCTACTCATAATCCCTTTTTTTGGTTTCTATTCGATATTCGGTACCTCCTATTCAGATTTGCATTGGAAATAGTGAGAATCCAAAATTATCATTTTGAACCTCTCAACCTCTAATATTTACCTTCAGAGGTTCAAAATTAATATATAGAACAAAAATATTCTTAGAAATACCATATAAATATAATGTAATTTTTGGCCAAAAGGATTCAGGTAAACCCCCATATTGAGAAATGAAATGTTCACTAACGATGACGACCAGGGGCGGAGCCACCTTATAGAGGGTTTAACCGAACCCCCTTCGGCGGAAAATTATATTATTTATACATGGTTAAAATAATTTTTTATGTATATATAGGAGATGTTGAACCCCCTTTGGCTACTTCGTGTGTCTATTTCTACAGATTTTGAACCTCCTTACTGAAAATTTTGGCTCCGCCAGTGATGACGACTCCGTACCAGAGAAACTAGAATATACAAATTGCATGCTGAGTGCAAACATGGTAAATCAGCTAATCTATCATGATTAATTTTATTTATGAAATTGTTTCAATAGGTTGAACTAAATCATTTTCAAAATAATCAATTTATTTCTATCAATAGGCCGGTGGGAGCTATTATATATAAAGTTTGTTATTATTGCATCAATCAATGCCTTAGTCCGTAGTTTGAATAACCTCCACATTCAATGTTGAAGTTTAACAACTTTTTTCACGCTAGGTGTTCATATCATATTAATAAGTATAAAATACATTGTGATTTGTATAAAGAAATGGATTCAAAATTAAATTTTATGAATTCAATTTTAAGGCTTTTAGTACTCCCTATCCTATGTCCCAATTTATGTGATTTACTTTCTTTTTTAGTCAGTCCAAAAAGAATAACATATTTCTATATTAAATAACAATTTAACTATAAAATATCTATTTTACCCTTAATGAAATGATTTACAGCCACACAAAAATGTATATTTTCACTTTAGTCCCATATTGGGGGTAAAACGCTTTCTATCAAAGGCGACTCCATACCCAAGGGGGCTCGAACCCAAGACCTCATGTTGGTTAAGGATGAAGGAATACTTACCACTTCATCACAACCCTTGTTGGTGTAATTTGTAATTGCTTATTTAGTTTTTCATATTAATACAAATATTGAGTGCCATAATTTTTACTCTCTTTGTTCCAATTTACGCGACATTCTTTTTATTTTCAAGTTTGTCTCAAGAATGCCACCTTTTTATAGTTAAAAATAATTTATTCTTAAAAAATTTCATTTTACTCTTAATAAATAATCTATAACTCACATAAATGTTCAACATTTCTTTTAAGCCATAAATTAAAAATAAAAATAAAAATAATATAATTTTACGTCAGAATTAAATGATACCACATAAATTAAGATGGTTGGAATATTATTTTTGGAATATACCAGGAGAAAAGCAGTCTCAAGGAAACTGATGGATCGATCAAATAGTGTAAAGGAGAATAGTAGATTTTAGTGAAAAATGTGGTTGGCGTGTGCTTTTTCTTTACACGCTACACAAATATAGAGATAGTCATACTCCACTTTAATTTGAGAATATTATAGTTATGTGAAACAAGGACATCAAGATCAAAGTGAGGAGATTTTTGAAACGTTTCTCAATTGTGATGGAATTGTATTAGGAATCCACTCTTAATTTGTTTTTTTTAAGGGGAGGTGTAGCTATGTATGTTATTTAGAAATGACATAATATTAATTAATGAGATATGCATGTGATGAAGTTAACAATAGATTGGTGTTTGGAGGTAGACCGTGGAGTTTAAAGGTTTAGGTTGAACATGAGTAAGATGGAGTATTTATTTAGAATGCAAGTTCAGTGACGTAACTCATGTGACAGGTTTTAGAGTGAGAATAGATTCACAAGTCATCCTAAGAGAGGAAGTTTCAAGAATTTTTTATCAATAATTCAAGAAAATGGTGAGATTGGCGATGATGTTATACATCGTAGTAGAGTGGGGTGGATGAGATTGAGACTCACATTCAGTGCTTGTGAGATAAAAATGTTGTATTAGTCAAAAATTTGCATGCTCAGAAGATGAACCCAATGGGATTAAGAATATTAAGATGGATGTGTGGTCATACTATGAAAAATGATTAGAAACAAAGATATCAAAACAAGGTGAGAGTGGTTGCCTGATGAACAAGATGAGGGAAGCAAGACTAGGATGATTCTGACATGTGAAAGAAAGATGCACCAAATGTCTCAGTGGAGGTGTGAAAAGTTGATTATGGTGGGTCCGAAGAAAGATAGATGTAGGCCGAAGACATATTGGAGAAAAATAATTATACATGACATAACAAGCCGATTATCAAGGACATAATCCAAGATAGGAGTATTACTCTTTTATTATTTTTCTTCGATTTTATTATTACGTGTTGTTTTCTTTACTTCGATTATCATTTTATTTGTTATTGCTATTGTTCCTTTCTCTAATGTATTTTCTTTTCATATCTGATTTGATATACTTTACTTGAGACAGAGGATTATCGAAAACAATCTATCTACCTTCACAAGACAGAAGCAAGGCTACATAGTACATGCATACCACCCTCTTCAAACTCCACTCGTAGAATTACTCCAAGTATGTCATTATTGTGAAATAAAGACGCCCTTTTGGTATTCCTATTTTCATATTCCATTTTAACTCATTAAAACAAAAAGATAAATTAATTTATCTAAAATTTGAAAGTGTTTTCAAATATTTGTTTATAGAAGTTATCAACATTTAACTTAACACAATATTAATTCAATAAAAAGAGATTTCTTTTTTTTCTTGCTAGTAAGACAAAGACATTACGATACAATTCAATTCAATTCCTAATCCACCCTTTTCTACCCAACTTAAGTAAAAACATTTTAAAATAATACACTTTAATTGGTACAACGAACTCTTTCCAACCCATCAATTTGTTGTGGACAGAAAATTTACACTACTCAACATCTAGGATAATATTAAAGTCACATCCATACACGGTTTACGCAACACTTTAGTTCCTTTCAGCAAGCTACTCACCAAAGTATTAAAAGAAAAAGTGAGAGAGAGAAAAATCAAAATAATAATAAATTATTACTAATAATCAATTTGTGGGTCAACTTTAATATCAAATTCTAAAAGCTTATTGGCTGAATAGATTTCCTCATATCCTAAACTTTCCAAGTGGACGTGTGAGAATTGAGAAATCGTATGGTAGTTGGTTAGAATTATTTTTAATCAAGAAGTCTTGAATTTGAGTCTCTTTGGATACAAACTCGCCTTTATTAGTGAGTACTTTATTCTCTATGTGAGATTTTTTGGCGCAAATACAAATTAGTCAAGCATCAATATCGATAACATAAATTCTTTTTAGGATAAAAAGAAAATGTCACATAATTGAGATGAAGGAAATAACTGTTATAAATTAAAAATTACAAAGCAAGTAAAATAGAGAAAGTACATAAAACCACGTATGGAGAGCTTTAGTGTATCATAGCATTTTTTAAATATTATTATTATTATGGTAGTTTAGTAACTTCTTAATTGTTTATATAATTAAGGGAAAAAGGACAAATATACCCCCGAACTAACGAAAATGGTATATAAATACCCTTCGTTATACTATTGAGACACTAGAGCCCCTACCGTCCAAAAAGTGGTGCATCTATGCCCTTCTCTCTAACGGAAGGACACGTGTCATCATCCTATGAATCTACCCTTATTATTCACCAAATTCTAAATCCACAACCCGAATTAAAAAGACCCACCCAAATAACCCCCTAACCCACCCATTAAAATGACCCTCCTAAAAAATGAAGGGGAAAAAACCCCTTTTACACTCCAGTCTCCATGGAACTAGATGGAGACTCTCCACCTATCTGGTCCCAACCAACCACCACACTCCTCCGTCAACGCCACCGACAACCACCCTCTCCTCCTTTTTAGATCAAGTTCACACTTGTTGCAATGCATGTAAACTTTCAATATCAATGACTTAATAATTTCCTTCCAGATTCAATAGAAACAAGTCAATGGAAGGATCAATTTCTAAGTAAACATACATTTGGACATGGATCCATATTGATATAATATATAAAGTTCATTTGAAAATGAAATTGAAATAATGAATTAGTTTGATAAATAAATATTTTACTGTTCAAAATTTTGAAGAAAAAGAAATACTCTGCACAATATGCAGAAAGGGGTTTAAATGTCTCTTTTTGGTGTGAATTTTTACGTTCTACGATATCGGAGTATGATAGTCACCGTTAACGGCGGAGCGAGAAGCAGAGGGAAGAACCTGATGTTGAGGTGATTCCAGTAGATACATTTTAAAGTCGTTCTTCTCCATCTGAACCTTTATTGCCGGAAAAACCTCCTCCGATTAGCTCATGGAAGGAACCTCAGGTGAATTTGAAAAAGAGAAGATCCTTTCATACAAGGCTGAAATGCAGAGTAATGAACCTGAAGTTGAGCACAACGAAAAACAAGAGGCTCAACCACCGTCAGCTTCTATGCCGTCGTCGCTTCCAACGGAGCTATCACCTTCGGTGGAAAAGCCTCAGAAGCTTCAGCGGAGAAAGAGTGGTACAAAGGAATTAGCAACTTTCGCCTCCTACGACGCCTTTCAAAATGCAGGGGATGAATTTCGTTCCCTCCGATGATTTCGTCAGGATAAGGACCGCGCAGCTCTCGCTGCAGCTCACCGGACCTTGAAGACGTTGAAATTGACTTGACAATGTGGGTTATGGGTTATTTGGGTATGTCTTTTTAATTTGGGTTGTGGGTTTAGAATTTGGTGAATAATAAGGGTAGATTCATAGGATGACGACACGTGTCCTTCCGTTAGAGAGAAGGGCATAGATGCACCACTTTTTGGACGGTAGGGGCTCTAGTGTCTCAATAGTATAACGAAGGGTATTTGTATACCATTTTCGTTAATTCGGAGGTATATTTGTCCTTTTTCCCTATAATTAATGCCACGTGAAGATGCGGGAAGCAATTATCTCAATTGAGGGATGACAGTTTGACTAATGATTCCACATAGAATAGTTGACAAGATGGCAAATTCTATCGACTCCATTTTTTCCTCAAGTATCATAACATGCCTTTTACTCCCTCCGCTCACTTTAATGGTCACAATTTAACTTGACATACTCATTAAGAAAATAATTAATGATATAGGTATTTTATCAAACTATTTCCTAATAAATGATGTCTTAAAAAAATTATTTGGAAATTAAGTATTTAATGCTGAGGGTAAAACATGAAAAAAATTATTGTCTTTTTTTGATATGTCAAAAGTAATGAGTAAAAATGAAAATATATTTTTAAGAATAAGTGACAAATAAAAGTGAACGGAAAGAGTAATTTATTCTATTTTATGATATCGGAGATCATCTGACTTGGCTTACTTGGCTTAACAGTTATGTGTGCGGTGTTGATAGGGAGAGCCTTCCTCGTGAGCGTGATATTGATTTTGCCATTGAGCTAGAACCGGGCACTTGGTCTATTTCTATTCCGTCCTATCCTACACTGTTTGTAAATGGATGGCACACATGGGACTACGGGAGATCTAGAAGTGTTGCGCCTTAAATGGCGTTGTAAAAAGTAGCTGCCCTGCAATTTTTGTTTTTGGTTCCCCATCAGGTGTCCAATACCCACATTGGAGCCCGATTAAATCTGAATTCACGCTAGAAAGTCTCACATTAGGGGTAAAGCGCTTCCTAACAAAGGTGATTTCTGTACCCTAGAGACTCGAACCCAACACCTATTGGTGTTGATTAAGGATGAATGAATACTTACCACTCCACCACAATCCTTATTGATTGCCCTGCAAAATTACTAACATTCTGTACGAAATAATTGTTTTTTTTTGTAAATCTAACCAAAAATATACAAACAGGTCATGGTATGTACTCGAAAAATCTCAAGTATTGACACGCATTATCATTTGCGCTGCAGCTTACAAAAAATTTGCCCATTGATAAACCAGTTAACCTGACATATGTAGCACTTCATAAATTGGCTGCAAAGAAGATCAATCATTTTATGAATAGCTTCATGGAAGAAACTATACCTCTGTTGCTGAAATCTATGCCTTGCCAACGAACTCCACATCGAACAATAGAACAGAGTCTGGAGGAATAATGCATGTACCTAAACCACCAGTATGTGACAGTTAGGACATTATTTACACCTACCACATATGCAGTTGCACGGTACCACAGACGGGTGTCGCGTGATGATTGGGGTCCCTCTAACCTTAACCAGAAGTCTCGGTTTTGAGCTCTATGAAGGGAAAATCTTTTGCTAGAGAGCGCTTTACCCATCTAGCTGGCCTAGATAATCGGGTCAGTGGACTTTGGGTACTGAATGGTTAAGCAGAAAAAGAACATATGCAACTGGCAGACCCCACATATTAGTGTGGTAGGATAGTAGGGATCCCTATCCCCTTAACCAAATGTTTTGGTTTCGAACTCTGAGAATGGAAAATCTTTTCGTAGAGAGCGATTTACCCTTTTACAGGCCTAGAACAAGTCGGGACAGTGAACTTTGGGTATCGGATGGTTAAACAGAAAAAAAAAGTATGTAACTGGGAATCGTTCGTTGAATTTGCTTACCTCCTCTGCAACCAGCTCCTCTTATCCCATATCCAAGTTCTGGAGGAATCTTTAGTTTACGCTTTCCTCCTGAAATTTAAGTGATGAGATAGTAACTTTTTTAAAAAAATTCTACAAGTATGAAGAAATTTGATGTACAAAATTTGCTCCTACCAGTTAGCATTGGAGGAAAATCATCACCTCCTAGAATTCCCTGATCCCAACCTTTAATAACCTACAACAGGAAATAATAAGCAGAAAGAAAGAGTAAACCATCTTACCATTAAACATTGTAAAGTTATATTCATAGGACAATAGTTTGTTTGTTTTTTCTTATGGCTCTAGAAGAAACATAGTATATTATTATTACTTAAGGGATAAAAGTACAAGGAGCATTAGACGATACAGTAACAGGATCCGTAGTACAAATGGGGACAGTGTTACTCAGGGAAGAGTCAATAGTAGACCATTATCTCGGCAATAATGAGCAAAGCTAGTATTTGCGGTGAATCCCCCCATTAAGTAGTCACGCCCCATTCTCTAGCAAATTAGCTCATAAGGGGCTGTACGAAGGGTGACTTGAAGTCGTTACAAAGAGGGGGTTTCGGGGAGTTCAGACTAATATTCCTGGTTGCTACTCCATGCTGAAGATATAAGTTTCTGGTGAGAACAGCTAGCGTAGTTAGTCTTTATATCAAGCTACAAGATTGGATACTAATTCGGTACTATAGAAGGAACTGGATGTAGATAAACCTCTGGGATCAAGGATCTAGTCAATCAACACTAGAACCACTCTACGGCTCTGCGAGGAGAACAATAGATAGTCATAGGGATAACCTAAATTTCTTTGTCCAGTTCTTACTGCTAATCTGCTATAGAATAACAAAATAACTTACCTCGCCAACACCAACGCGAAATGTAAGAGGCTTTCCACGATTGTAGCTGCTATCGAAGACCTTCCCATTTTCCAGTTTACCTACATAATGTGCCTGAACAACATAATCTCTTAATAATAATGTGATACGACTCAGTATAGAAGAGAAAAAAATTAAGGAAGAGCTCAAACATCTAGTCTTACTATACCAAATAGCTTTTTCAGAGTAAGTTTTTCCTCTAATTAATAAATCAATTTCTTTTGGAAAATTTTTCTCAAATGGTCACTCAACTTGATGAATTTATCTACTAAAGTCACTTTGCTTTGTTTTGTATCAACAACATAACTTAACCATATTATGTATTTTTTATATATATTATTGTGGGACAAACTATAGAGTTAGCTACATGAAACACACATGTAAAAGATTGGGCAAAGGTGTTAAACTAGTTCAACTGTTTTTCCTTAAGATTTGAATTCTGAACATTAAGACTAGGTTCTTCATGATTCTTGTTGCATTGATTTTACCTGAAGAATGAGGTTTGACTAGTACTTAGGGAAGTAAAATCATGACTGTTGAAATGAGGGAATTGCTAGTCACATTTGTTGATTCTGCTGTTTTTTGACCTTCAAAAGATAATAAGTTGTCTTCTTAAGAACTACATAAGCAGAACTGCTTCAAGACGAAAACGATCCAGGAAAACTTGGGTAATGCAGTATTTCAAGTACTTCTTGAGTATCTCTGTAGTATTAATAGGTTCTGTATGAATCTCAACGCACCTCCCAGGATGTACTAACTTTACGAAACTTTCCTCTTATGTTGATCCCATTTTGCTAGTTTACCTCTGAACTTTTTAAGAAGCTCATATAAAAATGCAGCCACTTACTTTCTTGGCTATAATGACGAGAGGCAACAAAAAGAATTATACTTTTTTTACCTAAATTTGTGCATACATGTGTCTTTTGCAGAAATATTTATCACTTAACTTGGGACTAGTATTCCTCTTTGGCACAACGGAAGTCAGTTTCTGGTCTTTGGTTACCGTATAAATGTACATACAGGGGAAAAATGACTTCCCTTGCCGTCACACATGAACAAAAGTCAAATTCCTTACAATGATTTTGGGTTTTAACTTCATATTACTTGCTCCAACTAACACTTAGACACTAGTATATTAATCTTCTCTAATCAAAATTTTCATCAATACACTCTCCGATTTACTAATGTTATCATTAATCTTAATATATACTATATATTTTCCGGATAAACTTGCCACTCACCAACCGAACACATGAAACATGACTTATGTCGTACCAAATGAACTTAGGAGTCATTTGGTAGTAGGTTAGAGTAATGCAGAGTTTAGTTATTTATGTATTAGTTATCTCATTATCTACCCTTTATAAAATAATACATCATTGCACCCAAGGATGTCGCCTACGTGTCAATGAAGTGGTTGAGATTCATGAGGTCTCAGGTTCAAAACCCAGTGAAGATATATACACTAGGTATTCCTTCCTATCAATACTAGCCTTGGTGGACATAGTTATCTTGTACCTGTTACTAGTGGGAGTTGGGAGGTATTACGTGGAAGTAGTCGAGATATACAAAATTTAATAGCTGCATAACTCATCTCCAGACCAGCTACCAACGAGAGTTGGTTACACGACTATTTAGGTTAATTCTTCTAAAACTAGGTGAAAATAATTTTTTTCCCCTAAACAAATAACCATAAAATATAAATCAAATCAAATGATGAAATCAAAGAGAAGTTTAAAGACTAATAATTAGTTACCTTAATCAATTGTCCTTTAACAGCTTCAGGTCCATAACCCACAACTTTATCACAATAAGCAAGACCTGAAGGTGTAACTGTGAATTCACATTCCGTAGCTGCAGCTTCTTCAGCAATTGCTTCAATATTCGACTGCGGCTGCAAAAGAGCCTCAAACAAAATCGCCGAAAAACCCAATCCGAAAGCACTTAGGGTTTCTCTTCTATTGAACGAAAAAGACAATTGGACTAATTGTTTCTGCGAGTTTATTCACAGATTTCGAAGAAGACGTGAGTATTGAGGATTTGATAAAATGTGGAATTGTATCAGTTGTTGTTTGGGAATTTTTGGTACAGAGTAACAATGGCTGCTTTGAAGGAATGTATGGAACAATGGAGAAAGGAATGGAATTCATTTCCACCAAACAGAAAATTTTAGAACAGTTAAGAAAGACAATGAAGTGAATTTATTTCCACCAATAAATATTTCCCCCCCTCTCCCCATACGTGGATTCCATTTGTTCATATTAGTTGTCACGTTATTACTGTATTAAAATCATATTATTGTTCGAGTCTCTCTGGATACAGAGTTTCCTTTGTTAGGGAGCATTTTATCATTATTGTAAAACTTTTTGACGCGAATTCAAATTTAATCAGACTTCAATGTGGGTAGAGGTGTTCACAGATTAGTTTGGATCGATTATTGGTCAAAATCAAAACCAAACAAACTTAATCGGTTTTAATATTATCAAAACCAAACAAAACTAAATATGATATATATATCTATTGGTTTGATTGTTATCGGTTTCAATTTGATTTAATTCGGTTATTCAGTTATTAATCAGACAAAAAAAAACACTTCATTCAAAGCGTGAAAAAAGCCACAACAATACATTCAAAACGAAAAATAGTTAGAATAGCTAAAATTACATAACTTTCGATCATTGAATTTACTATGAATAAAGCTTCAAAATGCAGTATTTTGGCCTAGAAGGAAGAGACAATGACATTTTCAATCACACAAAAAATTTTCATACACACTCATATACATGAAATCAGAGACGGAGTCAGCATTAAGAGTTTGGAGGTTCTAAATTTCTTTCTCCTTCCATACCATTGATTTGTCAATCAGTTTTGTTAGGTGTTCAGAAGTTATTACTTAATTTTCTAGTATAAATATAGGGTCTACGAAAAAATTACTGGGTTTGTCTGAACCCATGAACCCCCACCTAGCTCCGCCCTTGCATGAAACCAATAAGATAAATGTTCTCACATTGCACATTTTTCTTTTCATAAGTAAATTATAAATAAATTTTGATGAAAACATATATAAGATCTTTAAAATTGTTTATAAAAATAATATATTATGTATGTATAATAATAAAATATATGTATATAATTTGTCGGTTTGATTCAGATCTTTCTTTAGGTTTTTTTTCGAACAAAACCATAATCAACCTAAATACTATCGGTTTTAAAAAATGTAAAACCAAAACAAACCCAAATAAAATCGGCTATTTAATCGATTTGGTTGGTTTTTTGGCTTGGATCGGTTTTTATCCAAACCATGAACACCCCTAAATGTGGATACTGAATACTGGGTGAGAAACCAAAAAAAATAATCTTATTATTGTCCTCACTCAAATTATTATTTCTATAGATATTTTGATTAAATCAGTCTGAAAAATTAAGAAGGCTTTCACTCTTTCAATAAGAATTTGTTTCCATCATATATTGTTTAGTGAGCTAGTTTGGTGAGAAATGAGCGAGAAAATCATATTCTATAAATTTTCACATTAATTTGTGGTAGGAAAATTTTGTTTCTAGTAGTGGTAAAAACAATTGTCAAGTTACTTAACAATTTTGCATTACAAAATTAAGAGAATGAATTCGTTTAAAAAATGTTAACAAGTTTGTAAAGTTGCAAAAACATTTCTTAAGGGGTAAATTAATAAAACTCTCCTTTTTATTTATGAATTTTTAAAAGACGTATAAATGAAAAAAATGGAGAATTAATGTGGGATGGAGGGAGTATATTATTACTCCATTCGTCTTATTTTATGTGACACTATTTAACTAAATATAAAATTTTTAAAAAATTATATTTTAAAAATTTATGATCTAAAATAAATCTTAAATATTTATATTTTACGTGACTATAAGTTATTTCATTAAGGTAAACAACGAATTTTAACTTGTAAACAAATCTGCATATTTATATTGCCAAAAAAGGAGGTAAAAATTTGAATGGTTACTTTGAATTTAAAATACCCACGGTGCAAATTGTAATAGACTTTGTGCTTAGTACGGAGGAATTTTTCAAAAAATGTTCTTTATATTTTTTAAGTTTGATTGGTCAAAATATTTAGATAAATTTTTTTTTAGAAAAATAAGCTCCTTAAAAATGAGGGAAATGATTTCTCTAATAAGAATAGGAAATACGAGTTTCATTAATAGTGACATTCCATATTCATTGTCTCCTTTCCCGCTACGGCTAGGGGTGTGTATCGGTCGATTCGGTTCGATTCGGTTTTAAGTATTATTGGTTTTTGATTTTTAAATATGCTAAATCAATAACCAAACCAATAAGATATTTGTTATCGGTTTATCGGTTTTAAATCTTTAACGGTTCGATTTTCGGTTTAACCTATAAGAAAATGCTTTTAAAACAAATATGTGACTTATCCAATAATTTGACGCAATACGCATACATCGAAATAATCATCCCAAACGGGATAACAGGGACCAACTTGCTGTATTTTGGTCATCACAACAAAGTCTTGGTTAATTTTCGATCACCATAATATATAAAACGAGGTCCCCTTTATGCAATAAAGAGAATCAAATAAAACCAAATCATAGACAAAAGTCAAAACAGTAGCAAATGAGGTCATGCTTATGGTAAATCATATATAAAGAAAAGACTCAACTAAATGAAGTTCTTACGTTGAAGCTAATATTAGTCAATTATAAACTAACTAAAGTAAATAAGTAATACTAAAAAGTAAAACCTAAAGGTTAAATAACTAAAAGTAGAGAGGAGAGTTAATTGTTAAGTAGTGTTAATTATTGTGTAGGGTTTTTATATTTTTAGTCTAATATACTACTGATTATATTAATATTTTTTGTTTAATATATTATATATGTATAATTAAAAATTAAAATAGTAAATTATTATATTCTTAATGGGTTATCAGTTAAACCAATAACCCAATATTAAAAAACCAATAACGAATCGATAACCCGATAATTCTTTTTTGTAAAACCATTAAATAACCGTTAACTCGATAACCCAATAACAATAAACCAATAACACTTTTTTCGGTTCAATTTATCGGTCGGTTCGATTTTTGCACACCCCTAGCTACGGCGTTACCCAATATCCCCAATTCCCACCCATTGACCATCTCGCCCCACCATCCCCGAACAATACATTTTTGTTACCATATATTGGCAGCGGTCGATCATTTGATTGGACTGAGTTGTAAAATTCTACTCTCTTCGTTTCACGAAGAATGACCTAGTTTAACTTGACACGAATTTTAAAAAATAAAGAAATTTTTTGAATCTTGTGGTCCTAAATTAAAGTTATGTCAAATGTACAAAATTGCCCTTTAATCTTGTGGCCTTAAATATGCCACGTGGAAAACTGAAATTAAAATATTACCAAAAAAATAAAGAGGTCATTCTTTTTGAAATAGACTAAAAAAGAAATGAAGTCATTCTTTTTTAAACAGAGGGAGTAGTAAATAGACAATTGAATCATAATCAATCTCTTATATGTAAGCAAGATACTTATATTCATGAATATGTATGTCATATTGAAACTACACTTTTGATCACTTTAGAAAATATAAAAACAAATCATATTTTCTTGCATTTCAAGCGTTCAATTAGATTCTTAACTAAGAAAATAGTTTAGTTTTAAATCAATATTACTCAATCACTCTTTCATTTAAAAATAAGCTTAGAAAATTCACATATTCGTACGCTCAGACACTTTTCACATTTTGACATGCACTTGCTCTTCGTGAAATCAACCTCAACCTTCCTTGAGTTTATTATTACTATGACCGTACTACACTTAAATTTGTAGTGTAGGATTGAACATACCAGATACTAGTTGATTTTACCATATCTGAATTATCTTATATGTTAAATCAAATGGACGAAAAAAAAAATCGAATCAAACTAAATTTTTATTTTGATTCAGATTGAACGGTTGGATACTAATTGTCCAAAATTAAATAAAAAAATGGAACACATCCAAATTATAATTTGGAATAACTTGATTCTGAATCAAACCACCAAAGTCAAAAAAGAGAAAGTGGAGGAAAAAGAAAGCAATTGAGAAACAATAAAGAAATTAAAGAGTAATGTAATCTGAAACCTTGTTTAATCTACTTTTCTGCACATTCTCCAATAGCTAAAGCATCCACTTTTTATACTTTCAACGTGGTTTTGCCCACAGGTATTGATGGCGTGGTTATCAACAAAAAGAAACTACTTCTTCGTTTCAATTTATACGATATATTATTTTAGTTAATTTAAATAAAATAAAATAATATGTTTAATAATATTATTAATATTTTATTTGTTGTATTCTGTTCATTTATCAACTAGTCTACAAAAGTGTATTCTTCTAACTTTTTTATATATATATTAAGGATAATTTTGACATATTGTAAAGTCTTTTCATATTTCTTGAATTATATGCCCAGTTAAATAACATATTGAAACGGAGAGACTATATGTGTTTGGTATATGAAGAAAAATACTTTTTAATTTCTTTCATGCTCGTTTGATTTTAAAAAAAATCAATTTTTTCTTCAAAATAAGGAAAATAAACAAGCTCAATATTTCACATTCATTTGATCCACCTCACTCACCAACACATCTCATCTTCACTTTGCTTCTGTAGCGCCCATCCTTACCACACCACTCATGACGCACCCCTACCTTCTACCTCCATCTTCTATCATATCAGATTATATACAAATATTTTTAAAATAATATTTTTTATTATATACCAAATATAAGAAAAATAAACAAAGAAATCAAATTATTTTACTAGAAAAACATTTTCAATGTTCCTACCAAACACACCTTTTCATCTACATTTTTCACATAGTTAAAGCGTCCAACAATATCTATATATTGAGTCTCAATTCTCACCTTCTTAGATATACTTCCCTTCTACTTTGCAAGCAACAATTTCATTCTTTCATTGAAGAAAAGAAGAAGCTAAGGCAACTCAAACACATCTAGTTGTAGCCGGTCTATTAATTAGTGACAATCATTTTCGCAATTGGTTTCGCATCGCCAAGAGATATCGATTCTAATAAGGCCTAATAAAGGTATGACGATTCTATTTAGTAGAATTGCCATATATCCCCTTTATTAATTCGGATCGAAGTTAAAATTCCTGGCAATGTGAAACCAGCTGCAAAGGTGATTAATGTAACTAGTAGAGTGGCCACAACTAGATGTGTTTTATATGTTGTAAAAAATAGCTTTGATTTCTGATAGCTTCGGAGCGGAGCTAGATAGAGTGGAGGGATTCATCCAAACTCTCATGAATGAAAAATTACAGTGTTTTTTTTTTCTAAATTACATATAAACATTTTTGATAATATTTTTTTGCTTACTTAGTAAACATGCACACAAAATATCACTTATTATTTTATTATACTATATAGAATTGAGCTGCCTTCATAATATATTCCACTCTGTTTTCATGCTTTGTCCTGCTTATCATGTCTTCCATCGCAGCACTTAGGGGCACAACGTAGAAAATTTACATTGTTTATATATGGTTAAAATTATTTTTTATGTATATATAATAAATGTTGAATCTCATTTAATTTCAGCGTTTATTTCTTCATTTTTTTAACCTTTCAGTAAAATTTCTGACTCTGCTACTGACAGCGCTTATGATATATATCCCCTTTATTAATTCGGATCGATGTTAAAATTTCCTGGCAATGTGAAACCAGCTGCAAAGGTGATTAATGTAACTAGTAGAGTGGCCACAATTAGATGTGTTTTATATGTTGAAAAAAATAGCTTTGATTTCTGATAGCTTTGGAGCGGAGCTAGATAGAGTGGAGGGATTCATCCAAACTCTCATGAATGAAAAATTACAGTGTTTTTTTTCTTCTAAATTACATATAAACATTTTTGACATGCTTACTTAGTAAACATGCACACAGAATATCACTTATTATTTTATTATACTTTATAGAATTGAGCTGCCTTCATAATATATTCCACTCTGTTTTCATGCTTTGTCCTGCTTATCATGTCTTCCATCGCAGCAGTTAGGGGCACAACGTAGAAAATTTACATTGTTTATATATGGTTAAAGTTATTTTTTTATGTATATATAGTAAATGTTGAATCTCATTTAATTTCAACGTTTATTTCTTCATTTTTTTAACCTTTCAGTAAAATTTCTGACTCTGCCACTGACAATACTTATGATATATATATAGAGATTGGAATGAAATTGGTTCTTGAGTCAATCTTCTCCATCTTTATTGGCTCGAAGCTCTTGATTTTTGTTGTATTTCTAAAATGAAGGAGAATTTGGTATTTGCCTTGATTACAACTTTAGAAGAAAGGAATTTGGTCTTTGCCTTAACAAAAAAGAAAGGGATTTACTGCTTGCATAAAAAGAATATCAAAGTGAATATTAAAGCAATTATATTAGCATCTCTTAAGATTTACTTCATTCTTATCATGATTCTTTTAATTTCTCCAAACAAACAAGACTAGTGTATTTATAAATCTGTCCTTCTAGATAGATCCTATATGCGTTTGCTCAGATTATTGATCTCAAGTTAGAATAAAGCCTGGTTAGCCAATTTAGGATACATCCACATAATATATGGTTCATAATAGATTCATATAGTTTCGACTTTCCACAATTTTTAATATATATATATAGAGGGAGAAAGATAGAAAGGTGAGTTCATCATCCATCGAATTTCAAACCATGGGTCACTAGCCTTAAGAGATTTCTCAATTATAACAAAGAAGTTTTTTACTTCCATATTGTATGGTATTTTTAGCATTGACATACCCCTTAAGCAATTCACTCACCCCTAAAAAGTTAAGGAGGTGTTCCACTAAATTACCTAACAAAAAATAATTGTGTAATACAATCTCAAATATTGAATCATGCCATCAAATTAAGGTAAAACATGCACTTGAAAACTAAAGTATTTGAACAATGACAATATTGTTACTTGAGGCATACAAACAACAAATCCCTTTCTTTTCAAAGGCAAATGCCCAAATCCCTTTGCTAGATATATAACTTGATACATATACAGAGACTAGACAAAAGCTACTGGATTCCTGTGAATCATGTCATATAGTGGATCCTCCCTTGCCAATGCCTATACTTCATGTACTGTCTATAGCTATAAATTGTTCAAGGAACCTAGGAAAAAACTGATTGCAGTAACTATATATAAGGACAATTTTACGTACAAAAGCTTGATATTTAAGTAGAGAAATATAGAGGGAGTGAGTCCATCATCCATCGAGTTTCAAACTGTGAGTTAGTGGCCTTCAGAGATTTTTCGATTATATCAACGAAGCTTTTTACCCCCCCCCCCTCCGCCCCCCCAGGTCCATATTGTTGGGTATGTAGCAAGAGTTAATGGGAAATGGAGGGAAGACGAAAAGAGAGGAACTTGAAAAGTTGAGAACTTGAAGAGTTGAGAACTTGAAAAGTCCTCTTATGCTTTATTGAAAGGCATTTGTCCCTCATCGGTGGTGGAAAGAAAAATAGGAGAGTTTAAATATAAAAACACTCCTATTAATTGTTAAAAGGGTTGGAAAGAGGGACCCCCCTCATGCCGTCGTCGTCGCTCGGCTTGGCTTTGGCTTTGGAAAATGATCGAGAGATTATTTTTTGTGTTTTAATTATTTTAGTTAATTATTTATTTAATTAAATTAAATGGCCAACGTTTTAAAATGATCGAGAGATTATTTTTTGTGTTTTAATTATTTTAGTTAATTATTTATTTAATTAAATTAAATGGCCAACGTTTTAATTAGTTAATTAACCAAAGCATTTCAATTAATTAGTTAATTGACCCGACCCGACTCGAATCCATGCGCGACCCATTTTATTTAAATCTTTTGTGTTTTAATTATTTTAGTTAATTATTTATTTAATTTAATTTAATTAAATGGCCAACGTTTTAATTAGTTAATTAACCGAAGTGTTTCAATTAATTAGTTAATTGACCCGACCCGACTCGGATCCACACCAAAGTGTTTCAATTAATTAGTTAATTGACCCGACCCGACTCGGATCCACGCGCGACCCGTTTTATTTAAATCTTTCCTTTTTTATTTGAATTTCCCGTTGTTGGAAGTGACTGTTCTAAAAGGTTGCAACTTTCAGAAACAGCCATGACCGTTTGAAAGGTTGCAAACTTTCATGAATGGTCGTGTGGATTTTGAAAGGATTGCAACCTTTCGGAACCAGTTCCCCTTGCCTATAAATACATTGATTCCTCAGATTTATTCCTTACGAATTTTCTGATTTCTTCTTCTTCTTCTGCACAAAATTTCTTTGTATACTTGACTGTTGTTGAGTGGTTCGCTGACACCAGAGTTTTGGGTATCAATACACTGGTGATTAAGATCATTCTATCCTGGGAGGACATATTCCAAATCAAACCTTGAATACTAGAGGGGAATAATTTTCTTAAGGGGACACTGTGCATTCAGTGGACTTGATCTTTTTCTGATTCTGTTTTTCCAGATTGTGGTACGTTTTTTTTTACAGATTTTAGTTGTGTCAATTAATTTATGTTCATCTATTCTTACTGGTTTATTAAACTTTGGTTACTTCGTATTTCTGCAAAGTTTATTGAAATCAATAATTCTGGTTTTTTAAACACGGATTGCTATCACATATTATATGATATTATTAGCATTGCCACACCCCTTAAGAAATTCACTCACCCCTAAAAAGCATTCACTAAATAATCCTTACCTAATAATAGTACCTATCAAGGTTAACAAAAGAAAATGTGTAATACAATCTCAAATATTGAAACAAACTAAGGAATTATTCCACTCATTCACTACAATAGCTTTTAACGGCAATAAATATGCACGTTAACAAAAAGTGTTGAAGTTTTTACCAGTGTTAGTTAATTGTCAGTGGATTCAATTATCCCTTTCTTTTGATCAAAGGTAAGGACCACATTCCTTCTTTCTAAGTCCTGATCAAGGCAAATGCTCTAATCCTTTTTCCTATATATGTATATATATCATTGAGAAAGTAATGGACTCACAAGATCATCATATATAATTTGGGAGATATATATATATATATATATATATCCCTTAAAAGAATGGAAGAAATTGAAGACACGTCGAGGCAAGACAAAACTAAGATCTATGAAAAATGAGTTGAAAATATTATGAATGCATCTCAAACACATCTAGTTGTGGCTACTTTATTAGTTACAGTTACCTTTGCAGCTGGCTTCACATTGCCAGGAGGTTTTGATAGTGATCCTAATAGCACTAATAAAGGAACAACGATTCTAATACGAAACACAGCCTTCTGTGCATTTGTTGTTACGGATGCCATTGCCTTTTCATGCTTCGCGGGGACTATGTTCATATACTATTTCATGGCGGACACAAGACGTTCATCAAAAGATTATACAGAAATGTATCCACTTTTATGGAAACTTTATAACGACGCAATCTCTCTGCAAGGTATGACAATGTTTGTAGTTGTAATTGCATTTGTATCTGGTATGTATGCAACGTTAGCACATTCAACAGCTCTTACCATTTCTGTCTGTATCATCGGCTGTGTTGAACTGAGGAGAATCACAGTTCCCCATTGATGAATACTTGAGCAAAAACTGAAACTGAGGGATAAGAACAGAGAGGAATATACAATCTGTAATTTGGGGAAATGAAAATTAATTCATTCATGCTAACTGTTCAACATTATATACACGATGAGAAAAAATATCTAACACTAACTAATTAGATGTTTGAAATCAACTTCTAGAATGTTCAGTTGATACACTTCTAACTAACTTTGACAGCTCAACTATTGTAATTACTTTCCAGCTTATACATAAAACTAAGTATAAAACTAAACCATATATCTTAATACCCCTCCTCAAGTTGGAGGTCAGTAACTCACAGCCAACTTGTGCAGTAAAATAGAGTGTTGAGCACTAGGTAAAGGTTTTGTCAGAACATCAGCCAGTTGATCTCCAGTTGGTATGCGGTGAAGTACAATGAGGCCTTCTTGTAGCTTTGCTCTGACAAAATGGAAATCCACCTCTATATGTTTTGTCCTCTCATGGAACACATGGTTTCTTGCTGTATGAACAGCTGCCTGACTATCACAGAAAACAGACACAGACAAGTTACATAGTTGGTGTAATTTAGTCAGCAGTCTCTCCAGCCACACCAGTTCTCCCACTACCTTTCTAACAGCCCTGTACTCTGCTTCTGCTGAGGACAATGAGATGACTGTTTGTTTCTTGGACTTCCAACTGATGGGACTATCACCCATCAAGACAATGTAACCACTAACTGACTTTCTAGAATCAGGACACGAAGCCCAGTCTGAATCACAATATGCAGTAACGCTACAATCTGTACTGTTAGATAGGAAAATTCCCAGGCAAAGATCAACTTTAAGGCATCTTAACACATGATATGCAGCTTTGAGGTGTGGTTCTCTAGGAGATTGGAGAAATTAACTAAGATGTTAGACACTGAAGGCGATATCTATCCTTGTATTGGTTAAAAATTTTAGCTTACCTACCAGCTTTCTGTAATGTGTAGGGTCTTTCAGTAGAGCACCCTCATTAGCCTTGAGCTTGACTGTGGATTCTAGGGGGGATATAACTGGTTTATAGTCTGAACAATCAAACTCCTGCAATAAATCTGTGGTGAATTTTCTTTGAGAAATTAAAACTCCTGTATCTTTGTAAAGTATCTCCAATCCTAGGAAGTATTGAAGTCTTCCCAGGTCATTTATCTTGAATTCATCATGAAGGAATGCTTTCAAGGAAGTGATTTCATGCTCATCAGTGCCTGTCAAGATCACATCATCTACATAAACAGCAACGAAAACCAGAGAAGAACCAATCTTTCTGTAAAACAAAGAGTAGTCACTGTCTGAATGAGAATAGCCTCTTGAGCACAATGTTTGAGCCAACTTGTCGTACCATTGTCTACTTGCTTGTTTTAAACCATACAAAGACTTCTTGAGTTTACAAACCAATCATGTGTCTTGCACCATGAGACTTGGAGGTATGTCCATGTACACTTCCTCATATAAGTCTCCATGAAGAAAGGCATTATTTACATCCAACTGATACATATCCCACCCTTTCTTTACCGCTAAGCTGATCAGTGTCCTAACAGAGGTCATTTTGACCACTAGTGAGAAGGTTTCATTATAGTCAATACCAGCCTGTTGAGTATATCCCTTCACAACCAATCTGGCCTTATATCCCTCTATTGTCCCATCAGCTTTATGCTTGATTTTATAAACCCACTTACAACCTATTGCTTTCTTCCCCAGAGGCAGTTTAACTAAGTCCCAAGTGTGATTGGCATACAAGGCTTCAAATTCAGATGTCATTGCTGTTTGCCAAGCAGGGTCAGACATTACATCTTCATATGAAACTGGTTCCCTGTCATGAAAAACATTTCTAACCAGCTGTTGACTATCTTGGTTGAAACTTGTGAGTGAATAATGATTTGTAGGGGAAGAGTGGTGTGTTGAGGAAGGTAGAGAGTAGTCATATTCTTTCAAATAAGCAGGAACAACATGTGGTCTGCTGGATTTTCTGGTGTTTGGTAATTGGTTTTGATAAGTGGTGGTTTCTGGCAAAATGGGAGTTGTTGATAATTGTTCATTTGATGGCTGATCAGTTGATAGTGTTTCAGGTGGTGAGACAGGTGCAGGTGGTGAGGCAGGTTCAGGTAAGATGACATTTGAGGTGGTGCTATCATCCAAAACATCACTATTGTCAAAAATATTATTAGAATTATTAGTTGAGCTCAATACATTTGAAGTAGAGGTGAATTTCTTTAATACAGTGGAAAAACTTGTATCAGACTCAGGAGACTCAGAATCACAAGATGCAAAAGGAAAGACATTTTCATAAAAAACCACATCCCTGGAAACATGTATCTTTTTAGTGCACATATCAAGGACTTTGTAACCTTTTGTGTTGAAAGGGTATCCAATGAAGATGTGAGGTGTGGATCTGGGGTCAAATTTTGCTTTATGAGTCTTTAGGGTAGGAAAACATAAGCATCCAAAGGATTTGAGATGAAAATAGGTGGGGTGTGTGTTGTATAATGTCTCAAAGGGGGTTTTATTATGAAGAACTGAGTTTGGGAGTCTATTGATCAAGTAGGTTGCTGTCAGAATACACTCTCCCCAATACTTGGTGGGAAGTTTGGACTGATTTAAAAGGGCTCTGGCAACTTCAAGGAGATGTTTATGTTTTCTTTCAACCACACCATTTTGTTGTGGTGTGTATGGGCAGGATTTTTGATGTATTATTCCTTTGTTTTGGAGGTATTTATTTGTCTCATTATTGGTGAATTCTGTCCCATTGTTAGTCCTAATTGACTTGATAGTGGTGTTAAATTGGTTTTCCACAAGAGTTACAAAAGAGCTCATGACATGAAGTGTGTTAGTTTTGCAACTTAAAAGGTGAGTCCATGTTGATCTGCTAAAGTCATCAACTATGGTAAAAAAATACTTGTAATTGTCATGGGTTGAAACATGATAGGGTCCCCACAAGTCCATGTGAAGGAGATCAAAAGGTTTGGAGCTGGAGACAATGGTTTTTGTTGGGAATGAGAGTCTAGTCTGTCTGGCCATTGGACAAACAGTACACATGAAGGGTTGTTTGGACGAAAAATTTATTGGGATGGAGGAAATCCTCTTCATTTCTATAAAAGGCACATGTCCCAATCTATTATGCCATAAGAGGTCAACACTATTTCCATGAGATATGCATGTTATGAAATGATTGTTGCCAGTAGAAACATAAGATGCAGCAGTAAGAACAGGAGAAACAATTTTATTATTTGAACAACATATGGATCTTACAGGTGTGTTGGTGTGTGCATGTGAGGTGCTTACATCAGAACTGAAATTCAGAAGATTACATGAACTCTTACAAGAAGAAACTAGATTAACAGAAAGACTAGTTAAACTAGAAGAAGAAGAAGGCATGGATGTAGCATTTCTTAGAGTAGTAGAAGTGTGATCAGGACAAGAAGTGTGGCATTTTGAGCATAGGAAATACAGTCCATTCCTTGCTCTACCAATCTCCAGAGGGCTCTTCAGTGAAGGGCCCTGCATCAAACAAGAAAATTTATTGAAACTAACAACACCTTTGAGATGTGAAGCTAGAAAATGGACTGATATTAAATTGAACTTGAAACTAGGCACAAACAATACTTTCCACAAAGTCAGTGATGGATTCAAGCATACATCACCAATCTCAGTCACCTTTACCTTGTAACCATTAGGTAGAGTAATTAGGAATGGGTAAGGTAAGTGTCTTATATTTGTAAGTAAGGATTTGTTGAAGGTCATGTGGTGTGTGGCCCCTGAGTCTATAATCCAAGAGTCAACAGATAGTTTGAAACACTTACATGACAGATTACCAATATCAGAAATTGAAGAACAACATGCTAGAATACCTGCAAAGTTCACAGCTCCACCTGTGTTGTCATTCACAATCCCTGTTGTAGTGTTACTGTCTTCTTGAATTTGAACATGTTGGAGAAGGTGCACCAACTGATCAAACTGCTGCCTTGTAAGAAGTTGGCCTTGCCTTTTATAAACAGATCCTTCAGCACTCTCAACAGGACCTTTTCCTTTGTTCATTGTGTCCTCAGGGTAACCATGAGCAATAGTTGTTGTGCCTGCATTCTTCCCTTTGGTAAACTTGAAATCTAGGGGAAATCCATGAAGTTTGTAGCACTTGTTCCTAGTGTGTCCAGGCTTCCTGCAATAGTCACAAAATAGGTTGGATCTATTTGGAGGTCTGTTGCCTCCATCATTCTTATATGATGAGACATATAAGAACAGTTCCCCATTGATGAATACTTGAGCAAAAACTGAAACTGAGGGATAAGAACAGAGAGGAATATACAATCTGTAATTTGGGGAAATGAAAATTAATTCATTCATGCTAACTGTTCAACATTATATACATGATGAGAAAAAATATCTAACACTAACTAATTAGATGCTTGAAATCAACTTCTAGAATGTTCAGTTGATACACTTCTAAGTAACTCTGACAACACTTCTAACTAACTTTGACAGCTCAGCTATTGTAATTACTTTCCAGCTTATACATAAAACTAAGTATAAAACTAAACCATATATCTTAATAGGCTGCACCTCTTTCCTCATCTACTTTTGGGTTTATTTTCGCGGTGTCCAGAATTTAATAAGAACAGAACAGAGTGGAGAGACATGAATGCATGCTAGATATATACAACAAACATACCCGGTGTAATCTCACAAGTGGCGTCTGGAGAGGGTAGGATGTACGCAGACTTTACTCCTACTTTTCTAGGTGTATATAGAAAGTTTGTTTTCGATAACCCCTCGGCTCAAAAGACTTTGTATACTAACAATGGTTGAAAATAAATAAAATTATTTTCTTGATTTTATAGTCTATCCCACATTAACAAAGCTACTCTGAATCCTGTAACAATAGTATTAATAGTTCAAACAACACTCAAAGGTAGATCGACGTTTCCCATTTTTGTAGGAACTTCAATAAGCAATCGATATTTCACGATGAAGGGCTAACGTAAGACTTAAAACGTAATGTAAGTGTCACCATGAAAGGATTAATTTCTAATTCAAGTATAAGTTAGGCATATCAAGCAGAATTTGTTAAGGAACAAGCAAAAATTTCGTATTTAAAGTGCCAAAATTCTAGTTTGCTGGTCTTAGTTTGTATGAAAGTTGCAGAATATCAAGAAAATAGCACCAGAAGCTTATCTGCAGAACATATAAACGTGATGGCATCCGGAACAGTTCCACATAGGGTACAAAAACAACATAAACATAATCAGTGTAATCCCATAAGTGGTGTGTGGAAGGGTGGAGTGTATACGCAGACTTTACCCTTACCTGGTGGAGGTAGAGACGTTTCCAATGACCGTCAGTTCGAGTGCAGCAAATCAAAATAGTTATGAAAAAGGAAATATAACAAAGAAGAAAACACGACAACTAGTAAGGAAACTAGTACAATGGTAATAGATATCAAAAGCAAGCAACTACAAGAATAAGGCTAATACTAAAACAGACACGGTGCTTCCAGACTTCCACCAAGCCTAATCCCGCTAAAAAGTGAAACAATCCTCAACAGGGAATAAGCATAGTGTGAGTTGAATTTTTCTCTATCAAAGTTGAAACTACAAAGAATGTAAAGAGAAAAGGCTACTATAGTCATAGTTGATAACTAGTCCAGATTAAAATCAATATTTAATTACGAATCCACATAATTCACTTTGTGTCTTTAATGAATTTAATCCCCTTACCGTGCGATATCGAGGTAGTATTGGATTATTTTCTTTACTAAAATAGGGATACCTCAAACTGTGACAACTTTTGAACTGCTTTATTTTGAAACAATGCAGAGAAAAGAGAAAAAGAGAATTCAAAATCAAATGTTTTGACAAAATTTAAGTTCTCAATTGTTTATGTTAACCAAGTGATTAAGAGCCCGTTTGAATTGGTTTTAAAAAAATAGCTTTTTTAAGCTTTACAAAAAATAAGAAGTCAAACTTAAATGACTTTTAAATCAAAAATTAAAAAATAGAAAAAACTACTTTTGGTTTTTAATTTTATTAAAGTCAATGTAAACTTCTTTTAAGTTATTTTTAATGTTATCAAATACTTCTAAAAATTAAAAATGACTTAAAAGTAGGTTTGACTCCAAGTGGGTTCACAGTTTGGCAAAAAGTACCTTGGGTTTGAATCTCCTTCTTTTTGGGCTTTTAGAAGTCCCATAGCAAAAGTTGATATGGGCTCAGCTTTTGGGCTCAAAATCTCAACCCAATGAAAAAGGGATTAATTACTTGAATAAGTCCCTTTTAATTAATAATTACTATTTTTAAACATATTTTTTAATTATTACCATTTATAGCAATATATAATAATATTATGTATACTTATTTTATTCGATCTATTATTTTCTCTTGCGCTCTTTCTCCGTTTTTTTTCTATCTCTCGCTATTTTTTTATTTTCCTCCCTGGCCCTGCAGCCTCTCTGCACCCCCTCTCTCTCTATGCTTTTTTTTTTCTTTCTTTTTCTCCCTGTACCTCCTCTATCTATGATTTTTCAATATTATAAAAAAAAGTTAGGCTTTTATCAAAGGCAAAAGATCTATAGAAAAGTTAGGGAAATTTTCAGAAATCGAAGAATTGGGGATGCTTAGTTTATAGAAGAAGTCGATTAGTTTTTTATTTGTTGCTTTGGCGTTGTCGACGATTTTCATTCTAATGAAGGTTATATAAATAATTGTATTTATACCTGATGAAAATTTGAAGATTTGAATATTTGAATATATGAAGATTTGAAGATATGAATATTTGAATATATGAAGATATGAATGTTTGAAGATATGAAAGTTTGAATAAATGAAGATATAATGTCATATTTGTGCCCCATACTTCCTCATTTCTAAAGGTGAATTCGCATGAGAAAGTTAGATTTGAAGATATGATGTCATCTTTGTAACAAATAAAGAGACATAATAAACTGCAAAATGACTTAAACTTGAATTAAATATGTATTACACACATATTAAAGTTGAATTAAAAGAGAATTAAACATGAATACAAAATGTAGCAAACGAAAGAACATTCTATGATCAGTAAACTGAATAAAATTTGTATCAATAATGAATTAAACAAGTAATTCAATCGTAACAAATCAACCAATAAACTGCAAAATGAATTAAACTTGTATTAAAAGTGTATTACACAAATATTAAAGTTGATTAGAAGAGAGAATTAAACATAAATAAAAGACGTAACTAATGAAGACCAGACATTGATCTATAGAATGAATTAAACTTGTATCAATAATGAATTGAACAAGTAATTCAATAGTAACAAATCAATCAATAAACTGCAAAATGAATTAAATTTGCATTAAAAATGTATTACACAATATTAAAGTTGAATTAGAAGAGAGAATTAAGAATTAATGAAAAACGTTACTAACGAAAGACGAGAGAATTATCCATAGACTGAATTCAACTTGTATTATTCATGAATAAAACATGTATTATATGTGTCTTATAAATTATTTTGATTGTATCACTAAGAACATGAATGATATTTGTAATATGAATTATAAATGTATTATAAGTATGTTACCTAAATTATTTGGTTGGTATCAATAAGAAGAGAGTGAAGTTTGCAAATTATAAATGTATTGTTCACGATAAAACTTATGTTATATGTGTCTTGTAAATTATTTTGATTTGTGTCACTAAAAAAATGAGAAACGGTTGCAATATGTATTAAAAATGTATTGTGCATGTCTTAAAAATGTATTATTAATGTGTTACCTAAATTATTGTTGTTGGTATCACTAAGAAAGGAGTGAAGTGTGCAATATGTATTAAAAATGTATAATTCATGAATAAAACATGTATTAGATGTGTCTTATAAATTATTTTGATTTACTAAGAAAAAGAGCATAGTTTGCAATATGTATTACAAATGTATTGTGTCTATATTGTAATGTATTACAACTGTGTTACCTAAATTATTTTAGTTGATATCACTAAAAAGGGAGTGAAATTTGCAATATGTATTATAAATGTATTATTCATGATTTACAATTTTAATACAATTATGAAACATATATAATACAACTTTAATACAATTGAGATATAGATCCGTAAACTTCATATTTTTCGAGCTTCAATCTAATATTTCTCCTAAAATCAATTCTAAACTTAACCAAACCCTGTTAAAATTGAGAAATAAACTCCAAATGATATTTTCAATTATTTGTAGGAACAACCTATTTAAACTAATAACAAATTCATAAAATTTAAATAATGAATTCAAAATTTGAAGTTTTATAATGACCATCAATGGTGAACTCTTGATGTTGTGATTTTAGAGATTTGAAATTCCTACTTGAGCACATGATTCTTATCGTATTTTTGGGTGAAATTGCGATATATGGGCAAAAACTGATTTGAAGATATTTCTTTAAATGAAAATTTCAAAGAAAAAGAAGAAGAGAAGGAAGAGAAAAAATGGCAGAGAAAGAGGGAAAGAAGCGAGATAGAAAGGCTTTCACTGTACAATTTTTTAATTCCAAATAATTGCTATATCAAGTTAGAAATATTATATTGCCATAGATGGTAAATATTTTCTTATTATTGCATATTTATGTGATTTACCCATGAAAAAGCAACATTGTTTTCGGGCTTAATGTAATTTGGGGATAATTACACGTATAAGTAAACATATACTGATAATTAGTTAACATAGTTATAGTTTGCTTTAATTACAATTCGTGATCTACTTTTAGCTATAATTACGCAGCTCAGCTTTTTAGTTTTGTATAATTCACACATTTGTATAATTCGGAATTTGTATAATATAATTTGTATAACTTTTGTATAATTCGAAATTTGTATAATATAATTTGTATAACTTTTGTATAATTCAGAATTTGTATAATATAATTTGTATAACTGTTTACATTTATAATGTTTGTAATTGTATAAATTCGTTATTTTGAGTTTATACAAAAATAACTGAATTATACACATGTACTCGCGAATTATAAAACCTGCTAATTATACAAATCACGAATTATACCAACGAGACAACTTAAACTGTAGCTACAACCCATAGATATGCAAACTATATCTATAAACATAATTTAATTTATTATAATGGCTATTTGCGAAAGTTCCCCATTTATTTTTAATGTTTTTACTTTTGTTAGACCAAAATGATATATATCAGATCTAAATCACAAAATTGAAAGAGTATATTATTTTAATAATAATAATTTGAAAATGGGTCCAGTAGAGAGACGTTGGCAATTGGCCTTTTGACAGTTACCTTAAAATTTGAAAAAAAAGGAATTGCAGACAAACAACACATATAATAATTATACATAGAGTAAAATTAGAGGGGGACCAGTTGATTACCCATATTTGAACTATGAGATTGGTTATCCTCGATAAATTTTCGAACTGAAATGGAAAATAAAGCTGAGAATGAGAATAGGTCATTGAGTGAATCTTCGGTATGGAGTAGATCCAGTTCTGATGAGAGCAAAGAGAAGGACTCTTCTTCTTCACCGTCTTCTCCGTTAGGATGGCCTATTCGAAAAGCTCAAAAAGATGTTGTGAATTCAAATATTTCAGGTTCGCTTTTTTTTTTTCCTAGTTTGAATTTTATGGTCGAAGAAAAAGATAAAAGGAGAATTGACTTTTTACTTTCATTTTTAGTGAATTAATATTTATTTTTTGGGTTAAATGGAAACATTCTGCTTTATTTCAAATTCAAATTTGAATATTTTATGGCGGTTAAGCAATTTGGCTTTGAATTAGAAGGTTATGTGAGTTATTCGCATTACATTGAACAGAATTGGAGATGATGAAAGAGAGATTTTCAAAATTGTTGCTTGGAGAAGACATGTCTGGTACTGGGAAAGGAGTTTGCACATCATTGGCTATTTCAAATGCGATAACCAATCTATGCGGTAAATTTTCTTTTTCGAGACTACTTTTATTGTTTTTATCAGTTTTTTTTCTTCTTTTCTTGAGAAATATTCGATGTGTAGCTACTATATTTGGACAATTGTGGAGACTAGAACCATTGCCTCAGGAAAAGAAATCGATGTGGCGAAGAGAGATGGAATGGCTTGTTGCTGTTAGTGACCACATTGTTGAATTAAAACCTTCTTGGCAAACATTTCATGATGGAAGTAAGCTTGAGGTACTGAGCCGCTTTTTGGTTGAAGTGCAAACATGAATTTCTTGTGATTGTGTTACTTATCTAGCTGCCGTTATGAAGCTGAGGATCATCGAATGCAAGTGTTATCGATTTAATTTCCTTTGTGTATCTCCAGGTTATGACTAGTAGACCAAGAGCAGACCTTTTTATTAATCTTCCAGCTCTACGAAAACTTGACAATATGCTTATTGTAAGAATCTCTTTGTCCTATTTTTTTCACAGTAGTGCCTGTAGAGAATAGTAGATCTTCAAATGATCCATTTGGTATGTTGCAGGAAATACTAGATAGCTTCACCAATACCGAGTTTTGGTATGTGGATCAAGGGATAATTGCGGCTGAGGATGATGGTTCAGCTTCTTTTCGGAAGGCTATCCAGCGACAACAAGACAAGTGGTGGCTGCCTGTCCCAAGGGTGCCTCATGGTGGTTTGCTTGAAGACACAAGGAAGCAGTTAAATCACAAACGCGAATGTGCTAGTCAAATTCTGAAAGCTGCTATGTCAATAAATAGCATTACATTAGCTGAGATGGAAGTTCCTGAATCATATTTAGATGCTCTTCCAAAGGTACATCTTTGAAATATCATCTCCTGAACTTATATGTGAATAAATTTACTAGACTTGCTAATTCCGTGCTTTCTGTTGAACTTGTTGTCTGCCTCATTATGGTTATGTTGTTCCGCTAACATGTCAAGGAAAGATAGATATTGATTGTCTTTTTGTCTTTAGAATGGAAGAGCGTGTTTAGGGGATGTCATCTACCGCTACATAACATCAGAGCATTTCTCCTCCGAGTGCTTGCTTGATTGTCTTGATCTGTCAACTGAATGTGTTGCCTTAGAGATAGCAAACCGTGTGGAGGCTTCAATTTACGTGTGGCGAAGAAGGCATCATCCTAGACCTCCAACTAATCCAAATCGCTCCACAGCAAAATCATCTTGGGAGATGGTCAAGGATCTAGTGGTTGATGGAGACAAGAGGGAGTCACTTGCTGAGAGAGCTGAAAACCTCCTACTTTGCCTAAAGCAGCGATTCCCCGGCCTAACCCAAACCACTTTAGATACCAGCAAGATTCAGTACAACAAGGTTCGTTTACTAGTGTAAAAAGGCGTTATGCTTTCTTTCTTGCTGATACAATTTGGTGACTAGATTTTGTTCTTCAATCATATTTCAGGATGTAGGAAAGTGTATCTTAGAGAGCTACTCAAGAGTCCTTGAGAGTCTGGCTTTCAATATTGTTGCACGAATTGATGATCTACTACACGTGGACACCTTAACTAGGAACTCGTCTGTTCCTACAGGCAATGTCATTAACCACAAAAAAGTGTCAATCCCCCATATTCAGGCACCCCATATAGAACACCAAACTTTTCACCTGTGCCTCTGATAAGCCCGGTAAGGGGGGAGAGAACTCCATTCCTCAGTGCAAATAGTAACAAACTAACTGGACGTGGCTTCGGAGTGAAGAGAGTCTTGTCAAATTATCTTGGCTGTGAAGCAAAGACAAAGAATTCTGGAAATGCCACTTCTAACAAGAGTTCTGATCACACTATTCAAAGTCCAGAGCTATATCTTCAAGCCGGAAAAGGTCTACGATCAATAGACCGTTGATTGTGGAACTAAAGTTAAGAATATTAGGAATGAATAGAGCAAAATGATAGATACTTCTGCTGGACTATATTGTATTATCCCCTTTTTTTACGTTATAGTTTGTTTACACTTCCATGCTTGTGTGATGTAATGTACACACTTTCTGTTTGTTCCCTTGAGGAGCAGCACTCTTATCATAATTTATAACTAAGATAAATTTTTATCAACAGCTTTGTTGCACTGAAATAGGTATAATCTATATCTATCTACTCTAATAATATTACCGGAAAGAATAATCTTCCAAGCGGACAGAGACCTAAATTTTCATTAGATTCATTCCTAAGCTTGCTTTGTTGCAGCAAGATGATCAGTCCAAGGGTACTGGAGAGAAGAGAAAGCGGTAAAAACCTCTCGCATAAACTCCTTAACTCGAACTTTGCGAGATGATGAAGGTTCTGTTTTTTCTTAGTTACATAACAAGGCATGGAAAGAGCTCCAATGTACTTGTGACTGTCACAGCCTACGTAACGTCCTACATGTATTATGACACGTACGACACATGTGTCTACTTGTTCATTTTTATACAAGTTTAAGTGTCTATTTGTGCACACCCAAAGTTTGGGGACATAGATGTCAGCTGAAGCCAAGTTAAAAAAATATTATGTATTATGCCTATTTTCTTTTTATCAGACTTACTATTTTCATTAAAAAAATTGGTCTATGCCTTCCTCTAACTACTTGTAAAAAGACTATCGTCAATAAGAATACGGTTTATTCAATTTTACGTACTTGAATTTAGAATTATTCATTTATAATTATAGTATTATTGTAAGTAAACTTCGATCATCATACATGAAATCAATTCTTGTCTCATGTATATCTATTTATATCTATATATATTACTTTAAAAAGCATAAAGATCGTTAGAAAATGTTGATTGACCATTTTGTTTTTTTGAAAAGACTTTAGAATAGAAAAAATTGCATTTACTATTTTCCTCAAATTACTATTTAATTATCTTTATAATATTTAAAATTAAGAAGCTCTAAAGTATATGATAAGAGGAAAATATATATTAAAAATTAAGGAATCTTAGAGTATATGATAAAAGTCATTAGGAGAATTAATTATTAAAAAGTTCTAAAATATATGGTAATGGAAAAATATATTTTAAATGAAGTGTATCAAAAAGGATACAAAGCAAAATATAAACACATTAAATAAAAATTAGGAATTTTGTTATTATAACATACACGGATGACCTGGGATCGATCCCCCTCAATATTTTCTGAGTCGAGCATGTTGCATAGGGCTTGCCTAGTGCGGTTTATATCCTGTGTGGTTTGCAAACTATTACACAGTGAGGGGTTTACCCAGTGCGCACAAAGTGCTCACCACACCCGAAGGACAAAGATTGTGACAGAAATTGTAGCGATTGTGGGTTATCCTGGGGTTCCAAAAATTATTTGGCATAAAACTCCACCTTTTTTGGGTGGGTATTAAATAGTTTATAGAAAATTTATGATAGTAATATAACATAGACTAAAATTTGGCATAAAATAGTCCGCTTCAAATAAATATTTTAAAAATATTTGGCATTGTATTTGCCAAATATTGAGACCTTTTATGATATTATTACAAGTAAAAAAACTATTCATGACACACTTATTTTGATTAGCTTGTATTAAAGACCTAAAATATATATTAAGAGAAAAATATATTTTAAACAAGATGCATCACAAATGATAGCAAGTAAAATAAAATCATGTTAGGAGAAAACGAGGAATTTTATCATCACAACGTAGCCTAAAGCTTGGCATAAAAAGCCCACTTTTTTTTTTTGGTTATATAATAACTCAAATACATTTTTTCTTTTTAGGAATTTTTTTACCACAATATATATATAACATGAGCTAAAATTTGGCATAAAATAATATACATTTTATTTTTAGGAACTTTTTTTACCACAATATAACATGAACTAAAATTTGGCAAATAAACTAAGGTATCTTTTATGTTATTGTCACATCACTTTTTAGTTATTATAAAAATACACCAAGGTAGATTACAACTTAAATATTCAAAAAGATTGGCATATCTGTGAATCTTTTTTGGGATAGTTTTTGGGGCTAGAGATCCACCTAGTTTGTAGGAGGAAATAAAAAAAATTGAAAAACTATATAGTATGAAATAACTATTTTCCTAGCCATGATTAGTTTTCAAGTTTATGTTAATCACATCCAAATCATTGATTTCAAAATAGTACTTTTATCTGATCTTATCCAAATAAAAACTTTGTGAAAAATGAGAAAAAAAAAAAGAAAACGGTGAGGAGTCAAATTTATTAATTTGATTCAGTCTGCATCATATAATACTATTTTCTGTCTCAAATTATTTGTCTTGTTTTTTTTAATATGTCTCTTGATAAAATATAAATTAGGAAATAGTCGAATTATTCTTAAGATATACTTTTTTTGTTGAATATTTATTTTATTATGTGTCATTTCTACATAATTGAGGTATTTATATTCTTTTAAAAGATTTATAACTAATATTATCATAAATTTTTAAACTAAAAAATAAATTGAAATAATTATTTTTAAAATTACGATAGATACTTTAAAGCGGCGGGGCTATTGCCTAATGAATTGAAGAAGTTAAATAACTCATTACTCTGAAATAAAGTATATTTACACCAACTGCCGCAAAAAAGGACTACCCATAAATAAATATCAAAATCATGCTATTTTACTTCTTTTTCCCCTCATTATTACTCCTTCGAGTGGCGGAGCCAGAATTTTTAATAAATGGATTCAATATCTGAGAAGTAAATACACGAACTAGTGAAAGGAGGTTCGACATCTATTATACATACCTAAAAAATAATTTTAACCATATATAAATACTAATATTTTCCGTCGAGGGGTTCCAATTATATGTTGCCTCCGCCCCTGCTCCTTCGATCCCATAGATGATCATATTATTAAAAATATTTATCTCATATAATGTGATTACTTACTAAATTAGGATAATATTAATTATTTTTCTCATTTTAGCCCTATAATTAATATGGCCTCTGGAAGTTTAAACAAATTTTAAAGATATACGATTTTTTTTCTAGAGGCTAATTAGTATGAACTAAGGGTAAAATAGTAAAGTTGAGCAATCTATTAATGATTTCTTAATCACTGTATAAAATTGAACGTGTCCATTTAATATGAGAATGAGAGAGTAAAGTTATTCAATCTATTAATGATTTCTTAATCACGACGTAAAATAGAAAGTACCTATATAATATGAGACGAAGAGAGTAGGAAATTAGTATAATGTATTTTTAAAATGACTTTACAGTTTACAATGGGGCAACGACAACTATCTCGTTGTCGTAATTTATATTTGGTCATATTTTTACCTTCTTAAATTTCAAATCAAATTACGCTAAGCAAATTAACACGAAATAAATAATTTTAAAAATTTGGCCAAATAGATACGTACCCACCTATCTAGTACGTTGACCTTATAACAAGCTATATACAGATTCGTATCTGCATAATTTAATTTTCAAATAACTAATGCACGCAAAACCATTATACATGCCATGTGCTTAGATATTTTATTTAATCATCTCCCTTGTTATATATAACATTTCTCTTATTCTTTCATTCTATATATATTCATTTGTTTCATTAGAAATTTTTTAAATTTTTTTCTTATATAATTTGCATTATTTAAAGTTCAAACACTCTTAGCTAAATTTCTGACTACGTGATTGAAGTCGAGTTAGCTAGTATTGTAGCTCCGACATTGATTTTTCGATCGATTTTATGGCGAATACAACTATGGCTGCAGCGCAAATATTTGGTATTAGCAGAATGAGGCAGCATCAAGCAGCACCAACTTTGTAAGTTGTACCTTCAATGTGTTAATGCAAAATATTTCGGTATAATTCAGTAGCTTTGGATCGATCTGTTAAGATATATTGTGTTACTAAAAGTTTTTAGAATTCATAAACTCAAAATCTTACTGGTGATTACTGATATTGTTGAATAGAAATGAGTTCTCCTTGTACAGTGCTAAATATTTTATTTTTGAATTTTGTCGTTTTAAATGGTTGATTGTAAGTAGAGGTTTGAAAATCAGGACATGACATTATAACCCATTCAATCTGTTTAAGTTTGGGTTAATTATTGATCTGTTTTATTTAGTAGATCAACTCATTTCATCTCTTCAAAATTTGGACTCATATAAAACCCAAATTGATGTTGAGAAATTTATCAAAATATTTTCTTTTTTTTATTTGAAATTTCATAATAAAGAAATATTATAATAACACAATTAAACTTAGTAATAGTTGGGTCGATTGAGTTTTGACTCGCTTAGTAGCTAAGTGATTTTTTGGACGGGTCAATAACCTGTTCATTTATTAATTCAACCTGTTGTAAAAGTCTTCAAAATTTAATTCAACACGCCCATTTGACACCTGTGACAATAACTCAATTAAGAATTTTGTGATAGATATGATATATTTGTGTACATATATTACTTTGTCTAAATAGTTAAATCAATTCTCTGATGGAAAATTCAACAGGATAATGTGTTCCAATACTGCTAAAGGTGCAGAGGAGTTTTCAAGGTAATGTGTTTAATTTTTGTTTGATAAACAGTTTATTTTGTAAATTAGGATTCTTAATTAATGTGGATATCTGATTTTGATGCTTCATTTGTACAACTTAGATAATTAAATGAGGATAGTTTATGTTGATGAGGATTAATTAACTGTTATTAGATATGTGTTTCAACTTTGAATCAGAAGATGAAGGCAGACAAATCTAGTGATAGTAGTAGATACTCCCTCCGTTTCAATTTGATTGTCGTGTTTTGGCTTGACACGGAGTTTAAAAAAGTAAAGAAGACTTTTTGAATTTTGTGGTCTTAAAGTAAAGATACGCAAAATGTATCAAAATGTCTTTTAGAAAGTTGAAATGAAAGAGTTGCCAAAAAAAGGGAAAGAGAGACATTCATTTTTGAAACGGATTTAAAAGGAAAATAAGACTAACAACTTGAAACAGAAGGAGTATTTGTGTTGCTCAGACTCTTCAATAATATTGATAAGTGTGTATCAAATACTCCAAAAGTATATGCATTTTTAGAGTATCCAATGCAAGTGCGGCTATATGATCAACATAGGCAGCCACAAGCAAGATAGTGAAAACTAAAATAGGACCCTTACTAGCCTAGAAGAGTGTCTAGTCCTTCACATTGATCAAACCTCATCAACTCGATCGCCCTCCATCAGGGGCATCACATATATATACTCCTCATAGGGACTTAAGAATGTTCACTGATGTATGCACCACCATTGAAGAGCTATGAAAGTCTAACTTCAATACGATATCTGTAATAGTCCAAGCCTATTGCTGTATTGCCGGTTTTCTCCTAACAGACCTTATAGATTTGTACGTGCTTTGGACTACATTATCGAGCCCAAAAGCACGTACTATGTGAATTCGTTCTCTATCTTGTATATCTTGTCTCAAGATTATGTTAGATTGTTGTCACAGAACTACTTACTTCCCCGTTTATCATATATACAGATTAGTTAACACAGGCTGCAAACTAGTAGGATGCGGTTCTGCAGTACCAAGCCTGAGAGTTACCAATAATGATCTTGCAAAATTTATTGATACTAATGATGAATGGATATCCACTCGGACAGGGATACGTAATCGTAGAGTTCTTTCAGGTGAATCTTGCATTGATCTTGATACATACTAACCTACTACATGTTGTTGTGTTCTGTTCTTTGACAGTAACATGATGTGTTATTACATTGGAAGTGTATGGAAAATAATACGAAACATTTTTCGTATGTAAATGCTACAAGGCAGTGATCTGATATACGCTTTTACAGGCAAAGAGAATTTAACGGATTTGGCTATAGAGGCTGCGCAGAAAGCTCTTGAGATGGCAGAAGTTGATCCTAAAGATGTTGATCTAATTTTGTTGTGTTCTTCAACTGGAGATGACTGTTTTGGCGGTGCTCCAGTGGTATGACTTTGTAGAGTAGTGACATTTCTCTACATCTTAGAGCAACATAATTTACCAATTTATACTTTTAATTGTCTTGGTTCATGTGTTTGCTAGGATAATAGCTGATATCCCCCTTAACTCGACTAAGTGAAGCTCCTTCTAGAGAATTAAACAACCTATGTTGCTCTAACTCTTCAAAAATGTCAATAAGTTTGTGTCAGATCCTCCAAATGTTGTGCATTTTCGTCAAGGGTGAAGCAACATTTTTGAAGAGTTCGAGTAATGTAGGAAACAACTTAGATAAGAAAAAACTTGGGCAATGTAATCACTAAACTTTCCTGAAAGAAGAACAGAATACAAGAACAACTTGCGGGTTTATGGTTTCCCCTGCATGAAACGTGTCGTTATATACTATTTCTTTTTCATATGCATATATGTGAACCAAATGAAGAGAAACTAGCAATTGGTTTTTAGCATTCTACCAGTTAGTTAAGTTAAGATTATATTTTCGTCTCAATTTCTCCAGTTTACTAGTTACACTAACTAGCTTGACATGTTGTTGTACTTGGACTTGCTATGATGCTTGGACTCTTTTAGAATGTTGATAGGCACGTGTTGGATCCTCCAGAAGTAATGCATTTCTTATTAGGATCCGAACAGATGCAACAACATTCTTGAAGAGTCCGAGTAGCATAGGTGACTTGTCTGTGGAAAAAGTATTTTGTTGAATCTTTTTAAGTTATTATAGCTTCTCTGTTCTTAGATCCAAAAAGCACTGGGCTGCAAACACAATCCATTGGCTTTCGATATAACAGCTGCTTGTAGCGGGTTCTTATTGGGTTTGTTTTCTGCTTCTTGCTACATCAAAGGTAGAATCTTCTAAACTTTTCCTTAATTATGAAATTTTTGTGGACTGTATAATCATCCTTTACATGATATATTATGTTTTAATAGTCGAATATTGTAGCCAGAGGCGGAGCTAGGTGGGGGTTCATGGGTTCGGACGAACCCACTAGCTTTTTCGTAGACCCTATATTTGTATTAGAAAATTAAACAAATATATGTATATTAACATGTGCACCCCAAACAAAATTGATTTAGAACCCCCAAACTCCTAATCTTGGCTCCGCCTTTGATTGTAGCTAATGATGCCCTTTACCGTCAAACCTCTCTATAGCAGCATCCTTTGTCAGGATATTTTTTGGTTGTTATAGCGAAATGTTGTTATAGAGAACATATAATATAACATAATATGAAAAATCAGTTCCAAAGAAAACTTGGTTGTTATAGTGAAATGTTGTTATGAAGGATGACTGTTATAAAGGATTTGCTCTATTGATATTATATTTTTTGTTCCTATTGCAGCTGGTGGTTTTAAGAATGTCCTTGTAGTTGGGGCTGATGCTGTTTCTCGTTTTGTTGATTGGACGGATAGAGGTTCTTGTATTCTCTTTGGTGATGCTGCTGGTGCTGTACTTGTGCAGGTACCGATAAAGGAGAGTTTAGAACTATCTGAAAGAAAAATTCCATTAGTTGATGAATGTTTTTTATATTTTTCCTGACATTCAGTATTACTGTGAAGTTCATGCTCATTTTGTTGTTCGGGGTAGATAGGAGTTAGTCACCGCACATTTTTAAAGTGTGATATAGGCATAGCGGCCTATAGGCATGAGATGTGCCTCGTGTGTTTTTGTGGTAGGTGGGGGTTCCCTGGACATAGAGGCAGTGGACGTTTAGTCCATGGTCCATTGGATGGTTGGAGCAAAGCCAGAAATTGAAACACATTGATTCTATTACTATCATTTCGATGGTCTCAGAGTCTTTCATGTAAAGTCTGAAGTCTCAAAATGATCAAATTTACAACCAGTTTTGCCAATATCTATATCTCAAAATTCACATATCCATGTTTCTTTTAGGCCTGTGATATCGGAGAAGATGGCTTGTTTGGTTTCGACTTGCATAGTGATGGTGATGGTAAAAGGTACGTTACGTCTATTCATCATACGAGGAATTACATTACTGTGTCCTCATCTTCGGATTGGCACTAACTACTGGTTTAAATTTCCATTGTCAGACACTTGATTTCTACTTTCAAAGAGAATGAAACAGATGATGCATCAAGTGAAAATCCTTCCACGACTAGTTTTCCGCCCAAGTGTTCCTCTTATTCCTACCTCCAGATGAATGGCAGAGAGATTTTCAAGTTTGCTGTTCGCGTAGTACCACAATCAATCGAAGCAGCTTTAGAGAAAGCAGGTTTAGCTGGCTCTAATAATTTCGATTGGTTGCTCCTTCATCAGGTATAATTTTCTCAGATAATACAATATTATGTCAATCATGTGAAAAATCATTTACACCTCCTAACTTTGCTTTAAAAATCGAACTCCCCTTCAACTATGAACAATAGCCCGACATTCATTACCATATACCACCGTTGGTGGTATGACTAATGACTGTTCCATAGAACTTACCTTTCACTTTCGTAGACATCCTTCTATCAACATAACACTCCGGTAGCACTTGTTCTCAGTATTCTCTTGAAACAACGAGCCTAGATATATACCTACATTGTTTGTGTTTTAGGTCTCAACTTCGTTACGTTCATGAGTAAACTTGCAATACATGTATTCAGTCTTACTTCTACTTTACGCGCAGGCAAACCAAAGGATTATAGATGGTGTAGCAACTCGGTTAGAGGTTCCATCAGAGCGCGTGATATCAAATGTGGCAAATTATGGGAATACTAGTGCTGCATCGATTCCCTTAGCGTTGGATGAAGCTGTTCGGGGCGGGAAGGTGCAGCCAGGCCATGTCATTGCTGCTGCTGGATTTGGAGCTGGCCTTACATGGGCTTCTGCAATATTCAGATGGGGATGAATGCTGCTTTGAGTAAAAAAGTTATCCGTATCAAGTGTTTATATCAAACTAATAAATGTAAAATATTCATTTTATTTATAAACATTTAACACTTAACATTTACATTTGAAAATTTGATTTATATTCTGAAGAGCAAGCTCAAAAATGATGAACGTTGATCATATTAAGCTGGTTCAATAAAGGAAGAAACTATGTCCCAAAAGGTCCTCACATGCCTTTATTGTAATTTTAAGGACTTCTTTGGGAATATCTTATGAAAATTCTTGTTATTTTTCAATATAAGAAGAAAAAAAAAATCAACTTTTGACTATAAACATGTTATAATTATTGTTAAGCCCCGAGTCTAAACTCTAGATGTGGTCGGTGTTTGATATCTTTAACTTGTCTGAGCGAACTGTTAACATGGCATGAGACACATACGTAAACGAAGATGAAAGACTTTAATAAATAAATAAAAATTCAAAACATATTTATTTATAAAATAAAAGGCTTTTAATTAATAAAATCTTTAAGTTCCAAAACAAGATGACACCAAGGTCAAAAATGAAATTTCATAACTTGCTTGAATGTTGTAACTCGTCTATCTATGAAGCTTCTAACATGAATAAATTGTATACCAGGATAAGGTCCAAGTCATAATAATATGTTGAATCAACCAAACAAACTTAATGCGCTCCAAGAACGAAAGGAGCTCGCCTATAGCTAAAACATAGACCTAACATATTGCTCGATTATCAAGTCAATGATCAGCAACATTTAAAATGTTGCATCTCCAATAAAAGGAACATAAGTACATAAGAAATTGTATTATATGTAAAATGGGCAAATCATCAAAAACGTATTGAAGATGAATTATCGTCTAAGAAAATTTTTTCAGCTAGATCTGAATATCAAACGGAGTTCTTTATATCAAATTTTTCGGTCTGAACGACGCCAACGAAATAAAATGGAAATCCACAAAGAGTAATAATTAATCTTTTAAAAAATAGTAAAATTTCTATAAATGTTTTTACTTCAAATAAATTTGATTTCAAATGGTGGCCAAACGGGCCCTTAACGAAGCCCCAATTGATTAAAATATCATAATCCCCAATACTTGTAACTCCATCTCCGGCGAACTTCTCCGTCTCCGTCTCCGGCGATATAAGACTTGTAAGTTCCTTCTTTCTCTCTCCAGAATATTTCCGAATTTACCTTTTGCATGATAGACAATTTGATGTTCAGTATCTGTCCTAACCCTAATCATTTTTTCGAATTTCTACCAATTATTAGAGGAGGAATTGTAGATTAGAGATTGTTTTGATTAAAAATTTCCCAATATAGTTCATTATCGTTGAGTTTACACTTAAACTCATCTCTTTTTTCATAGGAAGCACTAAATGATCCTAATTGTTTGCTAAACTGTCACTCTTTCCATCCCAAAATATGTATAACTCTTCATTTATCGAGAATTAATTTGACAGATCTTCAAAGCTAGATTGAATTAACTTAATTTAATATTTTATAGAATTAAGATTTTCTGTATTCGAAACTGTACGAAAATTAGTAAGTTGCAATTTTTCTCATATTGATATGGTGAAAAATACATCTTAAAATTTTGGTTGAAGTTCATGTTTGACTCTCGAGAAGTGAAAAGTGATACTTTTTGGGGCTGAGGGAGTACTTGTTATCATAGAGAGTACCATGATTTCATCACTCCTGTTGTATGTATAATCTTAATTTGCTTACATCATTTCCTAAAGTTCCGGCTAGTTCTGTTTTCTGATAGCATTTGCAGTTCTACGTTTCATTTCTTGGGGATTATCCGACTAGACTGTCCAATATTTGATTGCTTAAGTTGTGTTCAATTGCAATATTTTTTTCTCTGTACTCATCATTTATGATAGTAACTCTTGGGAGGGTCTAGTGTTAATACCTGATAGTAAAATTAGTTGTTTTTCGCTGTATTTTTTTTTTTAAGATTCTCTTTGATTCAAAAAAACTTGTGGTCTGTCGTTTGACTCTCTAATGTTAGCTGTTGTGAGAATAGAAAGTATCTAATTCAAAATTTAATGCCTATCGTGTATCATAAAAATCTCATTTTTTCTATTCACGCTACACATCAAATGTATTTAGCACTTACAGGGTAGGTAAGAAATGCTAATGTGTAGTCTATTCAAGTCTTAGGCAAATTGAGGATTGTTGTGAATGTGGAGATTCCATTTATACCAGATTCAAGTTGGATAACATGATAGAGCACGAACACAAAACAGACCTTGCTGATCATGCCCATTGTTCTTACAAAGAAAATAAATTATTCAACTTTGCTGGTCATAAGTGCATAGTATCTATTTCAGTTGAGGCTTTTCTTTTCTTTTAGAAAGAAGAAGAAGCGAAGGAGGAGGAGGAGTAATGGGGTGAACTGTTGTTATTTTCTTTGGAAATGAAATCATGGTGCTCTCTCCATTAAAAACTAGAAAAATTGAAAGTGCTCTAGTTTGACAAACAATGAGGACTATTAGGGCTCCAAGTCAAAGAATGATGATTTTGAATTTAAGTACAAAGCTAAAGGGACTATTTTGGACTTTAATTTGATATTTTTTGCATAGATGTGATTGTCCTGTTTGAATTTCTCTCATCTAAGTAGAGATTTTATCTTTGAAATGGAAATGTATATAGAAAAACAAAGCATGGCAGAGCAAATCCTCAACTTGGGAGTCCTCATAGATGTTGTGGATGAAGAATGGATGCGAGATACCCTGCCCGCTGATGGTACTATCCTCATTCAATTACTATTATTATTATTATATATCAGTCAATCAACTATGCTTCAATCCAAATTAGTTGCAATTGAACTGCGTCAGTTTTATCAAATGTTTACCCTCGGCGTGCTTAGGCTTTCAAGTTTGGTCCAAGATAGGATGATGTGTTGTCTCAATTGGGCTGCACTCCAGTTGCCAGTGAGATGTTAAGTTTGTGCATCACACATGACCTCTATCTTGAAGAGAGCAGTATAAACAATAAAATTCACTTAATTATATATTTGTTTCATTTTATTATAATTCCCTTGTGCATATAATATTTGATTGTATTTATAGCTATTATTCTTGACTTGCATTGAATTTTTTTAAAAAAATTCAATGTCTGGGCTTTTCTTCATCAATTCTTGCAGAGTATAAGCTCCTTTTTTTTCTTTTTTGGCCTTTTGCCTTCTATTGTGAATCATATTTCGCTCTATTAAGGTCCATTCATTCCAATACTAGATAAATTTTATTTGGGGAAAATTAGGAATTCTCTAAAAAGCTAGAGGTTTCCTAAATCACACACTTTAGCTCAATTTAGATGGATAATAATTGTTATGTATATTCTTATACTTTTTTTGTCTCATTTTTTTCCATTTTTCATTTATATTGTGTAGCTTAACTACTTTGGAATTGAGGCAAAGTAGAATTTACTGTTCATACTTTAAATTCATCTTTTTCTGCAGATCTCCCGTTACCACCCGTACTACTTCCTAAGACTGATGACAATGAAGACTCAAGTAAGTATTACTTGTATTCATACGCTTGGGAGATATTGAATGTGGGAATGTTTTATCCCTTAATTGTTGGTTTGGGTATGAAATGTGAGAACAAAAGATGACAAGTTAAGACTTTCAAGTTATTTATCGACATGTTCTGGTAGAAGTTAGAATAGATTTCTTGTAAAGTGAGTAGCTGTTAAATGGCTTCTAGCTCTTAGCCCCCTTTTTATTAGTGTTGCAGATCCTAGATAGCTACGCTGTAAGACAAAATTTCCTTAGTTTAGCAATTCATATGTGGGGTTATATTGCTTTTTGAAAAGAAAGCTGAAATTTGAAGTCATCTCTGAGACTTCTTTAGTAGGCTCTGCAAGCCTGCAACGACTTTCCCTAAAGCTTAATCTAACCTCTGTTCATCCACGATTGGTGTGTACCGAAGGGCTTTCCTTACTCGTATTCTGTAATGTTGAAACCCTTGTAGCATCGACTATATTCTTGTTCAGTATAATGCTCTTTGGCATTTGTTTTGTTCACTTTCTGCAATCATCAAAGAGATCAAGAATATCATACATCATTTTAACTAGTATCATTATGGCTTTTGCTTTTAAGCATTTGATGGAATTTTAATGAGAAGAACTTGATGCTATAGTTGGGTTATTTCTGAAATGGGTTTTGGCATAAACCGAGATTAGGAACACTTAAACATAGATGTAATTCAGATATTTTCTGGTCCACGCACATTTTGTTGAGTTCTGATATCAGGAATCTTACATTCGATGAGTTGAGAAACAAATCAATTTGTTGGTTGCTTTCATGCTGTCTACTTTCCGTCAGTTCTCATCTTTGGATGATTGAATTCTATCCTTCTGCAGATCAAGAGGCTCCACAAGTTGATGGAGATGCATGGCACGACCTTGCATTGGAAAATCATCGACATTAAAATGATCAAGCTTGTGGTTTGATTTGCAACCATTATCATCATATGTATTGTTGGTCATGTACTTGTACGAAAACTAAGTTCAACCGTTCTATCTCTTGATATATTATGTTGGTTAGTAGGTATGAGTGCATTGCGTGGTGTGTGGCATTTCATGGAGTTCAAACCTTTCTACATACAAAAACCCGGAATTTAAGTGGAGAAAGTTTGGAGGATTGGACCCATTATTCATCGAGTTTTGAACTCTGTGCCACTACTGATGTTGTACCTTGTATTTCTGCAAGAGTTTGTTTGAAATATAATGAGATTTACTATTATATGTCATCCACCAAGCTAGTTGGTCAAATTTTTGTCCCAAAAATGAGTTTTGTTGCAACAAACTTAAATGAATATTGAAGTAAACCATTGTTAAGTCCTAAACTAGAAGAGAGATAATTAGTATGAGTTTAACAAAATACCTCAATAAAGGTATAGTAATTAAAAGTTAAAAACCTAAATTGAAAGGATATTTTTTAAATAAGTTAGGAGTTTTGACTAGTTGTATAATTTTTTCCTTGAAATTATCCTTAAAAGTTATTAGAGCTTCCACCTAAACATTATTATGAAGGTTACTTATTACTACTTTTATGCACTATTATTGTACGATGACCATCATCAACTTCTATTGTGCAAATAATATTATTGACAAATTTATTGTCATTTTCACCAACCGTTACTTCAAAAATCACTACCAATCACTAATTATACATCATTTCTAGCCATTGTTATAATCAACACCAATTACTTGAACTCCTATTGCTATCATTGTTCACGACATAACTATCACCATCAACCAACATCACTCATCACTAGTTCTACCAATGACCACCTCATAACATCATATAAATTAGGTTTTTTTATACTATTCTAGGAATATAAGATTTAACATTACAACTTTTGTGCACTATCATTGAACGACTATCACTATCACCACCAAACTTCTATTGCACGATTAACATCATTGACTATCTATTGCCACCCCCATCGATCACTACCTCAAAAAACCACCACCAATCACGATCGTACATCATTTATAGCTACCACCAACCATTCACCAACACCATTTATCTAAACTCTGTTTATTACTATCAGTTTTCACTACATAACTACCAACATCATTTGACATTAGTTTCACGAACCCACACCTCTGTCCCATTACCACATCCCATAGTATATGATTAAATTATATGAAAATACTTTTAAAATAATATTTTTTATTTATTACTCACTAAATACATGAAAATAAATAAGAAATTTAAAATAATCTTTTTATAAGATCAATAATGTAAAATGATTTTTTTTTTCTTATAAAATTCTTCATACAAGTTGCAAAAAGAAAAAAAAGAAGGTAAGTATATAATTAGCAAATCAATATAATCCTTTTTTAAAAAAAATATCATTACAAGTAGAATACAACCTTGTGCTTAGTGTTGTAAGCTTTTGCAGTGATCGTCTTTGTGAAATACAAATTGTTGAAAATGGCGAATCAGCAGCAAGGATCGAGTCGGCCATGGATTCTCGAAGCATTACCTCTTCTAGTAGTCATACTAATCGCTGCTCATGTTCTCGCTTTGGTATTTGAAAATTTGCTTCATTCCCCACTGTGTGTATTTTTCTCGAACTAGTAAGATTGAGTTGTTTTGCTGAATTTGTTGTAGGTGTACTGGATTTACCGGGTAGCAACTGAGAAACAGCCTCAGAGAAGTAAAAAGCACTAGCAAATGTAGATAGATTGATTTCATTTTGCTTCAGCTTGTAGGAAAATGCAAGGTATAAACCCTAGTTATTTCTCAGTTTTTTCTTCTTTGGAATTTGAATCACTCGAGAATTCGAGTTATTGTAAGTATAATTTCTTGTTAAATCTGTGTCATATCAGTTGGAATTTTGTGCATGAGAGATCGCTTAGTGAGCTGTTAATTTTGCTGTTAATATGTTGGGAGATTGGTGCTTGTGTATTTTTTTTTCCCTTTTTCGGTGGATAATATGATTTTTGATTTTTGTGGGTTTTCGTTTTCTTTGAATTGGAGTGCTCATATATTGCCTGATGTCCAACATGGTTGCGAATGTGAATGAACTTTTATGGCACAGTCATGGGCTGAGTGAATTACTCTTTTCTTTTGCTATTGAGCTTCTTTAAGGGACACATGATGTGTATGTTAGTATGATAGTAAACAATTCTTTGCAGTCAAAATGGAATTGATTAAGCATTGCTGAACTTTGTGAATGAGAGATCACGCTGTGAGCTGACAATATTTTTGGGGTGGGGTGAGTGATCCTTGTTTTTTTTCCCCCAGTGTTTTCTTTTTCAATTTTGGGCTGATCATGTGATTCTTGATATACCAACTTGGTTTACCCCTCACCCATATTAGGAGTTTTGATTTCTTTGAATTGGTGTATTAGTTAAAAATGGTACAGAAATTGTTGCAGTTTAAATGAAATAGACTAAGCACTGCTGAAACTTTAAGAAGAGGTAGTATATGCAGAGTTGCCATTCACTTTTGTGTATTGTAGTATCCAGAAATGAAATTTAAGGATGTTATTTGTTAAAGAATATAACGATTACTGAAAATCTAGTGCTTATGTTTTAGTTATCTTATAGTTTAAGGACAAAAATTGAGCAATAGTTTAACTGGATGACAAGGTAGCGATTTCCTTTTTAAAATGAGCAAAAAAAGCAGAGGAAAGGAACCAACTCTAGAGGGAACTTATTTTGTTGAATTTACATGTCAAATCTTTTGAAGTGATAATTTAGTTAAGGTAATTGGGGTCAACGTTATTAACGAAATGAGGTTGGGGAGAGTCCTGTACATCTTCTTAGGGGGTAAGGGTGAAAATCTTCTCCAATAGTGAAAACCTTTTTCTCTTTTGATGTGGCTTCATACTTAGCTGGTAAGTCACATAACTGTATGAACTATGAAGAATGTTTTTGAACTTAATGGAAAGTGATTGCTTCGTTGCTTAAATCTCTGGATGATGGAAGCATGAGCTTTTCCCCACCTTGTAATCCCCTTCCCATTACCCCTTACCCCTACCCCCATTTTTTTTTTTTAAAAGACAAGTGATGTGACTTAGAATGGCACAAAGCAGCTTTTGAGCTAGAATTATTCGCTTTATCTTTTTTTTCTTTGGGAATTAGAATTTAAAATGGAAATAATTGATGGTTATTTAGAGGTGCTGGGTATTCTGGAAATTCTTAGGCTTGATGGTGTTAAAGAAGTGCAACATTTGGTATTAGAATCATGAATGTTATCACTGATATTGATGTAGCACCAAAAGGAAGGAAGGAGAATGAGGAGAATAATGAAGAGAGGGAGATAGGAGAAGTGAAAGAAGATATCAACTCATAAACTATAGTATTTTATTAAATGAAGTATGTTCATCAAAGAAAAAGGAGGCTCCTGTTTACATGTAGGGAACCTTGCATAAGGTAGAATCTCATCAAAGAAAAAGGAGGCTCCTGTTTACATGTAGGGAACCTTGCACAAGGTAGAATCCTCAAAAGTAGGAACTTTATCTCCAAATAAGAGATAAAAATAAAATCTAAGATAAGTTAGAGATAGATAACATTGGCCTTGCTTGTTCGTAGTGGTTAGGGAGTCCTCTCCGCACCACTGGTCAAGAGTTCGAGGTTGATAGGAGAAGAAGAATGAGAAGATAAAGATAGATAGCATCAATCCTATTTACTAGCCTTTTTCCTGTTTCAATAAACAAACAGCAAAAAGATGTAGGTAAAATCAAACAAGGGATAATGATAAATATGTGATGTAGATAAATACTAAAATATTCCAAATTTGTTAGGATTTACATCAGTTGACTTCAACTGTTTCCTTTACAAGGGATTCTGGGGTTTAGTGGCACTTATCTGGTGTTATGTGCATGAATTTTATGGTCTTCTGTTGAACTCAATATCTACTTTTCTTCTTTGTAATAAATTCTCAGAGGCTTTTCCTATAATGATAAAAGAACCTTAGAAACTCTGCAACTCTTGTGGATTTTGGGTAAGTTTGGTAGGAACATAGTCCAAAATTTCTTAAGAGCATTTTATGTCTCCTGTAATGTTTAGGACATGGTAGTTTCAAAAGGCCAGCTATTTTGGTGAGTTACTGTTAAAATGATGTCTAGTGAGATTGCTGAGCACTCTATACTTGAAAACATCATGTCTCTGTCCCTCTTTTCCCTTTGCTAAGTACTTATCTCAGAAGCGCTGCTGACTGGTGGCAAAACTATTAGTCGACATAGATGGTTTGATAGAATTCAGGGATTAAGTGAAGAAGATAATACAATATAATTTATGAATCTGTTATTATGGTTTGAAATTTCATTCTTGTATAATATAAATATGGATGATTGGTGGATACTCTAATGTTGGTTTTGCTTTTAAAGAAGTCATGAACTAGGATTTCAGGGATGTTTTTCTGAACTCCCAGTTAAAGAGAAAAAGCCTGAAAAGGTCCTTAACTTTTCTTATTGTTTTGGAGGTGGAATTGGGATTGAATTTGTGTGATTTTTGTAGTGTGATTGCTAGAAAACATGACGTAAGGACTGCATCGTGCAAGAATATAAACTATCAGTATGTTATCAAAGCTTCTGAACATGAGAATGAAGAATGTAGAATGAAAGATATGTAACATCCAACTCCCTCCATTCCAGCTTATGCGATCCTAGTTCTTTTTTTGACAGAATGACTCCTTTCTAAATTAGGAAACTATTTATAACTTAAACTTCCCATTTGCCCTTAATGACAAGTTTTTATAGCCACACATATGTTAAGACATGTTTAAGACCACATATTTCCAAAACCCTTTTAGTCATAAAAATGTTATGGCTTGATTAAGACGACAAGCTTCAAAATTCTTCCTTTCTTTCTTAAACTCTTTTCCCAGTCAAACAGGTTCACATAAAGTGAAACGGAGGAAGTGATAAACCGAGGTTAACTGGAGAGATTCCTACATCAAATTCAAAATACTATCTTCTTGAACTATTTATATCCCACATTGGGTACATAAGGTCAACCAAAGAATTTTGTAAAGGTGCTGAGATTCCATTTGTTGCCTTAATAGGGAATGGATGCTCAAATTCTTTCACATGATACGCGGCCAATTCCACTCATAGATCCACTGTCTTAAAAGTTTGAGTTGAATGTTCATATTCTATCCCTTTTAGTAGACAGAAAATGAAGAAATAAAAATATCCCCTCTCTAATTGTTTAAGCTGAGTCTGAGTTTGATCCCTGTTGTTACCCAGTGATAAAAAAAGTGTATCTACATTACGCTTGGCCAAGAGAAAGAATTAGGCCCACATGTGAGTGAGGGTGTTGTAGACAAAGTAAATAAATATTAATGCCTCCTATTTGACAATTTAAGCTTTTTAATAAGATTTTCACACGATTCAACAACAATTCTTTTTCATTTCTGGATAATCCCCCAATAATCTAAAAGCAAAGTTTGTTACGCTTCCTTGATGAGGAAAACAAAGTTTATAACATATAATGCACTTATTTCTCTTCTTTATTGATAAAAACAATACTAATAAATAACAAATCAAGTTTGTGACAACATGTTTATGTTTTATAGCAGTCTTTTTCAAAAAACTGATGAAGTTTTATAGCATATTCTACTCTTATTTATCTTTGATATTATTGATAATAAAGAACAAAGCAATAGTGTTATACTTTCTCGACTTTATCTTGTTTTCATGTGATGCTTAACGTGGAAATACAAAAGAACGAGATTGGAAAGGGTAGGAAATTCAAATTGAAATATAGAAGAAATGGGCAAAAGAGAAACAAGAAACAAAGGCTGTCTTACCTTATTTTGTCATTAGCAGAAACTAACTACATCACTCATCACCCCGTGCAGCATGGGTGTCCGTCCATCACCCCTATGTTGAATTAAAGTTGGTTGGGTAGCATAGAAAGGAATGATGTTGGCTGATTATTGAACATTGCTAGTTTTGAAGTTTATGCAAAAGGCAACTGAAGGTGATAGGTGTTTATTGATAACCAAACAAGGGGTTTATGTGCACCAATAGAAAGTACTGGTAATAAGTAGGGCTTGAAATTTACAACCCTATTGTGGGGGTCTCGCATTTTCCATCTTCACATACATTTTTTATTTTTTAGAAATTGCAAATCAGTTCTTTCTGACCTGCTTTTGCATCTACGCCATCCATATTTTGATGATAATTTTCTGAATGGACATGTTTATGGTTTTTCAGATTAGTTTTATTCTTTGAGGAGCTATATCTTGATTCCCGACTTAGATGCATTGATGTTCTCTCATATTGTGTTCCCCATCTGTTAACTCCAAAGTTATTAGATGCATTGATGTTCTTTCATATTGTGTTCCCTATCTGTTAACTCCGAAGTTATCAGCTTACCACTTAGAAGGAGCATATCCATTACCAGTTCTTACATGTACTGCTTCATTGTTGTAGAATATCCATCTGAGTTTTCGATACACAGAATCAAAGCCCTAAGTAGCTCAGGCTATTCGAGTGCTATATCAAACAATACTCATCATCCATGATATCATGCATTATGCATGTCCCCTTTTACTTCCAGTTTTTTGTTGTCTTTCGGCTTCTGATGACTGAGAATTTCTTTTTCTTTGTTAGGGATTCATTCTATACTCACTCAAGGCCTCTTTGCCTTAGCATATGTGAGTCTCCTTTTCTTCGTGAACACTGTGCAATTATGCTGGAAAAGTCTGGCATGTGTTACACGTTAGTGGTACCGTTGTTGAGAAACTTCTTTGTTCTTCTCTATTAACATCAGTGTAATTCTTCTGTAGGATTTTTTTTGCATCTCCAATCCTCTTTTGCTGTGGTGTGTGTTTCATGAATTTTTACTAGAGCTTTTCATCCACTTGTAAATTTAGTTTAGTATGAAAATTGCAACAACACAAGTTTGAGGATTGTTAGTCATGTAAGCATGTTAAAAGTTTGTAGACACAAGATTTTCTTCATCCAAAAGTTGCTACATTCCAACATTTCAAACTTTAATCAAGATGTATTTTTTCATTAGAAGAATGGTAACTTTGTCGATTGGTATAAGAACGGTAACTTTAGGGGGTCAGTTAGTTGAGAATAAGTTATTCCATCATCGTGTATATGGAATAACTTAATAAATCTTACACTACCGTATTATTGTTAGAAAATACAAAAACAAATATTGTAATATTGGGACAAATCCATTTTATTAAAATTAAATTGACCACAGAGATATTATGAATCAAAAGAATTTCCACGTCATTAAAATTACAAAAAATAATAATAAATAAACTCATTTGTCATCGTCGTCTACTCGTCTTCGTTATTTTCAGCCTGCACTTTGCTGCTATTATGATTAGAAATTAATTTCTTATACGGCGTCGTTTCAACAAAAGTAGCGGAACTCATCTCCATTTGACATATCCTCACCGCTCCGAATAGCTTCTCCGGCAACTCCTCTGCCGTCTCCGCCTCCACCAAAAACCCCATATCAATCGTCACCGACGTAACATAACCTAAAGCCAAATGCAAAATCGCAGTCGCAATCGCCGAGCTACCAATATCAACGTCGATTTCTAAGTAATTAGGTCCTTTATGGTAATAGCAATTCAAAGCTTTACCGAGTAAACAAGCGGAGTAGTTCCCGACGGCGGTTTTCACAATCCACGGTCCTTTAATCATCCGGTTCACGATTTTGAACCGGTTGTTACGGTACGAGTCATCGCCGTGTACGAATCGGTAGAGGAGTGACCCCGGTTCGAGCGGGCGGTTTTGTTCAGTAGCGAAGTAGAAAACCGCGCTGTGCTGATCTCTACCGGGGATTTGAAGGTTTACAGCGAATACAAAGGTTTTTAGAAACTCACCTTGTGAATGAGATTTCTTCAGCGCGTTCATTACACGGTTGTCGTTCCGAGAAAGGACGTGATCGAGTTTTGAATTTGATCGGAGCCAATCAACTCCGGCGGGTTGTAGAAGCCATTCACCTGAGGGTATTTTCGTCTTTTTTGTGAAGTAATTCGGACCTCGGAGATTGAAATTATCTCCCGGAGGTGACGCCCATCCATTTGTCCCGTTATTCAAATCTACGCATTTCAATGACCCGCCGGTAATTACTTCTTCCCTCCAATCTCTTCCACCGCCTTTCGGACAATGTTGACTGAGTTTTTGCTTTGCGGAGCACATTTTTCGATGAAAATAGCTCGAATTTATCCACCGGAATTTGGGTGGAGTAATGGAGGAGCTCTCCGGGCTCCGTAGCTATGGAGTTTATTGTAATGCTGGGCGTGGGGTGTTTCATGAATATATATGAGAATTGGTCAAACCCAACATTTGCCCTTGAGTTTGCAAGAAATTACGGAAGAGGGATCGACAGCTAATACTGTGACTAGGTACTTCGTAGCTAGTTAGGAGCTAAATTATTCAGGTATAAGTAATATTACGTTTAGTAGTATTTTCTTTTCACCTATGTTTTAAAATTCATCATGATGATATTTGATTTAACATAATTTATATATATATATAAGTTATATGATAATTTATATATTGTTTCATGGAATAGAATAGAGATATGAATGTTTATATATGAAATGACGAAATATTGAAGCTATTATTCTCTATTATATGAGTATATATAAGACAAAATCGAACAAATATACCATAAAAAATCAAAGTTGAATTTAATATTTTATCATAATGATATATAGTATTTTTAAAATTTAAATATTGAAGTTTTCAATACCTTATCATGTCCATTACTACTAAGGTAGAAATAGAATATTTAATACTCAACATGATTAGTTAAATAAAGTATGCTTTAACCAATTCATACATCAAATAATATTAAGAATTATTTTTTAATAAAAATAAAACACAAATAAGCTGGTGGAATCCAGTTGTAGAGAATCTCTTTTGAATTGAACTGTCATTATCCAAAAAAATAAATCATCTGATAACTATTCTTTCTCCATTTGATTTCAACTATTTGCTTTTGGAATAATGTACAATAAGAAAAGAATAACAAAATTCGTAGTCGACATGGACGATTAAGTTAGTATAACAGATGATATTTCATGTTAACAAATAATTTACGTCTTCTCCTATGTAATTTGTAAGTTATTATACGAGAATGGATTTATTCTATGCATATTCGATAGGTAGTGGTTGTAAATTTCTATTGATTATATGATTGTTTTGTTCTTATTATAGGAAAAATGCCGTTTCAATTATTTACTCTTTTTCTTACAGAAATAATTTGCTGTTTCTTGGTTGTAAACTTGTAATACGTTGGAAAATGAATTGACAGATCTATGTTGGTGCATTTTTGGGGTCAATTTTTAATGTTAGAAATTCCTTTTCCAAAAAAATAAAATTAACGGCACTTTTTACAAGACAGCTTGTTATTTGTGTGGTTGAGAATCAAAATAAGGAAATGTGGAAAAAACTCCAACCATGTTTTTTTTATACTCAATAGTAAATAAATATAAAAGAGCTAGGAGGTGTCAGAAGTTGATTATAATAAACAAATAGAAACGGTAGAGGAAGGTCGAAAAAGAATATGATAGAAAGTGATTAGATAAGAGATGATGCAATTTCCTCTTATTGAAAACATGAGTCTAGATAAGAAGGTTTGAACTTTGAAAATCAAGATAAATGACTGGTAATTAGTCGAGCGTTGTCACACTATCATGGGTTATTTAGTAATTGTAGTCTCTTATTTTTTTAATATGTATTACTACATGGCGCTATCTTGCTATTTTATTTTCGTATTATTTTTCAAATCATGCTTTGAAAACTTTTCTTTAGATTACACTGAATAATATTATTTGTTTGTAATATAAAAATTTCACCAAAATATTTCCTTCAAGTTGCTAAGTAACAACTCCACTTCAATCATTCTTCCTAGTTGCTCAACGCGTACAAGTCTTATCATCTTTATAACCAACAATAATGTAAGCATATTACAATAAATTTTTACTACTAAACTTCTCTAGGTAACTTCAAATTCATTTTTGCGTAGAAGTAATATCATCTTTATTACATCAAAAAAAACTTTGGAGTAAATGTTTGTTTTTGAACAAATAAAAGAAAAAGACATAAAAGAGGGTACTTTCCTAAAGACATAATACATGTCAACATAAAAAATGTTACTTCTTTTGGTATATTTTTTTATTGTTTTGATAAGAAATTAACATTTTAATTAAGGTGCTAGTGACAGTTATTCCTGGCTTTAATATAGCAAAGTTTCTTTCCAGCTATTATATAATTGCTTCTTCATTTAGGAATGAACCTGCTCAGAATGCAATTTAACTTTTCCATTGGAGTAATAATTTGCTCATTACAAGCAACTCACAAAGAATATTACTATACAATTCATCTACTAACTCAAAACAGATTACTATACAAGTTCATACACCTAATGGATGCTTGAATAATTCCACCAATCGATTGATATAGCTGGAGGCAAAACTGTATTAACTCACAGAGTGTTGTATATAAGATTTGGATTACCTGGAGTTCAAGTGCTTGATTTTGAGTATGAGTTTGATGAAAGGTAAGAAAAGTTTGGCAATGCATCCATACTGTCGCTTGAACTTAGGGTAGAAACATCAACAACGAACTCATCGAGTGTCTACAGAAAAATGTGAAGAAACAAAGTTTCAGCTTAGCAATTTTATTTGTGCTTTAGCGAAAAGAACAAAAAGAGGAGTAGTCCAGGGCAGAATGCTTGAAATGTGATGCCTATATCATGTGTATAAATAGTTTGAATTCAAAATGTAAATAACAATAAGATGCAGTTCGGAGGCCTGGAGTAAAATCTGGTTTTCTTGGCATCATACATGCACAGGCCACATCAAAAACAATCTTAACCTACACCGACTGTTTGTACATCTTTTCTGAAGGTAAACAAGTCACCATTGCAATTTCTGTGGTCCTAAACAAGAGCAAAACTGATTTATAATTAACACAGCAACCAAGTTTAACTAACCTCGACAGCTTGTCGCAGAGCATTGCACATCTCTAGAGTCGTCCTCCTTTGAATGACAACATCATCATGCTCTCGCAACAAATCTTCATATAGGTTCTCGCTGTGGGCGACTCAAGGAGAAACAGTCAAATGATCAGAAATTGTTTATAACTTTAAGTTTGTAGTAAACAAGGTAATTCTACATGATCAACAAGCTGTGCTAGGTTTGTTAGTTGCAGCCCATGAAAGTACTGGTTTGGCTGTCCATATTAGTCACCTATCTCAAACTTCTACCATTTTCTATCTAGAAAAGATTTATATCTAGTTGCAATCAAATCATCCAAAAAGCTTAACAACAAATGTGGACAAAGAAAGAAATTAAGAAGGAAACCTAAGACAACAACCAGAAGCATAATCGACTCAGGTGAAAGGAACTCTAAACCATCCGATTAAGAAAAAGCACAAGCTGAGAATGAGTTGCCTGCTTATGACAAGGTACTCCTAGTTTAAGTAAGATCATATTTTCAGATTCTTTAGCATACTGGTTACAAGTTTAGCAAGGATGTCAAATCAATTTACGTGAGATTTATAACATCCGGTAACCCAATAATATTAAATATAAACACTAGTCCCAATGAGCATACCGGTACAACTTCTCGATGAACGTGCCAAGAAGGTTTCTCTTAGCATGATTGACCTGGAGAAAATCAGAAGTGAGTGATAACAAACGGCAAACACAGCGCAAAGGAAAAACTTACACAAAAATGGCTACATAATACATGTCTCCAAGGAGTTAACAGAGGGGAAAATACCAGATAATGCATGATAGCTTTTGGAACCAAATCCTGTATATTCCTCCTCACAATATCATAATAAGATGTTATGAGCAGTTTCGTCACTATAATCTCGACTTGATACTCTGTTTCAGTTTCTCCAGGCCTCAAGACCGGCGGTGGCTAAAAAGAGAGTGAGAGAATGAATCACAAATATAAGATATTTCATCGCCATGTCTGTTGTTCCTCTCTTTTATGACATGTAATTGAATAGTATGTACTTACATTTTTCAATTGTATAACAGGGGGTGCCAGATTAATATCATGCACCACTTCAGTAGCATGTCTCTTAGATGAATGCCCTACTGATGATCCCCGGATTCCAAATAGGGAAGTAACACCCCATGTCCTTGTGGTTGAGGTACCTAAAATACATTTTGTTGCAGCTTCACATGTTACTATAACAGAAGGAAATGTAGAAGTCACACACTAGTGTTCGAATAAAAAATTATTTTAAGGCCAAGATCTTGGTAAAATATCCTAGTCTCTGAATTTATTTCATATGTAAAACAAATCATTTGTACCATCAACAGCAGTTCCCTATTTAACATATCTACTTGCACTATATCAAACACAACATCAGTCGGACATGGTTCTTACCATGACACTGAATGTGAGAAAATTTGATGAATTGTCTGGAGAACAAAAACAGTTTTGTGAATCCTCAGACTATCTCAGGATAGAACTCCATTCTCTTTTGTTACCAATTAGACACAAGGTCAAAATGAGATGAATATAATGTGTCGATGTCTGATTAATAACTGAGGAAATAGAGATGATTCAACTCAAAAGCTAGACAATTCACTCAGGCATGGTTGGAATTTTATAATTATGTTGGAATAATGTGGTTTACAACATGGAAGTTAAATATCTAGATAATCAATTATGTGGCTGATTTACAATAATTAAATCAATACAAATCATAAGCACATCTTATGTATCAGTTAACACAATCAACACAGCCTCTCAAGTTGTAGCCGACATTTCATAGACTTCAAGCTCGTTGCAAATATGAAAGCCAAGGTGTCCTTAGAGGTATTTGGATAAGAGCATTTGCATGCTGATCATTTGATCGAATGAATGTAGTGTCACCTCATCCAGACTCAATCTTCTATCTTAAAAACGAAAATCTACCTCTATATGTTTTGTTCTTTCAAGAAAGATCTGAATTTGCGGGAATGCGGAAGTAGCTTCATTGTCACGTATCAATCTATTTGAAGCACACCTTAATTTTGGGAGAAGTTGTTTCAACCACGAAAAAAGCTCACAGGTTGCAAACACCATAACTCAATATTTCTTGCTTTTTATTTTCTCGAGATTAGGTTCCCTCCCATCACAATACAACATCCAATAAGTGGAATGTCTACCTGCCTGAGAACCTCCCCAATCAACATCAGTAAATCCGACAATGTCATAAGTGATCCTTGTCTTCAAATAACCTTCCTTGTCCTGGAATTCTTTTAATCTATCAGAGGAGGTGGATTACTGCATAACAATGACCACAAAGCTGAAATTTGAAGAACTGATATACCACACTTACTACGAATAAAATATTTGATTGTACAATTGTGAGATAATTCAGTTTGCCGACCAGTCTTCCATATTTGTTAGAGCCTTCCGGTTGTCTCCGCATATCCAGAAACAAGTTTAACATTTGGATCCCCAGGACTTTTGTAGGTCGGCACAGTCTAATATGCATGTTTCCTCTAATATATCCAAAGCATACTTTCTTTGTGAGATAGCAATATCTATCTTAAATTGTGCTAACTCGAAGATACGTATGTTGAATCGCACATCTGCAATGTGAAGGGATTTTGGATTCTTTATATGGCTTGGCAATCTCACCTCTTGAGCTAGCTTTCGGGGTTGAGGTAGGTCCAATATCAATTCTTTATTATGGTATCAGAGACAAACCCATCCCAACGCATGGTTTAAACACAAATCACTAACAAATCTAGTATATTAATTAACACAATCAACATCCCATATCCTGTCACTTAGATTTGATGTTCTTGAGCTGAGGGTCTCCTGGAAACAGCCTCTCTACCTCCACGAGGTAGTGGCAAGGTCTGCGTACTATTTACCCTCCCCAGACCCCACCTAGTGGGATTTCACTGGGTTGTTGTTGTTGTTGTTGTTGTAACATCCCATATCCAGTAAAGCTTTGAAGCAACTGGACAAAACTAGAAGGAATTTTCTATGGGAAGGGAATAGCAACAGCCATAAATTCCATTTGGTCAAGTGGCCAACAGTCTTGTTACCAAAAAAGCTAGGTGGTCTGGGCATTAGAGAATTAGCACTGCACAACAAATGCCTACTTATGAAGTGGTTGTGGAGATACACTCAAGAGGAGCAGAGTCTTTGAAAGGATGTGATTATTGCTAAACATGGAGCCCTAAACCACTGGTGCTCTAATGTTTCAACAGAGCCATATGGAGTTGGTGTCTGGAGAAGTATAAGCAAATTATGGGAGAAGTTCTCTCAACACACACTTAATAGCAGGGAATGGACAACATATCAGTTACTGGAGAGACAAATGGATAGGCAACTCCCCTTTAATGGTCGCTTATCCTAACACGTTCCAGATAGCAAGGGACCCAAACTCTACTATTCAGCAGTATAGAGAAGGGAATTCTTGGAACATCATCCACAGAAGGAGCATACAGGATTGGGAAATGGAGGAGTTGGTCAGCCTACTAGCAGCACTTCACAATGTTGCAATTAACAGTGAAACACCAGACCAACTCAATTGAGGAGAAAAAAGGGGTGGGAAGTTCTCAGTTAAAGCAGCATTCAAGCTTCTAGGCCTACAAAATGCAATTACAGACCACTGGCCTTGGAAGCTTACATGAAAATCAAACTGCCCCCTAAGATTAGTTGCTTCAGCTGGATTGCACTTCATGGAGCTTGCCTGAACCAAGACAACCTGGCCAGAAGGAAGTTTCAGATTGCTACCAGATGCTATATGTGCACGAAGGAAGCAGAAACACACAACCACCTATTTCTACAATGTCAAATAGCAGCAGACTGATGGAGATATTTTTAGCTCTTTTTTGGTCTCAAATGGGTCATGCGTCATAATATCAGGATGTATAGGTAGTATTTATAAAATACTATCTAAAGTACTCACAGAGAGACTGAAGGGTGTGATAGACAAACTGGTGGATTCACAACAAATGGCATTCATAAAAGGGAGACAAATCATGGACGCAGTTTTGATTGCTAACGAAGCAGTAGACTCTAGGACTAAACAGAAAAAGCATGGCATTCTTTGCAAGTTAGACATAGAAAAAGCGTACGATCATGTTAACTGGAAGTACCTGATGAAGATCTTAGAAAGGATGGGATTTGGACAAAAGTAGATGAACTGGATTATGTTCTGTATCTCAACAATAAACTTTTCTGTTCTAAACAATGGGCTTCCTGCAGGTTTTTTCAGCTCACAAAGAGGGCTCAGGCAAGGTGACCTACTATCACCTTTCCTGTTCTTAATCACTATGGAGGGTCTGAACAGAATGATTAAGACAGCTAACACAAGAGGATGGTTGAAAGGTTTTGATGTGTCGAGAGATGGTGCTGAAAGTTTGGAAGTGACACACCTTCAATATGCCGATGATACACTCATCTTCTGTGGAGCAGAGGAAGAACAACTGAAAAATTTAAGGGTGATACTGGTCCTATTTGAAGGGGTATCTGGCCTGCACATTAATTGGCGGAAAAGCTTTATGTATCCCATTAATGAGGTCAATAATATGAGTTATATAGCCTCAATTCTTGGGGCTGTAGTTGGCACTTTGCCAACAACCTACTTGGGCATGCCTTTGGGAGCAAAATCCAAGCCTATTGAAATCTGGAATGGCGTGATAGAGAAGTGTGAGAAAAAATTGGCTTAGATGGAAAACTCAATACTTATCAATGGGAGGGAGGTTGACCCTCATCAACTCGGTACTTAATGCTCTACCAACATATATGATGTCATTATTTCCTATTCCAGCAGGGGTCATCAAAAAATTGGATAGGATAAGAAGGAGTTTTTTGTGGCAAGGTAACAGCAAAAAGAAAAGATATCACATGGTGAAATGGGAATCTGTGGTAACTGGGAAAAAGAATGGCGGATTGGGAATAAAAAATCTGATATTCCAAAGTGAAGCACTCAGAATGAAATGGTTGTGGAGGTACTCGTTTGAAGATCAGTTAATGTGGAAAAGAGTGGTAGGTGCCAAATATGAGGCGGAAGATAGTTGGATGACCAAGGATGTGACTTCACCTTATGGGGTCAGTTTATGAAGATCCATAAGAGAATTATGGGAGGAAGTCAAACTCAACTCCAAGGTGAAAGTGGGGAATGGGAACAAGACCAAATTCTGGAAAGATGAATGGCATGAGTCAGGTAATCTGGAACTCCTCTTTCCAGACATATATAACCTAGTTCTATCACAACAAAGGACCATTGCAGAGATTTGGACAACACAGGGCTGGAATTTCCAGTTCAGAAGACATCTCAATGACTGGGAAGTGATGAGAGTGGCAGAATTTCTCAACATTGTTGGAAACTTCAATGGACTCCAGGCTGAAGAGGATGCATTATGGTGGAAAGGAAGCAGCAAAGGTATATTTAAAGTAGGTGCAGCTTACAGGTTGATGGAGCAACCAAGTCAACAGATTCCTATCTGGCCATGGAGACAAATTTGGAAAGGCAGAATTCCTTATAAAGTCTCATGTTTTATATGGCTGCTAGCTAAGGAAGCAGCTTTGACACAGGATAATGTTATGAAAAGGGGGATAACCTTATGTTCTAGGTGTTTTGTTTGTGGAGAAACATCAGAAACTGTTAGCCATCTATTTCTACACTGCAAATTTACTCAACAATTATGGAGGGTATTCTTGAGTCTCAAAGGCATATCCTGGGCTATGCCTAGGAGAATTACTGAAGCCCTAAAAAGTTGGGAGGAGGCAGGAGTGCTAGCTAAAGACAGAACGAGATGGAGAATTATCCCTGCTTCAATCTGGTGGATAATCTGGAAAGAGAGAAATTCTAGGTGTTTTGAGAGCGTAGAGAATAGTATGCAGAAAGTTAAACTCAACTGCATTTTGTTGTTATGTTTTTGGTGCAATCAATTATACTCAAATGAAACTGTCTCTATAATTGATGTTTTAGATTCAGTTTAGATTTAGAATAGTGGAGTTTTTGGAGTTCATCTGTATATAAGGTTTAGTACTGCCCATGTACTATTGTGTTATAATACAAAGTTACCAAGTTTCAAAAAAAAAAATATCAGGGATGTTTTGATAAGCTGGAGTTGCTGAAAAGTTGATAGCACCATCAAGAGAATTTCGAAGATGATACCTGCAGCCATTTTTTGGAGTATCTGGAATGAAAGGAAGAGAAGATGCTTTGATGGAATATCAACTACCTACCAATCTTTAAAAGCTAATTGCCTCATGTTTTTGTATAGTTGGGTTTATTTATCCCCTATAGATTTCCCTGATTCATTTCTGAACTTTGTCAGCTCCTTGACTCTTAACTAACAATGTAAAGGAGAGCTGACCTTTTGCTACTTTGCTTTTGTAACTATTATGCATCTACTTGATGCCGGCAATAGAACTAATTACTTCATTAAAAAAAAACAATCAACAATAATTACGCACAATATGTCTCTTCACAAGTGCTAAAGTTTTAAATTTGATCATCTCATTTTACATTATTATGAACTAAGACGTGATCAAAAACTTTTATGTTCCACTTTCGGAGTTTAACGTTAATGAGTGTATGAGCAGGAGGCACATTTAATGGCTTCTACAACAAAAACACAGCAATCAATCAGTAATTGCCCTTCCTAGGCTTTTTTATCAAGATAAATAATTTATTAATGGTGGGGAATCCCCCGTATAAGCTATATGTCAAAAACTAGAGAACCTACACCAAACCATGGTTCTCTCAAAAGAAACTCAATCTTCTATAGAAAGAGCAACCTCATGGATGCACCAAAAAGACACTAGAAACAAGAGACTTCTTCGTAATTTTACAAATCATGGTCAATTCCTTCAAACGCTACCTTACTTCTCTCCTTCCATATAACCCACATAGTGACTAGTGGAACAACTTTCCATGGTATCAGACTTCTCTTTTCCTCCTGAAGTCCCAATTTTGCCTTTCTAGGCGTATTTTCAACCTTACCATACAAAATATGAAGTCTTACATAAAAGATATAAGTAAAAAAATTGAACAGCCGCACCTTAAACTAAAACATGTGGATATATAATATATGTATCATCCATATATAATATGCATATAGCCCATGTATAATCAATGAATAATTTATGTATACCGGCTAGGAGAAGTAAACAATGTATCAGGCCAGCTATTTGTGTAAAGATCACACAAAGATATGCAAGCTTTACATAGATTTTGTGCCATCAAAAAAGCAGCTAATTCTCCCTGTAGTCTTTAATTGTTATAATCCTTAATTATCTCCACTCACAAAATTAAACGAACTCCTACAGGCTTAGATTATTCTTTTATTAAATAGAATATAAAAAAGAAGAAGAATCTTTGAGATCTGCTTTCATTTTTCCAATCCTGAACTTCCACCATGGTTTTCAGTTATCAACTTCAATTTAATTACAAAGTCAACCCAAGATGTCACAATGGGGTTGCAAGGCTTCGAAATCACATTGAGTATATATGCAAGCAAAAACCCCAAAATCTGCAATATAGCAACCATACCAAAAGTTGAAAACCTTAGGTAATAATTTGTTCTTATCTAAAGTTTCAGTAGGTTTCGAGAACCTAATAGGATGTCTTAAAAACTCTCAAAATTTGATGATGATTCATTCAACCAGGAGAACTACAAACAATAGCAAGAAAAAAACTAATTCGAACAATTCAATGCTGTCATTGAGTTCTCTCTGAACCAAGAAGCCACATCATAGACTGTTTAAGCAGTTAAGCGAATAAATATATTCTATTAATGAAACAATAACAAATGCTTCAAAATGAATCACCAGTGATTAAGATATCCAGATTAACGTACTTCTCCACACTGTTGCTTCAAGCCTCCCTTCCCCCCTCCCCAACCCAGGTACCAAAAGAAAACTCTAACCAGCCTCTTTTCAATTTTTTGCTCTCTTCTATTCATCTTGCATTATCAGCAACAAAATAAGAGTAGATGATAAAAAAGGGACATCAGGCGTGGGAAGAACTTAAAAAGGCATGGCAGTTTAATAAGTTTGAAGGAGCTCACCTGCCGATGACACTCTATCATTGTCAGATTGAGGTCGACCCACCTTAAACAGTGAAATGCACAAAATCAGCAAGGATTTTTTAAAATATTAATAACAAAATGATGCATGTTAGCTGACACAACAGCTTTCATAAAGAACAACATCATAACATTGATGACCCAGAGCAACTGCTGACAGAGACTTGGATTAGTCCAAGGTGGTAACATATCGGCGAGATGGCGAGAAGAGTAAAGATGAAGAGGAGAGGAGAAAGCGCCAAGGAGACGAAGGAAAAGGAACCTAATTAGGAAACAAACCCTAGATACACTCACATATATATAAAATCCCTTCCGGATAACAAAGGAATGGGCCGTTCATTGTTTTTCCATTTTAGTTTTCTAGGCCAGTTATGGGTTGGGCTCTGCACATGGAAGTGTAAGGTGGTGCAAACTTTGTTGCAACAGAATTGTAATATGTTGGAACATAAGTCAATTGTGCATGGTAATTTCCAACATAATTGACATTGTTGCAACAAATGTCAATTTGATTGATTAACCAATTTGATGAAAATTATTACATTTAACCTTATTTTAATAATAAACAATGTTATGACACTACATATAATGATTAATTATTGTCAAATATCACAATCATAATATCAAAATCATATTGAATTACATAGTGATTAGATGATCAACCAATGGTATTATCCTGAATGGATTGATCAATTTGATGAAAATTATTACATTTAACCTGAATTTAGTAATAAACAATGTTATAACAATATATATGATGATTAATTATCATAATCATATTGATTAGATGATCAATCAATGATATTATCCTGAATGGATTGATGAATTGACCAATTTGATAAAAAATTACATTTAACCTTAATTTAGTACTCCCTCTGTCCCAATGCACTTTTCGTTTTTCGAGAGTCAAACAGTTTAAGTTTGACCGGGAATTTGCGCATGAAATCTTCAATTTTTTTGAAACGAAATTTATATATTTGTAAACTACGTAAAAAGTACTATAAGTCACAATAATTGATAATTACAAATGTTTAAAAGATCAATGAAAAATTTACGGTAAAAAATAGACTTGTTTTAATCTCGAAATCTGAAAAGTGTCACATAAAATGGGACGGAGGGAGTAATAAACAATGTTATAACACTATATAATGATGATTAATTATTGTCTTATATCATAATCATATTGAATTACGTAGTAACTAAATGTGTAAAGTTACATTTTTGTTTCAACATATGTCAATACTATTGGAAATTACAACCTTTCAAAATATGTCAATTTTGTTGGAAATTACAACAAAGAAGTGTACACCTGTTCCAACAGAATTGTAATATCATGGGACAAATGTCATTTCTATGTGGTAATTTCCAACATAATTGGCATATGTCAATTTGATGGATTGACCAATTTAATGAACACTGTTATATTTAACCTTATTTTAGTGATTAACAATATTATAACACTATATATGATGATTAATTATTGTTTTATATCCCAATCATATTGAATTACATAGTGATTAGATGATCAACCAATGATATTATCCTTAATGGATTGATGAATTGGCCAATTTGATAAAAATTATTACATTGAACCTTATATAAAAGCAACGTTATAATACTATATACGATGATTAATCATTGTTTTATATCAGAATCATATTAAATTACATAATAATTAGATGTGTAAGGTTACACTTTTGTAGCAACATATGTCAATTTTGTTGAAAATTACAACACAGAAGTGTGCATCTATTCCAAAAGAATTGTAATGCGTTGGGACAAATGTCAATTCTGACATTTAACACTAATATGTTGCAATAGAAATTAGCACATAGTAGTGTGCATATGTTCCAACAAAAATTGTAATAAGTTCCAATAGATGCACATTCTGTCGGAACAAATGCAAAATACTGTGTGGTAATTTCTAACAGAATTGACATCAAATAATAGACTTTTTTTTAGGATGAAAAAATTAATTCAATATCAAGTGGCTTCGCCCGAACAACTAACTAATCAACTTATGCGCATAGTTTAGAGCCAAAAAGTATTGCACAATCAGAAAATATTACTATGTAATTCTAATGCTCAGACAAAACACTAACGATATAAGCAATTTCTAAATCACAACTACAAGCATGGCAATGAAAATCGACATGTTCATCGTCGTTATCAAGAGGCTAGCCATTCCTACGAACACGATGCTGAATAGTGCAAGGAGTGGGTCTTTTTTCCGAAACTAAGGATTTTTCACTCAAATATTTGTCAAGATTTCTACTTAACTCTTTCGGCATTTCCTTGTTATTTTTCTAAGAGACTATGTTTCTTTCATGCTGACAATCAACATTACCCCTTCTCGCTTTGATTCACCGCCCAAGAAAACTGAAATTATGCCAATCACATACGATTCCCCAATGTGGTCTCCTTTTGTTGCTTTCTTCAGCAATTCCACTACAAGTTCTAGCCTATGGTTTTTGAAAAACTCCATTTGTGAAAAAGAAACACATTTAAATATACATTATACATTAGTATCAAGTATGTTGAATACATCGATAAACCCTTTAAAATTGTTAGTAATTATTAACATGCCTTTTATGTATAAGGCTTCTGTATTCCCATATTCTCTACATAACTCTATAAAAGAAATAACTTTATTTATCTTTTCTTTGTTTAACACTTGCCATGAAACAATCGGAAAATCTACCAGTGTTACCTTCTGATATACGTATCGTTCATTTGCAACTTCATTAAAAAACTTGCATCTAAAAAATAAATCGGTTAGGAAACAAGATTTAAATTTTTCGTAGTAAATAATAGATTTATAAATATATATACATACCTTAATTTGACATTGATTAAATTCTTGAAGGAAAAAGAAGCAACCGTTAAAAACATTCAGTAAGTAACTGCTTGGAAAGGGATTCAATCGAAGAACAAAAGTTCATCAATTGTTCCCAAGAAGAAAATTGTTTACTGAAATTTTTGCAAGGGTTGCTTCTTTTTCCTTCAAAAATTTAATCAATGTCAAATTAAGATATGTATATACATTTATAAATCTATTATTTACAATATATAATTTAAATTTTGTTTCCTAACAGATTTATTTTTTAGTTGCAAGGTTTTTAATGAAGTTGTAAATGAATGATACATATATCAGAAGGTAATGCTGGTAGACTTTCCGATTGTTTCATGACTAGTGCAGAACGAAAAGAAGATAAATAAAGTTATTTCTTTCATGGAGCTATGCAGAGAATGTGGGAATACAGAAGTCTTACACAGAAATGGCGTGGTAATAATTACTGACAATTTTAACGGTTTATCGATTATTCAGCCTAATTAATACTAATGTACACTTAATTGTGTTTCTTTTCCAAATGGACTTTTTCAAAAACGATAGGTCAGAACTTGCAGTGGAATTGCTGAAGCAACCAGCAAAAGAAAGCCACATTGGGGCATCGTATATGATTGGCATAATTTCAATCTTCTTGGGCGGTAAATCCAGGCGAGAAGGGGTAATATTGATTGGCACATGAAAGAAATAGAGTCACTTCGAAAAATAACAAGAGAATGTTGAAATAGTTTAGTAGAAATCTTGGCAAATATTTGGGTGAAGAATCCTTTACTTTTGGGAGAAAGACCTGCTCCTTGCACTATTCAACATCAGCGTCGTTTCGCAAAAAATGGCTGGCCTCTTGATAATGACGATGAACATGTCGATTTTCATTGTCATGCTTGTAGTTGTGATTTAGAAATTGCTTATATCGTTAGTATTTTGCCTAAGCATTAGAATTACCTATAATTTATCTTTCGATGATGTAGTACTTTTTGGCTCTAAACTATGTGCATAAGTTGATTCGTTAGGTGTCAAGTCTGTTATTTGATGTCAATTATGTTGGAAATTACTACACATAATTTTGCATCTATGTCAACAGAATGTGTATCTGTTTAAACATATTACAATTTTGTTAGAACAAATGCACACTTCTGTGTGCTAATTTTTTAACAAAATGGACATATATTGCAACTTATTACAATTTTATATGTTTTACCCTTGTTAATGGAATTTAGGTTGAACTCAACCCCAAAAGTTATATCAAGAGGTGAAGATTGCCCAAAACCATATAAAAAGATCAATTTCTCCTCATCCACCGATATGGACTACACACACACAACATGGATGGACATCTGAAGCATGGGAAATTTAATATCGAGACCCAACATAGGTTACCATGGTGTGTGTTATTTGCAGACATCATAGTATTGATCGGCAGGACACGCAATGAAGTTAAAGATAGACTAGAGATTTGGAGAGAGAGTTTAAAGGCTTCAGGCTGGGCAGGACTAGAACAGAGAGCAAGTTTAGCGTCGCATCACAAGAAGAGGATAGGGAAGTGAGAATTGATACACAAGTCACCTCCGGACACTGATGAGTCAACTAATTTAGTGCTAACATGGCACTGATGGAACAATTGTGGCACGTGACTTAGCGCAAAGAGTGACGTTCCTTCAGGTGGCACATAGGGTGTTTCTTTCTACCTCTTTTGATGATTGTGTTATATACGTGAAGTAGAAGACCCTGATGTGATAATTTAACTTACTTGGCCACCGAATCGGCACTGATATCAAGGTAGCAGTGCACTTAATGAACTTCACCAGAAAACATGTTTGGTGGTTATTCCTTCTCTTGCTCTAATACCAGGTGACCAAGATACAAGAGAAAAATGCTTACTGAATTATTATGTAATGAGACTTATTAAATATAAGTCTTGGTCATGGTTGCATACCATCAATTGCATTTCCTAATTATTGAGAACTCTATAGAATATACACAGAATTATATATAATATTCCACTTCTCATGCGCAAGCACATTGTATTTAGACATGAAACAGAATCAGAGCTGGTGGTACCTGCATAGTCTTCAATTCGTTTTGCGCCATATCAACCGCCTTTGTCCCACCAATAAAATTGGGATGCGAGGAATTTATATAATCCATCTAAAATAAATTAAAGAGTTGGTTGATCAGAAATAGGAAGCTAATATTTTGACTCCTATAAATAAGCATGGAATGTATAAATCAAACCATAGAAATACAAAAACTAAGGAGAAAATTGACAATACATCTTATTTGACTTTTTACTTTTGAATAATAGTCCTAGGTAGACTATAAAAGAGAGGAGAATAAATAATCTTAAAATACAAAATACATTTACAGGACATCAGTTATCAGAAAATTCATAAAAATGAGATACCACTGATCCCAATGAAAAAAACCTTTCAGTTGAAAAAACTGAATCTTATTATATCCATTTAAAATCTTGAAACATTACAATGTTATATGGATGGGTCATGGGAGTGCATGTTAGCAGGGGGGCGGAGTTAGCATAGAGTTAGGGGGTTCATATGAACCCCCTTCGGCGGAAAATATTACTATTTATACATGATTAACATTATTTTTTACGTATATATAGTAGATGTCGAACCCCCTTCGATTAGTTCGTGGTTTACTTCTTCAAATTTTGAACCCCTTTATTAAAAATCCTAGCTCCGCCACTGCATGTTAGGCTGTTAAAGTACAACATCTCCGCACAAGTGTCCAAAGGATTTGGATGTTAAGATGGATGTGTGATCAACAAGACAAAATGAAAAATAACCACATTCACCAGAAGGTGCAAGTAGCACACATTGAAGATAAAATGAGAGGAGGTCACTTGAGATGGTTTGGTCATGATCCTACGATGCACAGGTTCACAGGTGTGAAACCATGGTATGCGAAGGTCTTAGAAGGAAATGATCATCTGAAAGAAGGTTGTCTTAAAAATACCTACAATCTCTTGGAATCACTACAATCTCTTGGAATCATGCAAGACTTGGCGCTAGATAGGGCATAATGGAAGAAAAAGATCTTTATAGGTGATACCAATTACTTAGGAATATGTATGTTACTTTGATTTGTTGTACTCGAGCCGAGAGTCTTCCGGAAACAACCTCTCTACCGCCGTGAGGTAGTGGTAAGGTGTGCGTACACTCTACCCTCCCCAGACCCCGCTTGTGGGATTTCACTGGGAATGTTGTTGTTATTTATGTTAGCACGTTTACATTGGGTCCTATTCTTTTTAGGAGTCTATTAGCCATTTTTAGAGATTCTTATGCAAAAAGGAAAAAAGAAAAAAAAACTTCTAGTACTCTTTACTATTCTACATAATGTCGACTTGACATGACTTAAATGAAGAATCATGATCAGTAAGGATTCATATAGCCGACCCCAACTTGTTCTGAATTGAGGTATAGCTGCTTCCGTATATCTCTAGAATTGTTGTCTTCAAGAGTTTATCCTAACCATCTAAGAGAATAAATCATAAGATGTAAGAGTATCTACACTACGTGACCTGAAGAATGTTTAGTTTAAAGACACTACTTAAGCAGAATGGTCAAACAAATATGCAATCAGAGATCAGATACCTCCATATCAATAAGATTTGTTATCATTCTTTCGGCGGGTTTTACATCATCTCGTAGAAACCTCGCAGTGACATCCTCTAGTCGCCTTCTTAACTCTGAGAAGCGCTGCATTTCAACTGTTTCACAAGCACGACTAATCTGCAAGAATATTTAAAAGTACATCCAACTGAATATCCATTGTGCCGCAAGGATCTTGTTTGTGAGTGTTCATATGATACTCATGAGAGAAGAAACCTAAATATTGAAACTGAAAAATGTCATATTGGTCAACAATACCCCTTTATCACCTTTATAAGCTCATCATAGACGAATCGCAAGCACTGGAGGCTAGGATCAAGCAGCCTAGCTATTTGTCGTCTAACCAAAACTTCAAATGGGACCTAAAACACTTGTACCATTATTATCATCCCAACAATTTCTACAATAGAAAGAATTGTAGGTGCTCTGCTTGAAGCATAAATTAACTGTCATGGCATGCACCTCTGGCACAAATAGCGCATTTCTTGGACCAGTTGCATTGTGGATAGCTATTCTTATGTCCTCGTCACTTAGATCTTCACAAGGATCAACTTCCTACAGTGACACAAAAAGCAACATAACTACCTTATGTAACATTAAAAGCTTACTGCTACTCTAAAAGCCATCAGTAACATTATCAAGTATATAAAATCCTGTGAATAGTTAAACAAAGAATATAAAAACAATATCGAACTAAGCCCTTCACTAGAGAAGTTAGTCCATGAAAGATCAGAAGCAGCAAGAAACTAACTGAGGAACAAAAATTTGCACCTCCAAGCTCTTTACAAAAATTGACTGAAATATGTGGTGAATCCGTGCTCCACCTGACAATTCTTTAGTGGTCATTGCTTGACTTTTACCATCCACCTCTGAAGAAAATGCTGTTTATCACCAACAAATGCAAGAATGTTAGAAGCAACAAAAATTCTACACCCTCTATCTTGACTTGATTAACCTATTTTGACTAGCAAAATGTTTCAAGACAACAACATTTTATGTGTAACTTGTTTGTTAGAATGTTGAAGTGATTATTGGAAGAACTGACTAGACTGTAAAGATGTTTATCAATTTTTTTAAAAATGAAAATAATGCTATATGATTTTTTTATACAAGGGAAATTTGAATCCGCTACCCTTTGAGTGCGCACAGGGTAAAGCCCTCGCTCCAATGCAATAGCTGGCAAACCACACAGGAGAGGTAATACTATGTGTTATTTTGACCTTTTAAAATTGCAATTTTTACCACTTCAAGGAAAAGATCAATCTTTTCAGACAGAGAGTAGGCCAACCAAAATGAAACAAAAGGAGTCTGGATGAACTAAATGTGGCTACAGACTAATAATTGCCTAGTTTCACCCAGGCAATCTGGGAAAGAGAATATGCACATCTAAAGTTAAATCTATGTTATCGTATTTGAATAATAACCCTTAATTTTCACATACAAGCCAATCTGGTACATACATATTAAACTCCCACACAGTATCTTGCTCAACATCGATAAGACCATGTTGAAGACATAATTAAGCAAGGGAAAAAGGGTCTGATAAACCCCTCAACTTTGGCATTTAGAGCTAATCATCAAAAAGTGGCTCACATATATCCTCGTCGTCCAACAAATAGAGCATATTTGTCCTTTTCGTTAGTAGATGCATATTTACGGAATTAAAATATTTAAAATTTGTCACGTGACTGTTAAAAATAACTCCCACCCATTAATTTTTACCCCATCAGACCCAACCCAACTGGAAAAAAAACTCAAATGTCCTTTTTCTCTCATCTCTACTACTGAAAAGAAAATTCAGAATCTGAAAAAACAAGAAAGATACTTTTGGTTCATTCATATTATCTTGATTCTTACTGCCTTTCAGCTAAAAGAAGAAAACATCGTTCAGTTCACTTGATATCCACTGTATTACTCTGTCTTAGCAGGTTCTCATATATGAGTGTGAGTTCTATGTTGTTTTAGTTCTATAGGTCATCTTCTCGTAATTCTTACTGCCTTTCAGCAAAAAAAAAAAACATCATTCAGTTCACTTGATATCCTCTGTATTCCTCTGTCTTAGCATGTTCTAATATATGAGTGTGAGTTCTATGTTGTCTTAGTTCTCCAAACTTTTTTTGAGATAAGGGTAACTTTGTCTTAGTTCTCCAAACTTTCTTTGCATACTGACAAAATTTGAATCTTTACAGCAATAGAGATCATTTTTTTCTGTTTTCTTGTTTTAAATGCAATTAGGGGTTGTGGGGTTCTGTTAAAAGATGGAATTTTCAAAAAAGCACCAATTGGAAGGGAGCAAAGAAGAAAACAAGAAGTGGTTGATTGCTGGAATTGTGATTCTTGCTCCTTTGAGATCAATTTCAACTAAGCCAAGAGAGGATTCTGAAGATGAAGAAGAATGTTAAACAACTCCAACGGCGAGAGGTTCAAGGATACAGGGAAATACTTCCATGCCCGCCGGCGGGCTCTGATGAAACACCGGCCAACGAGGGGGTAGGGTATTTTTTTTAGTTGGGTCGGGTCTAGAGAAGTAAAAATAAATGTGTGGGAGTTATTTTTAAAAGCCAAATTTTTAAATTTAAATTTTTTTTAAAAAAAAAGATGATTTTTTAATTCAATTAATATGAGTCTATTAATGAAAAGGAAAAATATGCTCTATTTGTTGGACGGCAAGAATATATATGAGCCACTTTTCTTCATAAAAAAAAAGTGAGCCACTCTTTTAAGGAGGGGTATATCAACTCTAAATCGCAAAGTTAAGGGGAATATCAGGCTCTTTTTCCACAAGTAAATAAAAGAATTTTCTAACAGTGTAAACTTTTAAATGAGATGATCTCACATTTCATTATGGTATCAGAGCTAGGCTCATTCAAATTCTTGGTTTACCAATGTTTAATCACCATGTTATATTGTTCATGCTCCAAATATCCCGTCTTATTTTTATTTTTATTTTTTTTTGGGGGGGGGGGGGGTTGTTGATAGAAGAGACCGACATAGAGAGATTAGTAGGTCTTTTTATCTAGTCTTGCCAATCCTCTCGTTCAGGATTGAGTTAGGCTCAAGATCCGTTTCTTAATCAAGAGTGTTGGTCTCATAATGGTTGTAGAGGGATGGGTAGGTCTCTTTATGTGGTTTTGGATATTCCTTACCTCATAAGCTACCTTTGGTGTTGAGTTAGGCCCAAGATTTATTTCTTATCATGGTATCAGATCGGACGGAGGTCCTTGGTTCTAGTCTCACCATCACCCATTATTTAAAGGATTTTCACGTGTTTGGCTCTGAACCAAGCTCGCACGTGAGAGGACATGTTGAAGACATAATTAAGTACTAAAAAATATGTTCTCTAACGAATTTTAGATGAGATGGTCACATATTTCAACAGATCATATTCAGGCCATACAATTAAAGTATTACTAATTTTATCATCCTAGTAACTCAAAAAATATGATCGCTAAAGAGAAGTTGGTACAAAGCTCCCAAAAGACATAAGGAACTAGCAAACCGCAATAAAAAGAAACCTAGATACTTCTCACCTTCAGAGTATTTTGTCAGAATATTCAACAGCATCGCTCCTCTTTCTCCCTGTCTCATGGATGCAACAAGATAATCAAGGGTGTTAAGTTAGAGTCAATGCCATACTTGTCTCTAGTAGTGAAATACATTGCTCCATCCATATTTTGGTATCTTATTTAAATTAAATAATATTCATTTATCTATGATATAAAATCTGATTAAGAATTTCTTTCAATTATTTCCATGCTTGACACTGTAATTCATAAAGAATCACTCTCCAGCAAACAGGTTTAAAATAAAATAGCAGATTGTTTTTACTTTTGATTCCAAAGCCTCTCCATAAGCACGCAACTCTTTTTCAACAGCAACCAAATGAGAAGTTAAATCGGTCTTCAAAGTGGGGAGAACATTTCGAATATGCTGCTCCAGAATCTGAAACAAAACAAAAGTACCTTAAGCTTAATGCTCTTATCTAATACTATTTAAACTTAAAACACAGATTTATATCACAGGGAGATAAGTTAATGATCTCCTTCTAGATTGACCATCAAACAGGATATTTCATTTTGATGTTTGTATTCCAACTTTCTAAGCATTAGTGTAAACCAAGTTACCGTTTTACAATTGCATCAATCTACAGAAAGGCGCAAAAGACATTGTTAACATGAATGAAACATTATTGCAATGCTGACAAGAAATGAAGAACAAACATCAATTCCATAATTCCTAAAAGGTTGACCACAATCCAGAAAGGACAAGTGTCTTCTAAGGACAATTGCATTAACTCCAACTACATCTTCCAATTTTGCCTCTAAATTACAGCAATGCATCTAAAAATGCCTTTCTAGGCACTGAACAAATTCTCGGGAAACACAAAAGACTTGTCTACAGTATGTAAATTAACATAATTTAGAACCATTGATATGAAAATATGACAGTGTCTCCATCCTTTCTCCATCAGTTTTTGCTCTAACCTGATTTAGCTTCTTTGCCAATTGTGGGATTCCACATCGATCAGATAAACCACGGTATACCTTCAAACAAATGCCAACTACCATGTATCAATGTAAAGAATTTACAAAAAAAAAAATGAAATGAAAAATAGCAGACATGTACATGATAATCACGGAAGAATTGCTCCTCATAAGCAAGTGCTTCTCTGATAGGGCGATTGTTGTTAATATCCTGCAAAGCACCTATATTATCATACTTGGATCTATGTGAATTATAAACACCATGTAAGTACGTGATGTATTGGTGAGTAAATGAAATAGAAAGGAAAAAAAAATTCATTGACTTGACCAAGTAATAATGTACAAGTAGGTTACGAGTAATACAATTGATAATCAATCTCTCAGCTAAGAAGGTAGGAAAATAACTTATAACTAAATAAAGAATGTCCTAAGGTATACTGTAGAATATTTTATAAGATTTTCTTATTCAAGTACATTAGATATGAATCTAGACATACATTCTAGTGATATTCTACCATCTCCCCTCAAATTCAAAGAGGGGAAACCAACTTGAGTTTGTTTATTTTGAAAACATAGACAGTTGAAACAAGAATCTCGTTGGAATGGTATTGAATCACCAAAAACAGATGTGATGATGGAACTCTTTCTCAGGGATGTTGGTAACTGAACAGCAAAAGAAACCATCGGCATGTACTCTCTCTAACAGCTTAAACTTTAAGATGAGATACAAGATACAAAATCTTAAGGAGGATCCTTCACCTCACAATTCTTTGATGTAATCACACAATAGTTTTTTAATTGCTTTTGATGATATGAAGTGAGATAGATACTGCAAGTTAGTAATCTCCTTATACTACTATGGTTCAGATAAATGATGGGGATTTAGTAAAAACAGCAGATGGTTGAGTACAGATTCTAGAATATACCTCTTGACTGCGGTTGACAACACCGATATAACCTAAACGAAGTGGAATAACTTTTCCAAGCAGAAAGTTTCTCGCGTTGGTACCCTTATCCATTATATCTAGCTGTAGCCAAAATACAATAGTAAGATCACACTGCTTTTTGGTGATTTCACTAAGATGCTAATGAAGACATAGCTGCACAAATTTCCTTTTTCATGACATAGTTTTCTTTTGGAAAGTGAAGGAGATGTTCTTTAACCTCCAATGAACAATTTGAAAACTAACCTTAGTTATTACACCAATTGTACGTGTACCTGCCAATTAAGTTATCAAGTCAAGGCACTGGATGTGGAAGATCAAAAGAAAATCATAAATCAGACAAAAACATATTTTGTCTGCGTGTATGCATGTAAAAATGACTTAAGTACTAAAACAATAAGTTAAAACTATGCAGACAGCTACACACCTACACCAGAGACCTACCAGTTGGATCTACCTGTTTGGCCATTTGTAGTGCATCAGAATTAGCCAAATCCGCATTTGCAGGAGAAACAGCCAATATGATTGAAGTTTCTTGTTTTATATAGGACATTATCATATTTCTGATCCTTGCTTCAATATCACTAGGTTGATCACCCACAGGAACTTTAGTAATTCCAGGTAGATCAACAAGAGTTATATTGAGAACATTGGGAGAACAGATTTTTAACCGAATTTGTTTATCCGAAACACCCTTGTTCACTCCCACTTCTTTTTCTGTTTCAGCCTGCACTAACAAAATCAGTGTATTCACATAATAGGCATGAAAAAGATGCAAGTCCCAGTATATTGACAAGTTCTAATTTAAAGAAAAAAAGATATCTCCAACCTAGTAGTCAGAAAGAAAACAACAAAAAGTTGATAAGCATCAGTAAATGAGATGAACATCCTACTTCCATGCACAAAGTTGCATCTCCAATTCTCCATGACCATGCAGGAATTCCTGAACATTTCTTGCATTCAAAATCTCACATAAAGGAGTAACAGACAATTCCGGTTTCATTGGTTCCCCAACAAGTTTAACGTAGTCTCAAACATGATTATGATATAAAATAGCTCTCTTTAACTTCTCCACAAATTATCTTCTTTCTTTGCTTCCATTTCCATCCAATCTATTCCTGCTAATTTTTTAGCCCCCACTTGTCATTAGTCTCACTATTTTGAGAAGCTCTTAGTAAACATTCACAGCATAACTACATAGAGAATATCTAGAGTCAAACTTCCAAAAGAATGGCATAAACACACAAAATTAAATACACTTTAAAGTCCAGTCTGCATAGAATATTGGGCGAACTTTGTAGATAACCACATTCCACTGTAGCTTTTGCATGAAAACTTTCCCTTTTGTGAAAGTATTTTATTTTACCTTATCAAAAGAAGTACAAAAGGACACATCATATGTTTTCTCAAGGGACAGCTCAATGATTCAGAGTCCATAATTCACACCAAAGTCAGAATTCAAATTATAAAGCTGATTAACTGACTGTATAGTTTAATCTTCCAATATACTTTTTAACTATGAAGAAAGAGAAAAAAGACCAAACAGAAAATATTACTCCCTTAGCACACATGTACATGTCGAGTATTGATTTGGCACACACTCAAGGAGCAATAAATAGAATGACAATTTTACTATATAAACCCTTTGAATATAATAAATTCAACACTGTGAAAAATGCATGGGGAAATGACTATAGTTAATAACAAAGGTATATTAGGACCTAGGTGGTAATCTATCTCTCGATTTTCTAAATTGGACTAGTAAAAATGGGCATCTATCTTTAGTATAGTAGCACAACTGCAAAAGTAAAAGTGGACAGAAGGAGCACCATCTATCTATAGAAACAGCATACAAGTCAGGAGAAATAACTGCATATCCAGGAGGCTTAAATTTCCAATTACTCCAAATGTAGCATGTGAAAAAGCAAAGAAACAGAACATATTAGCTGCAAAGAAAACTAAGGGAAACGTGCTCATAGAGCCTGGCAACTCTAATTTCCCAGCCAACTCACAGTGATTTCCAGTATCATGTTAGCCTAGTGGTCAATGAAGTTGGTTGAGCACAATAAGGTCTCATATTCAATTCCCTACAGAGAAAAACTACTACGAGATTTCTTAATTATTACCATCTGTTTTAGCCTTAGTGGACAGAGTTAACTTGTTGGTGGCTGGTGGGAGGAAGCATATCTACATTCACTTCGAAAAATTATATTGTGCATATAGAAAAAATTATACTAGGTATACGTCAAAAAAACAACTTCCCTTAGAAATATATACTAAAATTTTGAACAGTCCAAGCAAAAACCGGTGGAATTAATTTTTTTTAAAAAAAAAAAACTGACCAGAATTTCGCTGCGAATAGCGGAGAAATCATAGAATCGTTTCTCAGGAAGGTGAGCAAACTCTCCCCATTCAAGCGAATCATTACCAATTCCAGCAGAACGTTTCTCAAGCTGAAGAACTAGTGGTCGGCGAGTGCAAATATCACTACCACGTGGAAGAAAATCACGGCCAACTAAAGCTTCAAGTACACTCGACTTTCCACTACTCTGACTACCAATCACCGCCACTTGCGGCAGCCGGAGACCGGTAAGTCGATCGTCGATATCGCCGAGCGGTGCGAAGATATCCTGAAGCTTATTGATTATTGGAATCACAGATGAACCAATGAAGAAAGAAGGATGTGTAGATGGCGGAACGTCGTCGTTCGAGTCTGAGTTTGATTTCTTCAAATTCTTCTCCATTGTTTTTATTTTTATGGAATTTTGCTATCAGCATGAGAAGATGGAGTATTTTTATTTTTTTAATTTATATAGAGAAGTGAGAAGAGAGTGTAGAAGATTCTTACAAGACTTGTTTCACATTTATCTCTTTCAATTTTGGATAAATTTGCATTAGGTTAAATAAATACACATAAAAAAATTGAAATTAAGACACAAGATATGAAATCTATCTCTTTCAATTTTGAATAAATTTGCATTAAGTTAAATAAATACACATAAAATTTTTGAAATTAAGACACAAGATATGAAATCTATCTTGTGTCTTAATTTCATAAAATATTTTTAAAAAAAATATTTTATAAATGATATATAGAAAATATGAGAACTTAGATTTATTTTTTTTTCATTTTTGTGTTCGCTTATAGAATATCATACATTGATTTATTATAATAGAAATTTTCACCCAAATATTTACTATTAAATTATCCGTAAATAATTCACCACTTTAATTCACATGAACTATATAAATAAATATTTAAAAAAAAATAAAAAGATTATGATAGATATTAATCTTCTGAACTCTTCATTCATATTTAGGTGTTTGTCTTTATAATAATCAATTTTTTTTTGTATTTATTTTCTAATTTGATTTATATTTTTATTTTGATAATGTCAGAAGTGCATTTTATGTTTTTTTTTGTATTTGTTAATTAATTATTATTGTTATATTATCATATTTTCTATTAAAAATGACAAAACCGAATAGCCTAAAAACATAACAAAAATTACGTTAGCAAATTTTAAATACCATAAGAAAATTTGGACTAGTGAGGGAGAGAGATAAAAGAAAAAAAAAAGAAAAAAAGGGACCCCCAAAATCCACTTGGCAAAGCACCTCACACAAGTATTGTCTGCCACCTAATTTCTATGCCTCTCATAGAATAAAAATTTTCCAAGTTTATTCCTAAAAAACTTTTTCCATGTGTAAGACTTAGGAGGGAAGAAAGGTCCAAAATGATTTTCAATACTCACTTTGTTCCTATTTATATATCATCTTTAGTAAAATTTGATGTTTCTTAATACCATGGGAGCCGAGCGAGCCACTTTAGGCGTAGGATGCTCTAGCGCACACTTTATCGAAAAAATGCACATTCTTTACTAAATTTCTAACTCCACCAAGACTTAATACTTGTTATTTCACAAAACTAATGCATAACCAACATTATACTTTCTATTTTTTCCTTGAGGGTCATTAGCATTGAAAATATGAAATTGACCAACATAGAAAAACTAAATGATTAATTTATGTCCATTGGTCAATTTAACTAATCAAAATAAATTAATTTATATTCATTTATTGAATACTTGACTTCAAGAGAACGCTAAATAAGGAAGTAAATTTACTTTGTTTCTCAAGAGACGTAAAATCTAAAATAATGACATATAAATAGAAACGAAGGGAACAACTGTTTTGTTTTTTCCACTATCTTTTTTCTTTTTACCTACCTGAGTTGATTTGTTATAGTTGAGCCGAAGGTCCTTAAAAATAATTTGTTTACCTTCACAAGATAGGAATAAAATATGTACTAGTATATACTATATTTTTTTCAAACCTCACTTATAAAATTTCATTAAATATATTTATGTTAATCGATCACATTCCAGTCATTAAATTCGTTTAGTTTTGTAAGTCCAAATCTCAATAAGTCTTAATCATTAACTATATTTGTTTTGTAAGTTTACTGCCACTTAAGAGACCTAATCATTAACTATATTTGTTTTGTAAGTTTACAACCACTAAAGAGATATAAATGGTTCCATTTGTTCGTAATGGATAGGCTATATTAATTAGTAGAGAGTCTCAACGAACATAGTAAAAAATAATTTGGGTAATGAGTAGTTCATACCAAGGCAACATAAATACTTAAACCTTCAAGTAGTACATGTTATTAAATTAATAACCAACAACAATCTTCCCCAAATAAAATAAACCTAAAATATTTTGGCAAAAATAGCAAGAAAGAAAATATATAAAAAGAGAATTTTATGGTTTCATTGCTCCATTTACATCAAAAGATTCCGTCAAAGCAAAGATAAAAATACTAGGTGATTTAACCCTCTATCCTAATTTTGATGGAGAAAGTTACCTAGTATGTGTTGTCAATTGGAGGTGGCATGTATTCCATAAAACTAGTTGATGTGCGCAAAAACTGGCTCTAACACCATAATCATAAAAAGAAAAAAGATAATTTTTCACAAATAACAAAGATAATAGCATAATAAGACTATATAGCTATAATTTTAGTAATTGCGCTCTATAGCTATAGTTTCGTTTGCTATGGAGGTTGCGGTTTATATATTTCGCTTGTGAATATACAAATATGGTAAGTATATACAAATTCCATAATTATATATTTAAGAATTTTCATAACTCCGTTTGATATTTCGCGGCCAATAAGCAAACTTGGTAATTTATATGATTTTTTCATAAATCGTGTACAAATAGTTAAGGCAATCATGTACAAATTCAGTCTGAATTTGTACAATTAGGAACCGAATCATACAAATATTGGATTTATACAATCAAGAATCGAATTATACAAATTCTGGATTTATACAATCAGGAATCAAATCATACAAATTATGGATTTATACAATCAAGGACCAAATTATACAAATTCTGAGTTTTTACAAATAGGAAACTGAATAGTAAAATTTCGTGAAACTGTGTCATAGATTAAAAATAATCGAAACTATAGTTCTATTACATAATATACTTTAGATGTTTGCCATTTCGCATAATTTTCCCCAAAAAACGAGGAAATTTCACAAATAGCGACTAAAAAATAACTTAATTAGGCTCCATAGCTATAGTTTGCTAATTATGATTCGTAACTACAAATTAGAGGGAGGAGAGAGGCGAGCGAGAGAGGTTAGAGAGTGGAGAGAGGTGAAATGTATTTGTATATTTGTCAAATTGTATATGTATATATGTAACTGGAGAGAGGAGAGCAAACGAGAGTAGAAAGTGGAGAGAGACGAATTATCTTATATACATATAAGAGAGGAGAGAGAAAGAGAGGAGAGAGGCACACATAATTATAGCTAAAAAGTGGTTGCAAATGGTAATAAATTCAAATAATAACTATGTTAACTAATTAACTAGTATATATTTGTTTATCCACGCAATTTCCTCATATAACTTACGTGTCTAAACTAAATTACTCTAATAACCAACAACAATCTTCCACAAATAAAATGAACTTTAAATATTTTGGCAAAAATAGCAAAAAAAGAAACATAAAAAAAGAGAATTTTATGGTTTCATTCTCCATGGGCCAAAAGATCCAGCCAAGCTCAATGGGCTGTACCGGACTCCATATTTGGACCCAATCCGATCTATTAAGGCCCAGTTTTCAAATCTCCCAGTAACTTCCTCAATCTCCTCTCTTTCTCCGGCGAAATCTACACTCTAAATCCATTTTGCCGGCGAAATCCCCGCGATCTAGACAGGACTATTGGCTCTGCATTGAGTCGCTATCGGATTCCGGCTTTTGCTCTTTGAAGCTGGGATGGTATTAGGAATTGGTGTTTCCTACAAAGATATGATAGGAAGGAGAGTGTGCAGTGGATGGCGCCCGTTCCTTTTATGTTTACCTCTGTTTTTTGTTTTTGTTCATATAATGTCAGGTGAATATTGAGTAGTTCCCTATTTCAATCTTCGTACTCTTTGCCTTTTAAATTGAAGCATCAATAGAGCTTACTGGTTAAAATTATCCGATTCTCAGTTTTAGAACTGCGGCAGCATTCTGCTGCAGAAGTTCCACAAAGGAAACAATACAAAAAGTGTGATCATCTGGTTTTTGGACCTGCTGCAGGCGAAGGGTTGCGTGATCGGCTACAGTGCAAAGGTTTACAACTTTTTGCATTAATATTTGCGATTCCTATTAAATTTCACAGTATTTTTTTTAACAGTAGTGTTAGGGTAATTCCTAGTGTATGCGTCTCTACTAGCATTTGAACCTGAGACTGGGTGCAAATTTGTATGTAGTTTCCTCTTAGGACATTTAGAAACTTGTGAAATGGTATGCTTGTAAACGTATGTCTCATGTGAACTAGTTATGTTGCTCAAACTTTTAGTAAGAAGCTCTAATTAGAGTGTACTACGCCATGTATGTGTCTAGTTTAATAATTTCAGGCTCAGTATACTGGATAACCTCCTTCCAACTGCAGTGTTATTCAATTAGCTCTCTTAAGGTGCATTTCTGGATCTCAGTTGCATGAAATGCGTGTTCGGATTGCTCCAAATCTAACTTAGTAGTGTTTCTACCATATGATCTGTTTATATATTCATGCATATAAATTAAAGATTGGTAAATTTACTTTTGTTAATCTAAATGGCAGGCAACAAAGCTCTCACCAAGACACATTTTGGAGCATCTTCTAAACATTTGAAGGCTGGAGGCAATATTTCCATTGTCACTGTGTTTGCCACGTATAATGTTGATCAGCAGACAAATGGCAAATCATTAGACAGTGTTACGGTTGGGAACATTTCCTACAGCAAGGTGGAAAGGTCAATTGCCATCTTGAATGTCTTCGTTAATTTCATTCAGGTAAACCCATGTGCTAGACATTATAGATCAATCCCGTGTACTTGTTAAGATTCTCAAGTAGACTTTGATGCCATAAGCTCTGCTTTGCTGATATGAAAATTGGATAATCAGACAAAACACCAGCAGAAATCATTTTTGGAAAACTTCTCCTCGAAAGTTTTTTGTTTTCTTCCTACTTTATCCACAAAAAAAAAGGTTATTGTTTTCTTCATATCACACTTTGAAATAGTTGAGACTAATAATGGTGAAGGTTACTGTGCTATGCATACCTCTTAATGGATCCTACAAAAGAATTTGTCTAGGATTGGTATTTTGAAGTGTTGTTTTTTGGTATACATATGTTTGAGATGCGTGAAGGCTTTCAACTGCTGAGGTTTTATGGTAGATGCTCCTATTTGAAAGGCCTCTTGCATCCTTCTTAGTGGTGTTTGGCTCACTTTGGCAAGGTGTCAGGTAAAAGCATCCATGATAAAACATTAAAGACTGCCTTTCTCATTAGTCTTTAGTTCAAACTCATTAAAGTGAGCTTTGATCGATCGCTTATTTGGCCTTATTTTGTGGACGCAAACAAACAGAAGTGATGGTTTGCTTCGTCATTTTTTTGTTTCATAGTCTTATGAGAACCTTGATATTCCTTCTGGATATCTTGGCACTTCCATTTTTCTTTCATATTTTACTTCCAAAGTGCCTGTCTTGCTGCAAAATTAGAGTTCTTCTGATAATATCTTATTGCCAAGCTATTGCCATATGTATTAGCTAGAAGTTGATTTCAGTTGCAATATATTTGACATGGAATTGATACGTGCAGGAAACCATGCCTCAAAGCAACATCATCATCCTTACTAATCCATCATCTAAACTTCCAGTGGAAAGAGATAGACTGACCATTCTTCCCATTCAAGGTGATTATTCACGAGAAATGTTGATGCTACAAAGAATCAGGTCTTACATTGTAAGAGCACAGTTCATTATTATGAAGGGTATTCTTCTTTTTATGTTGATTTGGCTTTAGAACTTCCCCAATTCCTATTGTGGTTACAGAACGCCAGGTGTGCTTCAGATTATCTTCTGTAACTCGGGAAAATCACCTTCCCAAACTGCGATAAGCTAATTGGCTACATGTATATTTGCATTTTCGAATGCACGTGGGCCTTTACTGTCCTTGTACTGTTGAATAATCCGTATCCTTATTTTAAATATTAGCAAATCAGCATGTCCTTATACTGTTGAATCAACCATGAATATTTGCTTGCATTTGATTGGTCGTCTAGTAATTATTAGAGCTAATTCAGATTGTTAATTTGGCGATTTCTTGTCGCGCCAGAATAGTTTCTATGTTTCTTTCCAATTGGTCACTATAGTTAAGTGTCAGCGTGTTTCCAGAAATTATCGAGCAATTCTCTACAATGATGACATATAAACATATAGTAAAGGGATATAGTTAAAAGTTCCATCTTTTGTATGTAAGTGTTGATTTATTGCAAAATTTTCTATCATTACTCTATTTCTGTTGATTTGTCGAGTCTAATTTCCTAAGAAAATTTTAGATGATTTGTCTTTTGTATCATGCATGGTGTTCTTTTCCGCTAAATGTTTTCCACTGCAGGTCTTTCTAGAAACTCGGGCTGCAGAGCATTCAAAATTGAAGGGACAAGTGAATCACTACATCTTTACCGACTCAGATATAGCAGTGGTTGATGATTTGGGGCAGATATTTAATGATCACCCTGATTTTCATGTGGCTCTAACATTCCGTAACAACAAAGAACAACCTCTGAATTCAGGATTTATAGCAGTGAGGGGCACTCCAGAGGGAATTTTAAGGTTTGTTGATCTGTCTGTTCTCCCTGAATTTATGGGGGACAGTGCTAATAGGATATCTAGTAATGGTGATTTGCTTGCGTGTTCGATTTTTTTTGGATTGTGATAGCAACGAAAGGTGCTCCTCAGTCAATCCTAAGCTAATAGGTGTTGTTTTATGTAGTTCTGATATTGTTTAGGAGGAACACCAGAGATTTAACAAATGTTTCTTTGTATGTATGCTTGAAATTTCGAAAACCTGTGATTTAGTATTATCTGTTTTTTTTTTTTGTCAGAATGTAAAGTTTCTTTCACTAATATAACAGCAGAACTTGGAAATGCATTTGTTTATATCTCTTCCTAAAGCCATTGTAACTCCTTAACTGTGCAGAGCAAAGTTTTTCTTGGAAGAAGTACTAAAAGCCTACACGTCAAAGTTCATGAAAGCTTCCAGAATGCTTGGGGATCAATTAGCTCTTGCTTGGGTTGTAAAATCTCACTCTTCCTTTGATGTCCGAAGGTTTTCTAGGAAACAAGCATTTATGGACCAAATCAGTGGTGCTTCAGTGCTATTTTTGCCGTGTTCCATTTATAACTGGACACCACCGGAGGGTGCCGGTCAATTTCATGGGATGCCCTTGGATGTTAAGGTACAAATCTGGTTTAAGCTTTGTTTTGGGTTTTATAAATGATAAATTTATAGTGATGTTCTGAAATTACTTTTGGATTACGAGTTTAGGGAGTTGTAAATTATTGACATATAAATATGTAGATGGTTATCAACTAAATGTACATATAACTGAAACAAAATATCCAAATGCATTCTCCATGTTAGAATTTCAGAAGTCTGAGTCTCCATTATGTTGTACACGTGGCTTGTACAGTTGTACTGTTGCTTAAGTATAGGGCTATAGGCACTCTTAAATCGCTTCCATGTGGACCTCTTAAGCGAAAAGATGCTGTTCGCAGCTATTGAAAATCTGAAAAAGAATTAGAATTGGTAAACTTCCAATCTCATGATGAATGACATACTTCATAGATGAGATTACAAAAGGATACCTGGTTTCGTTCTGAGTTTTGGATTCGTTTTTGTGTACAGGTTGTGCATTTTAAGGGATCAAGAAAGAGACTTATGCTGGAGTCTTGGAACTTCTTAAAGTCAACGTCATCTTCAGACATTGCCGACATGTTATGCTTAATCTTAAGAAGTGGCAGGACAAAGTACGATTTCTAGGGGCAGATTAATTTTGGTCTTTTCAGAGGATTTTTTCTTTTTGAGCGAGAATGTGTGCACATTCATTTAGAAGAATGACCAGGCTATCTGAGGTTGTTGGTTGTAAGACTAGTCAACGTTCGCGATCCAAATGGAGCTTGAGCTTAAAACAACAGGTCAATATTGCCCGCTCAGATCAGATGACAGATGGTTTCTAGCTAAAAATGAAACAGACACAGCTTGTATTCTTATTTTTTTGTGTAACTATATGTAAGTTCTTGAAATTGACTCCATGTTTCCTTCTTTATTTTCTAGAAACATCAACAAGATCAGTATAGGCATTTATCTTTTGTGCTGTGTTCTATAGGAACTTCAACACTCTTTTCTCATCTTCTGGTATGTAAAATACATCACTAATATGTGTTGTTGAGTTTATACATTTATGAAATTGTTTATGGTTTGCCAAAATGAAGCAATAAAGTTTTGATTTCTTTTTGATTTTGGGGTTCTCACTATAACAGTTGAAAATGTAACACATATTGTTCAAAGGTGAAATTATGTGGCTTTGTTGAATAGGAAATTAAGTGGTGATAAAGAAAGGTTAGAGGTGCAAAGTGGCTGGTAGTCAACAATGGTGGCTGAGAGAGTTTTAAAGGAAAATAGTGCATGAGATGAGGGGGAGTTTTGAGAGTGAATTGTGCATTTTTCAACGATCAGTCGCGAATTTAGAATTCTAATAGGTTCAAATCTGATCAAGTAACACACGAAAAAGTTAGAGGATATGAATATTCTTAACACTTATTATATTTATATTAAAAATAATTTTATCTTTATATTTAACACTAGTTGATATGTTAATATGAGAAGTACTATAATCTTTTTAGGATCGTATAAAGTGAAAACCACTTCATATCTATATGCGGCGCTCAATATGCACAATTTATATGATGTAATAATAATTATAAACATTAGTTGACGTACTAAAATGAATAGTAATATAACCTTAAAAGGACCGTCAAAGTTCATCTCAAACATCATTATTTATTCCTAACATAAAATTTGACTTAAATATAATTATTCCCAAGCTTGAGCTTAAAGACAAATAATTAAAATTAGAGGTAGGAATCTATACATCATTAATTTTCATCATAGTTAACAAAGTTTTATTTGTCAAAGTCGTAAGGATATATATTAATCGAATTGACCAAATCATGATTATCAATTTATCATTTTCGTAGAATATCAAAATCAAACTTTAAAATATCAATTGAATATCAAAATTACGATATGAAAGTTAACTTTCAAATAGCGTGTCATATCAGGCTCACCCTGTGGAAGGTCGGTCCATAAGGCGGGTCAGACTAAACTATAGTATCGGACTAACTTTCATCGAAAACTGTTAACGCCACACGAAAACAAAGCAAAATGGAGTCATAATTTCTTGTTTTTTGTATAAAATTGGATGCATTTTTGCTGAAGAAATTGAAGAGAAAAAAATGGCTAGTAGCTGTAGTTGTACATGTTCTTATTATAGACCTATAATTTCTGCAAAAAAATCAGATGTTGTTAATCGTTTTTTATCACAATTGATGATCTATGGAGATCGTAGAGTAAAGAAAATACCCAGAATTTGTGTTGTAAGAGCATCAGCAGTTGATAGTTCATCTCACTTTGTTGAACGCATCGAGAAGGCATGGTTGATTTCTAAGGTACTTCCTTTTTCATCTCAGCTTTTCATCAATTTTAGCTTTGATAGATGCTTGAAGAAAAAAATTTACTTTTGTGTGTATTTAGCGAATTAACGACTAGCAGTCAGTAAAGCTAAAATGGACCTATGGAAAATTAGGATTTAAATTCCTGTAGAAGGAATCTAAGACTTGGTGGAGAGAGTTGATCACTACTTGTTGTTGGTGGGTGGCAGAGGTGAATCCAGGATTCCTAAATGCTTTTAAGATAAAATCTAAAATTTTATAGTGACAAGAAAATTTTAGTTGCTTTACTGCATAGTTCTGCTGCTGTATGCATTATCAGAAATGAAGTTATTATAAGGCTGTAAAAAGGGGGATGAATGGGCAGCAAATGGGATTCAATCCTGCGACCTTAAGGGTTATGACTAGGGCTCAAACCAGTGCACCACTCAAGTCTCTTTTGACTATGGGTGCCTTCAAATAATACTAGATATATTTTAAAAATTATACAAATAAGATACCGAGTTTAGTCAGATTATCATGGGTTTACGTGACCATTTTTAAACACATAAATTCACCATTGCTTGGTGGATTAATAGAGGCGTGCACAAGCTGGTGTGGACACCATGTTGTAGAAAAAATTGATCAATCAACTATTTCCCTTAAACCCCTAACTAGTTGAAGTTGGCCTTGTGAATCTTCTATATCCATTCCGTTCTGCCTATGTGAGCTTCCCACAGCCAGTCTCAAGTCCGGATAAAGGAGGACGGTGGCCAAATTGATAAATAGTATAAATAATCATAGTATCATGAATCCTCTAAGTATTGTGTTCATCATATGCCCTCCCTTATACCATCTTGTATTTCCTGTCATGCCCTTTAGTTCATCTTGAAGTCTGGTTTTGTTTCCGTGAAGCTTGGGGAGATTTAAGTTTTAAGCTTGAAGAAAAAGGAAAATGGATTATGGAAACAATGATAAAAAGGGAAGATTTTTATTTATGCTTGTTCCTTGGCTAAATAGATGGTGTTATCCAGAAATGTTAACCTAGGAATATGAGTTGTTAATGAGGTACAACATTCCTAATTGCTTGTTCCAGCATCATAACTTCTAGAAAGATGATTCCCCTCTTTTTTTTTTGTTGATAAGATTAGATGATTCCCCTCTTTTTACTCTCATACCTTGGTCTCTGTTTTCACTTTGATGGTGATGATTGATTATGTTACCCTGGATTGGTGTTTGACCAGTAAGACTTAACATTGTGCACATTTTTTGTAAAAGAGAGATGAGTTAGTACCTATATGTGGCTATGATGCTGAAGTGAGTAGACGATACGTACATGTATGCTTCAGATACTTTAAGTCTAAAACTAGAGAGCTATATCAAAAAAAGAAAATGATGCACAATAACTCTATACCTATTATTTCAATAAGGTGTACATGTATGCTTCAGATACTTTATCGGATATATCATGTTTGAGCAGCTTCGCTGGCCTCCTAGAACACTTAACCTTTGCTGGTCAAGAACCATTTAGCTCTGGTAGGTTATGAAGAGGATCTTTGGATCAAATAACCTCAAATATCCCAGGACCCAGAGTCTAACTTGAAACAAGATCTATGGGTCGGCAATCCACTCACAAAACTCCATTTGTGAGGGAGGAGCTTGAAAAAGACTACATACACCAAACAAAAAGAAAAGAAAAGTTAAAATGAGATACCATTTTGTGGAAGTAAACCTGAAGAGTACTTCCTGATTACCATTTAATGGAAGAAAACTTGAAGACCTAAATCTTTGGAGCTGATATAATTTAGGAATTTGGGAGCAAGGAAGGAGTTACAGAGGATTTTTCCTTCATACCCAATAAGAACACAATTTCCTACTCTAAAAAAGCACAAAAATTCCAACTCACTCTTTACATGAGGGATAAATCATGTTTTCCTATATCCAACGGTTGCTACCTTGTGGGAATCCGGAAGGCATAATTCAAAGACATGATAGCATAACCTCATTTCTTACCTATGGACAGTGTAAGTCTGTAAGAAATTATGTTATTTAGGTTTCTCTTTCTCTCTCCCTATGTTGTGAAGTATCTTTATCTCTCAGCTTTGTTGCACACATGTACAAACCCTGCATGGACCCACCTGTGCTCATTACAAGTATCCATGAGTTTCACTTTGGTTTGTCAATCTAGGTGGATTTATGCATCTTTGGAGGTTAGGTGGTTTAGGAAAAGCTTCTGGTTGAAAAGCACATGATTTATGGGTCAAGAGAGTACCTTGTGGTCAAACATAAATATCTAAAATACTGGCCTACTTGAGAGAGGTTTAGAGTGGGGATAAGAGCATCTATCATGTTGTTTTGGTAGTATTTTTTACATTCTATGATATGGTATATCCTAAAAGGGTATATGGTGTCTTTTTGTTTATGAAAAGTTTAGCTAATTATGGGGACTTTCAAGTTACAAATTGGCTGGTTAGGCCATCTACATTTGTAGAGCAACACCTAAAAAAGTTAAAGTCGTACTCATGCAGCCCGAACCACACCTGCAACCCAAGTCAATTCACAAGGTTTTTAAAATCTACCGATGAGATACAGACGAAATACATGTAGGTGAATAGTTTATTGATAAATAGAAAACCCCCGAATGCAAGATAGAAACAGAAATAAGGAAATCCTACAAAAATATAATATCTACCTGGAGTATCCAATCATCCACATTGAACGGAATATTTTTGTATTCTCCAAAATGTAAGAATAATAATTACCTTTTCGAAAGTCATGTGATCCATATGCTTAACTAAGTACTTCAGTGGGAGATTCACTGGTTTTAATCAAATAAATAACTCAAATCGTTTTCTTCTATCTCGTACATATCTGAGTATCAATGTTAAAGTTTGTATTTGTAACAAGACTTTCCTCCATATTGATGTTGCTGCCTATTTTCTTTTTGCGCTTCCCTGATGTGTGCAGCAACCTAGGCCAATTATATGCTCTACTTGTGACTCAAATGGACTTGTGGATTGCAACTGGTGCGGTGGTACTGGTTTCTTTATACTAGGCGACAATATGCTCTGTCAAGTGCCCTCTCGCAACACTAGCTGTGTCATCTGCACTGGAAAGGTAACTGTCCTGAGCCTATGTTATTCTAAGTTGTAGTTATTGCAGATTTCCTCTTAAGATTGATTGTGTTCCGATAGATTGAGTTGTAATGCATATATGTTTAGACTAGATGCAATTCAAGTGAGTTAACTCTCTTCTATTTTAGGGTTCTGTATGCTGCACCGACTGTAAAGGAACAGGTCACCGTGCAAAGTGGTTGGGAGAGCCTCCTATTCCCAAGCCTCCTGCTACCGAAGAGTAACTTCTCCACTAATTTCTTGAAATTTTAATCAGGTTCTTGATCCTTGGACAGGATCAATGTTCAGAATGCATCTTGATACTTGTATTCATTGTTGAAAATAATATTTCTTTCTAAGTTGTACAATTTGTTACATTAGTTTTCATGATATACCATTTGTGTAAAGCACAATTCTTCCTCCCTTTTGGTTCTCTTTTGAGCCTGATAGAAGCTTTTTGAAAACGATAAATGAGATTGTATAGCATTAATTTTCGTGAAGTTCGGCAACATATGCATCTTGCATTAGAAGTTCATGATTTTACTGTAGATTTAAGGTAATGTAGAATTCCTGTCTTAATTTTAGTCGTCTTTATCAGCCAAAAAAAAAGGGCAATGCAGTGTGTTTTCTGTACTAATCTATTTTTCTCCAGAGTACTTTCAAATTCGAATAATGTTAGTTTTGAGTCGTAATGTTTGATCATATATTGTTCAAATTTACAAACAATGTTAGATGTAGTCTAACATTGGTAATAACTACTATTAACATTTTAGATTATGCACCTTACGTTTCCTCATAGGATTTTCAGTTTATTCAAAATAGGTTCTTAGATTGTAATTTAAAAGCTTCATAATTTGCCAGAAAAATAGAAGGATGTTTTCATCTACCTTGCAGCAAAACATACACCCAAGAATAATACCTATCTTTTGTTGATTAAATGCACTTGGCTCAGTTCATTAGTTTGCTTTATTTTTCTTTATTACTTTGAGAAATCTGCGAATGAACTAGTCTTTCTATCTTTCTTTATAATTAAATACTATGATTTGGTCCATGAAAAGGTTCAAATTTATGACATACTCGCTTAATTTACGCATCATATGCTGTGCTGTTATTATTCAGCTAAAACTTGCAGCTATCATTTTTGATTATATTGTAAAAGTCTTTACCTTTTCTTTTCTATAGTTAAAAGTGCAACAAAAATTAAGTCACTTCCCACCTTTTGTCATCTTATTAGTGTAGTACCTTGACTTCATCCAAAGATTATACTCCTATACAACTTTCAAGAATACAAGTTCATTTAATATTCAAAAATTTAAAAAGTTCTCTCTAAAAACTAACCTTTTACTATAGGTTTAATATTCTCTAATCTCTATTTTTCTTCCACTGCCACTACTTTTAACTCCATAAAATACCATCAAATAAAATCAGACCAAGAAAACATGAAATTTGCAAAACAGAGATATATGTAAACCAATGGGTTCTCCGGGGAGTATGGGTCCGCCCCTCTACCTTTCTCCGCACTTCGTCCGCAATAGGGGTCAAAAGCCACCTATCATGCCAAATTTAAGATCAAAGTGCCATATTGGAAAGGAGTATAACCTTTGCTCAAACAATGAAGCATTCATTTTCTAACATGTATTACAATCCTTTTTACATTCTTGTAAAAGAAAGAAAGTTACTTGATGTTACTAATTCCTGTCTGAAATAGCAAGAAAGAGCAACTATGTAAACTTAAAGAACCAAAAGATACAGGAATTTTCCAAGAGACCATTGCAAAATCTCCATTTTAGAATATAACATGATAAGATGTCATACAAGCTCATATAGTACTAGATATCTAACATCAAGCATCTTCCCAATTCAAAGGTTGAATGACTTCTTAGTTATCATGGACAATAGCTGAAAACAGCATCTGGTTGATATCTTCACCTGATTCAGGACTCTCTTCCTCTGCATAATGGAGATGTTAGTCAACAAAAATAGATCTGCCCCCTTCAAGAAAAAACTACTTTAACGAATGACATTGATCATTGGTATTACGTTCTACTATTGATCATTGAGTAAATCCCGTAACAAAACCTGAAAGCACAACAGATGCTTTCATGGCAGGAGAGAAACAACACATGCAACAGATGCTTCAATGACTAGAGAGACAGTAAGAGCATTGTATCTGATTTAGTCTCTATGTCTGAGTGTGACCTCCTGAATTCAAAAACAGCCTCTTTACGTTCTCAAGATAGGGGTAAGGCTGTATACACACCACCCTTCCCAGATCCCACTAGTGGGATTACACTGGGTATATTGTTGTTGCCTGACCTCCTGAATTTCCTTCTACCTGGAGAAGGCTGTTTCACATTTCTCTCTTTTTTGTACTTTTTGGCACCTCATTGGTACACCTTAAAAAAACTAAAAGCACATATTTATTTAAACCATGAATGTTTATGAGTATCAGCAAAAGCCAACCTACACCCGTTCCAGGGTTGGAGCTGGGAAGCACTCAAAGAAATAAAGGTAAGCCAGCAAACTATGCCTTAATCCCAAACTAATTGGTGTTGCCTATTTGAATCACGTATTTCTATTTTGCTTTATTCGGACCTATTTCATACAACTACTTGTAGTGGATAGTCATTTAAGACAAATTAGAGATTCTCTAAATCTCTGACTTATCCCTACCCGGACATAATGTAACAACTACTAACTTTTGATTTTCACTAATTTGTATTGTTCTTAACTAAGTCTGCGGAAATAGTAAGTTGTACATTGCACCCATTTCTTAATTTAAGCAATTGAGTTTAGATGCCCAAAATGCTCCCAGGGACTGATCACAGCTAGCCCAAAGTTGACAATGCAGTGCAGGGGTAAAGCCTTTTTCAAAAGAAGATTTAACAAACCATCAATCACCAAGGTTCAACAATTTGCTAAGTGGTGATGAGAAAAAAAAGAAGGAAGTTCTGCTTTTAAGTTTCAAAAATGGTCAAAAGCTTTGTTGGTCACAGTCACAACAGGACCATCAGACACATATTTACTTCTCTTTCATTTCTATTTTTTTCTTTAGATAAGAAACATAATTTGTATGCCAGTCAAGTGTTAAAAATTGAACATGTAAGTTATAGAACTGCTATTATGATACTGCACCTGTTCTTGATCTGACTTGAGTTGTCCATTCATCAATGACCTGCACATCAAGAAAAACGAAAAGTTGCGGAAGAGAGAGAGAGAGACATAACACCAAAAATTGCCACCACAGCAAGCACTTAAATGCCATGAAACTAAATCAGGAATCCTTGCCCTTCAGATTAGATTTTGGTTGCTTGCTGGCAAATGGTGCACAATAATTAGAAACCATTTGGAAATTTTTGCAATCTTGCTACAGTATAGATGAAGTCAATAAAATTGCTGTTAGATAGACAAAGCGGAGTAAAACCTAGGAATTGATAGACAAAGAAGGATGAATGATAGAACCTTACAAGATATCTCTTGGAGCAAATTATAATATATTATACACACTGATTACAACTCAAGCATGCAGTCTTTCCAGATAGAATGGTTAAGGTAGGGCGGGAGAGGAATGGCTCAACACTCAAACATATATATAGGAACAATATTTTCCTAAAGGATAAAACTGCAAAATCAAGTTACCTGGTTGAAACTAGCATATGATGGATCATCAGAATCACTGAAGACAGGAACACCTGTGGATAATTGCAACCTTTGCAACAACGACCTGTTCCCAACTAAGGTTGCCCGAGCTTTATCAATCAAATCCTGTTTTTAGTGCATTCAGCATAAAACCTTTAAAATCCCAGCACAGTAAAAGCAACATATATAATAAAGAATGAGGTGATTGGACACCTCTTTGCTACTAATAACCAGAAAGTCTTGGTCCCAACAATCGCAACTTGTAAAGTACAGAAAAGCTATACATGAACTTTTTATACAGACTGTGATTTTGTGTAACCTCAATTACTCAAAAGAAATACATATCTCATTCAAATTTCACACTGAGCTTTGATATATGCATTCCAGTACTAACCCATGGAAGGAGGATATTCAATATAATCAAGAGGTAGAGGATAACTAAATCATAGGCCACAAAGAAAACTAAGTACACTTCTTAATTTTGAACTGCATTTCTTTTGCTTTATCATGGATTCCATCATTAAGGCACTCAACTTCTGTGTTTGTCAAAAAAAAGGCACTCAACTTCTGTGGTAAGATTACTCATATGAGATTACTTGATGTAGACTTAAGTATCAGAAACTCGATGCTCCAGATTCAGTGGTAAGGTTTCTACTACATATTCAATGCAGCCGTCAGTTTTTCCGAAGGACTAAACTGTAGCATCATATGAAATCTTCAATCAGTTTGACCAAGTTTTGTGAATTTGTTTTTTCCCTGAATATCCTTACGTTTTTCATTGTCCCACAGTTAACAGATGTCACTGAGCTTGACATCATCATGGTCCATTTCTTAGTAGATCCACTACTTTGAAAACACAGTACTTGACACTTCATCATCATAGTAGTGGCATTTCCATGATGATAACGGATTGATGATAAATAAAAATGAAATGCATTTATAAGCAGTTTAGCTCACACAATCTGTATCAACAACACACCACATATCTTCTATGTCTTTTGTTTTTCCAAAGGGTACAAGCAGACAAACATCATAAAGTGACATGCTAAGCTCAATATCGACTTGAAATCCAGAGTCAATATTAATCGTTACGAGTGAAACCTCATATAATGTCTCCCATCAACAATAATCACGGTTCAATGGATTCTGCTATCATATGGAAGTGAACTTGAAGTATTATTGACCAAAACTAGTTCTCATACACAACTACATGAGCAAGATTGAAAATTTTGGACTGTGATCGACTTGATGTATGAGTTCAAAGTAGCTATAACTTATTACCAGATTATACAGTTTCCAACATCATATTCCCGATGGCCAAGCAATAACTCAAACACGTTTTGACTTTTGAAAACCATTTGGATGGAGAAGTGGGCAGAAATCAGTTTCTCTTTATACCATGCTGGTAACCAGATTTCAGCTTTTCACCAGGAACTCAAGAATAGAAAGTCGTCCGGAAACTGTTTTTTGACTAAAGAACCACGAAAAAGTTTTAGATACTTCGAAAAACAGGTGAGAAAAAGAAACAAACCTAGTCTAAAATTGGACAAGAAAAGGAAGAGGATTACTGCAAAAAAATAACTGGCTTTACCAACTTATACAAATACAGGCCAACACACCTAGCTAAAACTTTAAATCTTATGACAGTGCCTTGTTCCTCACAAATATGGCATGATTCAAGCAACCTGGTTCACTTCCTCCTACATTTAAGTATTAATTTTATCCAAGTTTAAGAAATTCAAATAATATTAAGGTTCCAAAGCAGAAAAGACAAATACAATCACAGTTTAGTATACATACATACATACGTTAATTTGTCTTGAAGCACAAATTATTGAGTACTTAAATAAAACAGATCCAACTAGAGCAGACGGATATAGATAATTCATACAGGTAGAGGTGAATTTATATGCTATATTATGGGGCACGAGAATCCGTGGTCTCTCCGTAAAACTAGGTATTTGTATATATCTCTAAAATTGGTACTAATATTACCCATGCTACAAGAAAGCTGAATGATGCACTTAGTTGAATGACGAGTTATCAATTTCATTTAATACAGTTTTTTTCTTCTTTTTTCATTAATGGTGCACCCCATGTTCTAGAAATCCTATATTCGCTTCTGCATACAAATGACCCCAACAAACTTGGTATTGAGGACAAATTAGTAGCAATCTAGCAATAGCAGTACCTGTTTAGCTGCAAGTAGCTCACGACACTGCTCCTTCAAGCTGGACATTTCATCCTGAACTTTCTTAATCCTCGAAACTAGCTTCATGGGGTTCGCCTGTAACAAAAAAAAAATGGGAAAAAGACGAGAAAAATCAAAAACCCAGAAATGGGTTGACAAAAAAAATTAAAGGGGTTGCGTTAATTACAAACATTATCCGGATAAACTTGTCGAAATTCCTTCTCGAGCTTGTTCTGAACCATGTTCAGGTCATGGTTGGCTTTGGTGAAAAGGGTCAATAACCCATCTACTGATTGATGTTGTTCGTTCTCTAAATGGTGATAATGACTGAGATTTCGATGACCCATTTCACTTTTCCTTCACCTCTTCTAGTTCTTTGGTCGGAAATTGCAGAAAGGAAGAATCTTGGCTGTATACCTAACTGGAGATTTGGAGGGTTTTTTGAATTTTTTGGGGAAGAAAGGAAAGGGAAATTGGAGGGAATTGTCAAATGAGTCCTTTGAACTATTGTAGTATTGTGGAATGATCCCTTAAGTTGTGTATAAATCTATTTACCTCCCTTTTTGTATTACCTTTGGTATGAAGGAAAATGTTTTTCACGAAAAATATGTGAGATTTTTATTTTATTTTCTTGTGTTCGATATGTTAACAAAAGATACTCATATATCATCCTAAGAAGTCGTTTCATATGAGGAATAATGGATAATAACCCCCGATATAAAAATGTAGGATTATTTTATGTATTTGATTAGGGGAATTCGTTTGTATTATAATAAGGATAACTAATTGCACGAGATATTCTTATTTTGACACTAGTTAAAGAGTCTATCTTGCATAGCAACAACAACATGCTCAGTGTAATTAAAGTTTTACTTTAAACCCAAGAAGTTCACTCTGAATGAATGTTTATCAGGGCAATGTTACATTCTAGTATTCTACTAAGAATTCAAGCCAAGATTAAGTTGTAATAATAATAATTACTCCGTTTGATGAGCTAGCTTGCACACACCGAGTATTTCATTGGGTGCTTGCTATCTTCCACCGACTTAAGTAATTTAAGCAGGACAATACTGTGGTACAAAATTTTTCTGTCTGACCAGTTCATGCATGTCATGTACTATCTTAAAAACAGCATCTGGCCTTGATAGCCTTAGAGCATTTTGGGACATGATTCTGAGTTCATCTTGTTTGGGACCAAACCACTGCGCGACTATACTGGCTATCTTTTTAGGTGACTTTGAGTATTTCCCGCATCCATTCTCGATAACATATGGCACATTTCCAGCTTCCTGTTGTAGATCAAACATACAAGGATAAGAATTTAGAGGTTAAACGACTCCAAAGTTGTGCATAACAGGAAAACATCGGCCATTGACAACAGAAATGAACCTAGATAAAAGAAGAGATATTGGAACTTAGTCGGTCTGTGTTTGGTTGTACCGTTGTAGTAAACTTATATTCTGCTTCTAGGATGATCAAGACATCAATAAACTGCATGAGAAGCATTCAAATGCAGTATGTGAATCTATGCCAGGAAAAGGGAAGAAGGAGAGAGAGAGAAAGAGTGTGTGTGTGTGTGAGAGAGAGAGAGAGAGAGAACACAGGCTAACAAATCTAGCCCATCTGCAATCAGGAAAGAATGACGTGGAACAACTGAAGTGCAACTTTGGAACTTAAATGGTGCATTTGGAAATGACTCTCGGAAATGAGAAGAGTTAAAAGTGAAGACAACATACCAAGGATGTAGATAGTTTATTATACTCCCAATACAGGAAGTAGTGACTATCGAGTAAGAACAAAAAGCAATTGTAACTTAGCTTCCAAAGTAGATTAGTTTAGAATAGCAAGAGTATAGGTGAAATTGGACTTGTAATCCTCTTAAAGCTCTTCCTCATCAAAGATGGTCTACCATATAGAAGAGACGAATCATGGTTATTCATGCAGTAAGCTCTTACATATTTAACAGACGTCTTAGACTCTTAGTCGTGGTAATACTTTTGTCACATCTTGTATTTGAAAGTCTGCACAGTTTTCTGTAAAATCAATTCGTTATATATCCATGTCTCTCTCAGTTCCACCCACCTTTTATAGTCCTGTCTTCTGTCTCCTCAAACATTAAAATCATGATCCATATCGATAGTTCGATACTAGATTACTTCACCATTCCGGAACCATGTTTTCGGCCTAATTCAAATCTGCACTTCCAAAAACTACCAGCCCATACACCAGATACCATGGAGGCAAACCCTTCAACTACAACCGTCCCATATATGTCAGCATTTTGGAAGGCAGATGATACTTTGATCTTACTTCATGGTAATTAGAGTACTTTGTTACCATTTTAAGCTTTCAGTAAAGAGCCCTTGGCCTTATTTAGTTAGCTTACTTCTTAAGATACTTCAATGGAGAAGGCATCCTTAATCATGAACTTTGAGCAGCTAATCAAGAATGAAGAGATCTTGTGGAGACAAAGATCTCGATCCCTGTGGTTAAAAGGAGGAGATAAGAATACCAAATTCTTCCACAAGATGGCTAATGCACGCAAGAGATATAACAACATTGACCAACTTCTTGTTCAAGGGAATCTGATCAATGATCAAGAAAGGATTCAAGGGGAAATAGTGGAATTTTACCAAAACTTGTACTCGGAGAATGTCCGGTGGAGACCTGAGAGCAACTTCACAAATTGCCCAAGGCTGACAGTGGAGGGAATGGAAGATTTAGAAAGGGGATTTGAAGAGGAGGAGGTACTGAAATGCCTAAAGCAATGTGCAATTGATAAAGCACCTGGTCCAGATGGGTTTACAATGGGGTTCTACATCAAGTGTTGGGAAGTGGTAAAAAATGATATCATGAAGACCTTCCAGAATTTCTACGAGCAAGGAAGGTTTGAAAGAAGTTTCAATGCTACCTTCATAGCTCTTATTCCAAAGAAGAAAGGTGCTAAAGAATTAAGAGACTTCAGACCATCAGTCTGATAGGTAGTATTTACAAGCTATTCTCCAAAGTGCTTACTGAAGGGTTGAAAAGAGTGATAGCTAAGCTTGTGGACTCACAACAACTGGCATTCATCAAAGGAAGACAGATTATGGATGTTGCCCTCATAGCAAATGAAGTAATAGACTCCAGGGTGAACTTGAAGAAACCTGGAATCCTATGCAAATTAGGCATTGAGAAAGCATATGATCATGCCAATTGGGGCTTTCTTATGGATCTGCTAGAGAAGATGGGATTTGGAGGTAAATGGAATCAGTGGATTAAATTTTGTATCTCAACAGTGAACTTCTTCACCAGCAGGTTATTTTAATACACAGAGGGGCCTAAGACAAGGTGATCCTCTATCACCCTTTTTGTTCCTCTTAGTCATGGAGGGACTGAACAACATGATTAAGACAGCAAACAGGGAAGGTTGGTTAAGAGGATTTGAGGTTGCTAGAGCTGGAAGGGATAGCTTGAAGATAACTCATCTTCAGTATGCAGATGACACACTTATATTCTGTGATGCTGAAGAAGAGCATCTCAAAATACTGAGACTGATCTTGGTAATATTTGAAGGAATGTCAGGTTTACATGTTAACTGGAGGAAAAGCTTCTTATACCTGGTTAATGAAGTGCCAAACATGGAAATCTTAAAGACAATCTTAGGGTGTGAAGTGGGTGCTCTACCAACTATCTACCTTGGATTGCCTTTGGGGGCCAAGTCTATGTCTATGGAAATCTGGAATGGGGTGATTGAGAAATGTGAGAAGATGTTAGCAAGGTGGAAGTCCCAATATCTCTCCATGGGTGGAAGATTGACCTTGATAAACTCTGTGCTTGATGCACTTCCAACATAGATAATGTCATTATTTCCTATCCCACCAGGAATCATCAATAGGTTGGATAGCATCAGGAGGAAATTTCTATGGCAAGGGAACAAAGGCAAGAAGGGTTACCACCTAGTCAAATGGAAGGCAGTGATCAATGAGAAAAGATTTGGGGGATTGGGGATCAAAAATCTGAAGAATCAGAGTAAAGCTTTAAGAATGAGATGGCTATGGAAATATTCAAATGAAAATCAAAGTCTATGGGTTAGAGTCATTAAAGCTAAATATGAGGAGAACGATAATTGGATGACAAAGGAGGTCACTACTCCTTATGGTGTTAGCTTATGGAAATCTATTAGAATTTTGTGGAATGAATTCAAAGTTAATACCATAGTCAAAGTGGCAGATGGAGTTAAAACTGTCTTCTGGAAGGATGATTGGCATGAAGCAGGCAACATGGAGACATTATTCCTAGATATTTATAACTTAGTTTTACATCAACATAGCACAATAGCAGAATTGTGGACACCTCAAGGGTGGAATTTTGTGTTCAGGAGATACCTCAATGATTGGGAAATACCAAGAGTAGCAAGATTCTTCAGCACCATTGACCAATTCAGTGGTTTGAAGGCTGGACAAGACTACAGTGGCAGGCAGTGGCGGAGCCACCTTACAATGAGGGGGGCCGACCCCCCTTTGGCGGAAAATTATATGATTTATACATGGTTAAAATAATTTTTTAGGTATATATAGTAGATGTCGAACCCCCTTCGGCTACTTCGTGTGTCTATTTTTTTAGATTTTGAACCCCCTTACTGAAAATCCTGGCTCCGCCACTAGTGGCAGGGAAATAGTAACAGGACTTTTAAAGTAAATGCAGCCTACAGGAAGATGAACCAACCAAACAAGCAGATACTTCGATGGCCTTGGAAACACATTTGGAAAGCCAAAATCCCACACAAAGTAGCTTGCTTTGTCTGGTTATTGGCTAAGGAAGTAGTGCTGACACAAGATAACTTGATGAAAAAGGGGATCCCTTTATGTTCGAGATGTTTTTTTTGTGGGGAAACTGCAGAAATAGTGGTTCATCTATTTATACATTGCAAGGTCACAAGTCAACTATGGAGATTATTCCTATGTCTCAAAAACATATCTTGGTCCATGCCAGGGAAAATCACAGAAGCATTACACAGTTGGGAAGAAGCAGGAGTTCACGCTAAAAACAGAAACAACTGGAGAATTGTACCTGCAGCTATATGGTGGACAATATGGAAGGAGAGGAACCTCAGAGTCTTTGAGAATATGGAGAATACTATAGAACAAGTCAAAATGAATTGTATTTTGACCTTATGTTTTTGGTGTAACCAGATATACTCTAATGATACTGTCTCTATCATTGATGTCTTAGACTCATTATAAGGATAGGATAGTAGATTTTGAGTTATTTTGTAAATATGGTTTCAGTACAACCCATGTCAGTGTGTTACAGAAATAGAAACAGTTACCTATGTCAAAAAAAAAAGATACTTCATACCATATTAGTTCTCCTTAGATGGAGAAAAACTGAACTTGCAAAGGGAATGACCATAGTGGCTTAATCTAGATAGAGATAAACACAGCTGGCTCATTTCACACGAAAACATGGTAGAGAAAAATCTGGATAACCAGTCTACGAACAAACCGGTCTGGTCTAGGCCTAAATACCAAGCCTGGACTGGTTTCAAAGTTTTCTCTGACTGCAGAGCCAGACTAGACATGTACCCAATAAAATTTTAAAAAACTTAGATGGAAAAATATGAGTTGATGATACCAAGATGAAATCAACAACTTTTCTGAAAGTTGAAGATGTCATAGAAGGGTTTGGAAGTCAGTTCAAAAAATAAATAAAGATTGTTATTTGTAGTATTTTCTGAGATCGCATCGTCATGAAATAATCACAACATTTCCTTTGGAATCTTCAATGTTGATAATATTTGGTGTTTGAATTTTATTCCATTTAACCACTTCATTTGTTTAAGTTAGTAATATTTTGAGGGAGGATTTCTTCACTATTATGAATATTACCCTATGAAGATCCCCCCCCGGGGGGGGGGGGGGGGGGTGCTATTTTAAAGTGAATTAATTACCCTAACTTTGCGGGTAGAGAGGTTGTTTCCGATAGACCATCCTCTCAAAATTAATGCCAAAGATTGAAAACGACGATTCCAACTTCACCGAATTTATTGACTTCCAAGAAACTTACTCAAGATTTTGTTGAAACAAAGGGGAAAAAATCCAAAATTTGTCATTGTTTCAATTTGCTGAACTTTTACTCCCCGGCATAAATTTTGGATCGAAGCCTTATTGAATCAGTAATCTGAAGTAAATTACACATAAGAAGCAAATTCTTTTTATTTTTTCAAATGAGCTGTTTTTCTCCCATGGATGACACAAGTGATAGGATGGTTACTTCTTAAAAAGGTATTCTGATTAAGCGCAAGACAAATAAAAGAAACTCAAAGAAAAAGAACCAATAACATTGAATACTCAATATACCTGACCAGCAATGAAACCATTAAGAATTATAGGCAGTCCACGAATCATGGCTTCCGCAATAGTCCCTGGACCAGCCTACAGACAACCAGAATAATCAGAGTAGTCTACTTTTTTTCTTTTTTGACTTTGAGGTGTGTGTGTGTGGGGGGGGGGGGGTCTCATTTTTTTTTATTTTCAGTTTGTTTTAGTGAAAACGGGCTTGAAAGAAAGTGACAAACCTTGGTAATAATGCAATCACAAGCACCCATGCATTCCTCCATTTTAGTGACAAACCCCTTTACCTGAAAGGTGACATAGATACCCTAAGGAGACGCATAAATGTTTGAACATGTATATCTTTAGTCGAAGATATACTACATACATTGGTAATTTGGTATTACAAGTCAGTCACTCACATACATCTGCAACTCACATATAGGAAAATGTTACTCTAAGTAGATTAAAAGGAAAACCACAGTGCTTAAGTATGAAAATTGACAATAAACCCTAACTTAAAATGTAAATGGACGATTACCGGCCTTCGTGTCTTTACGTATCCATAACCAGCTTGTTTGTGATCACTGACTTATTATTTGAGTAAAACTTGATAAGGATGGCTACACGTGATCTAAAAATATAATTGTAAAAGTTTATGATACATGGTAATCTTAGTACACCAGTCAAATGAGAAAGGTGTAAAGGGAAATCGCGTGAAGATGGAGGTCTGATATCAACAATAGAATGGTGTGATTATGGGATACCAAGCTTACCACACCAACCAACATGAAACAGGAAAAAAAAGGCCTCACAATTGAGTGTTTCTTAAAGAGATGCTCAACAATTTCAGATAATACAACAAACAGATTAGTGTGAAAACATCAGGCTGGCAAAGTTTCAGTGACTAATACCTGAACAGGAACTTTCCACTGCACTGAAGTCAATCTGTTGAAAAGCTTCTTATTGCGCCCACATATTATTAGGACCTGCCCGATTGGCTCCCCTATAGTTTCATCATACAGTGCATCTCCAAGTGCTCGAGCAGTAGCCTCTATTGGACCCATTCCTTCTCCACCACCCATCAGTAGTACTGCTGGGAGATGATCCTCCATTCCAAGTTCCTTCCTCAGTTCAACCTAGAATTGGATAGAAAACAGTCTAAAAGCACTGATCATGTGGGAGATGGTGCAAAGAATATGAGAAAATATAAGAGCCCAATAATAAGGTAAACATTCAGTCACAAGTGAATGAGGTAAGATGCTGGCAAAGGATCTCTTTAAAATGGGGCAATTTGAGAAAGTGTTTTACTGAGCACTGGAAAGAGTTCTATTTACACCCCAGTCCTAGATCTTTTTGCAAATTCACAAGTCCTTATTTTAGTTGGTCACTCTACCACAATGTATCAGCTGATCCTGTTGTACATTTATCCAACATAGAGGATTAAGATCTTTACAGTTACATAGTATAAGAAACAAAGCAGAGCTCTTTGCAATCTGAAAGTTCTACCCGCAGAAGGCTAGAAAAGTTCATCACTTATAAGGTCACAGATAAGAAGGGAAATCACTTATAAGGTCACAGATAAGAAGGGAAATATTCTAGCACTCTCTAAACTTCAAAATGGAATACAATTTTCATGAAGAAGAACATCAGAATATGCTTGAGATTGGTCTTTCCTGAAGTCTAATTGATCCTGGACAAAATTGTTTAATATTGATCTTACTTGAAGTCTAAATGATCCTGGACACAAGTAGAAGGGGGTTTGGAAGGTTGTAGTGCAGGCATGGCAGAGGTAGTGTTTGATAATTATTTTACCATTGAGATTCACTACAATGACTGTCAAATAATCAATGTAGTCTTTCCAGTTTTCTTCTTTCAGGTGATCTGGATTTACACAAATAAAATATAAAAGCAAGTAAGTTTACAGGGTAAGGAAACGGCATCGCTTTTCAATATATTCATTGCTTAAACCAAATTCAAGTCACACAGCCAAGAGTATATCTTCGAGGTAACAGCCCCACACCCCCTACAATTGCTATTCTTTCCACTTTTTTTCCTAATGATTTGGTAAAATTCCACCCCAAACTCCCCTTCCCAGCAGCCAACAGTGGTCATCCCTATCATAGTGGATAGGAATGGTAGCACATAAGGAGCTAATCCACAAATATAAAGACTGAGGCGCCATCAAAAGCTCTTACTGCAACAAGCAATCTATTCAGTTCAAGTTTATCGACTATCAAGGATGTGATGATATCTCTAGCTGCTTATTCAGATCACATTTCAATATAGACTCATGCAATATTAAGCAGCTGGGTGATGCTTAACAATCCCTGTGAACCACTGAGCAGCTGGAACAGATCCAGCTTGACCAAAAGCCAAACCAAACGGTGGGATACCATTCCTGCATGCATCTGGTGGAGAATTTAGAGAGATAGGAACTCAAGATGTTCTGAAAATGACTTGTATTTCACTATTTTTATTCTGGTGTAAAGAAGCATATGAAAATGATGCTGAATCAGTTTTAGATCTTATGCTCTACAAGAATAGGATAGGGATACTCTGAAGTTCTGGATTTGGCAACTGATGTACATACTTTTGCAGCATTTCTTGGTGCTGGTTTAATATAATTTTTACCTTCTCAAAAAGAAAATGCCTCATGCAATAGAATGCTGCAATCGGTTCTCTCATTCCTCTATCCTGTATAGTATGGCTTGTAGAGCAAAATGGCACAAGAAGTATTTAAAGACAACTGAACAATAGCATAGTGGAAACGAGAGGTTGGAGGTCCGAGTAACCAAGGCAGCAAAGTGATAAACGACCACTGTTTGGGCAGCACATAATGGGGGAGGAGATGGTGTTTACCATATCAAAAGGAACACATCTTTGCAGCCTAAATAATCTCACTCATACTCTGGAGGAATGTTCTCAGTTATACTCTGGATATATCTACACACTCTGTAGTGTCAATATTGCCTCTTGGCATCTTAAAATTCACCTATGAGATGGCACTGTTCCATTCACGCTCCTACACTCACTACAATTAACAAAACGCTGCAAAATGCCAGAGCTTTGTTTTGCAACACCGAAACATGAAAGAATAGATTGGATTGGGACGTGGAAGGAATTAATTATTCTTAATGCAAATAAACACCTACTCATAGTGTTCAATAAAACATAAAAAATAAAACTATGCATAAGATACAGAAGTAAGATTCAGGGCTCCCTATTTCCATGCACCATGGGAAAGAGGAAGTACAGGAATTACACCTACCTTGGGAGGCACTGGCTTCACAAATGACGGTCGTACAGGAAGCCCATAAACTTTTATTTGAGATGAACTGAGACCAGCCTTCAGTGCTCGTTTTGATACCTCTTCTGATGGACAGTAGCACCTAGTAACAAGTTTGTGAAACCTAAATATGAAATTGCAAAGCAAAATTAGTACAAGGATCAAAATAACAGAATGGTTGAGTAACTAATAAAATATACCATGTAGGATGGCAAGTGCTTAAATCTGTTACAACAGTGGTAAATATGATTTTCTTCAAGAGACCTTTGGACCTCAAAATGCGAAGAGGCACATGCTGCATTAGAGGATGAACACTGATAATAATATCAGGCTGATATTTCATTAAACCTTTAGCAACCTCACTGCACAAAGTAGGAGAGAAGGCTTGTTATACAACTGAAGCTGCTACAAGGGAAAATCAAAATTAGTCAGCTTACAGCTGGGTGCAGATATGTATATAAACGTTCAACCAGTCCATGTTCATACTAAAGGCATGGAAGGAAAAAATTCAACAGAATGTCATAAGAGCCATAATATTAAAGAGAAGAACCAAAAGAAACGATTAACTGAGAAATAGGAGAAACATAAGTAGAAAACTCATAGTATCGTACCACGCAAATTATTACAACAATAACATACCCAGTATAATCCCACAGGTGAGCTCTGGGGTGGGTAGAGCGTACCCAGACCTTACCCCTACCTTGTGGAATAGAAAGGTGGTTTCCGAAAGACCCTCGGCTCAAGCAACACATATCAAGTCAGTTAGAAAAGAAAAATACAGAATCAAAGAGGACATAGCAAATATATCGTACCACGCAAACTACTGACCAAAAAAACTGCACCATACGAATTGAGTCACACATAAGAAGTAATTTGTATTATGTCAAGAGGATTATATACAGGTCATTTAGACAGGCAAAAAGTGACAAGACTCTTGGGGTGAGAAGCAAAAGCCTGACACTAATGAAGCATACATTTTACAAAAATACAGATTCACCTATTTATCTCCTTAATAACATATCCTTTTACAAATTTATCCGTTGTCCCAATAGGTATAACTGTGAAAAAAGTAATGACTCGTCTTGATTGATTCTTGATTGATGCAAGGTTATTGTCAATGAAATAACTATTCAACGTGGTAATGGCATTTGGAAGATGGTTCCTTTATCACAGGATAAAACTACAATTAAATGCTTTTGAGTGTTTATAGTCAAGGTAAGCCAATTCAAGATGAGAAAGTTAATCGTTTTAAAACTAGGCTTGTTGTCAAATGACACACTCAAATAAATGACTATGACTATTTTTTAATAAAGATAGATGGCCTAAACTATTATGACATAAGCTCAGCCACTTGGGCAAATTATAAGGGGGCATCCATGTCCCCTCCAGAGTCCACAGCACAATGTAGGTGGTGTATGGCCTTGAGCTTGACTATTATGATACTGTATCTCCAATATCTAAAATTGCATGGCCTTCTATCCTTATCTCTAGGGTAGACATGGTCCACTAGAACCTCCATCCTATTTCAAATGATCTTTTCTTATAATGGTGCCGGTGGTATTTGGACTAACTTGCACGCACTTTAACTATTCCACCAGGTCCTTGCTACCTCCAACCGGCATATATACTAAAAAATCTACCCTCAAAATCTTAGATAGATGGAAAGGAATCTCCTAGTATTTTTTGTCTTTGCTGGAATTTAAACCTTAGTTTTTGAGCTTTGTATCCACTTTATTGACCCCTATGCCACACCCTTATGTTCAAATTAAATGACCATTTAGCAGATATCCTTACAAAATCGCTTCAAAAATGCTGCCGCACACGTGTTGGACTCTCCAAAAATGTTGCCACACACGTGTCAGATCCTCCAAAAATACTCTACTTTTGATCTGGATCAGACATGCACCCGTCGACATTAATGAAGAGTCCGATCAACATTAAGGAAAAGACCATATAAGGAGATAACTCCTCATTACCTCAACCAACATGAAATATGTAACGTCCCATGCATGTCTAAGGCTAGACATCTGGAGTGCGATAATATACCAAGAAAGAAAATGGGTCTGGCTTTCATACTATGAACTATGAAAAAAGGACGTTGAACCTAATTCTACCCAGCAACTAGCTTGCTACAAAATATTTTTTAAGTCTCCCACCTTGCCACTAATGGACCTTTGACTTTAACCGTGAAAAGCACCAAGTAGGCACACTGTAGTTTACAGTAGAAGGAGGTCTAAGTTGGAATTCAATAGATTATGTGTATCCATTTTTTGAAAAGAATATGGCTTCTCATTGGGGTGAACATCCAACTTTGAAAGTAAAATACTCCATACCTTACTTCACATTGTTCTTTCATTTTAAACGGTAGATGATTGTTTTTACCAGCACTTTTCAAAAATATAATCAATCGCCATAAATTGCAGAAACCAAAACAAAAGGAAAACACCTTATCACTTAACAATGACAGAAGATGAAGAATTAAGGATGAACTCCTGGCAATGGACCTTGAAATAAGACCATAAGAGGTGGCTTGTCATTGAATGATAACTAGCTACTTGATATAACAAATTTGCTAAAGCCACACGTGAATATGTACCAATGTTCAAGTTCATGCTCTTGATTCAGTTAAATGCTATTCAAAAGGGATGCAGAAAGCAAACACATAAAGCCTGATAGTGATATAAAGTACATCTAGCTCTCAGCACATTTAAAATAGGGATGCAGATTGCAGAATAGACTTTACCAATATTCTTAAAAGAAAAGTATACCAAATTCTCTTTACAACAAATGTCCTACAGTAACTATCACAACAAAATAGACAACAGATTCTTTTTGATGATAAAAGAAAAAAGAACCTCACCATATCGAAAAATAAAACATCTTGCAAAACAAACACTGCACTATGATGATGAAGGAAGGACTGCATATTTGTTGTGAGATTTACCAACAGTTTCATCAATCAAACATTCAATCTTAGTCATGTCAAGGATATCATTGATGCTAACAGATTAAGGGATTTACATAATCAAAAAAGTCATTCTTACCGAGCAATAAATGTAGATGTAGCAGCAAAATTAGTTTGATGAACTAAACGAGGAGCAGTAGCATAATATGTCATTCTCCACAGAGAGCCATGTTTCACTAAGAAGTTGTAACTCCGTGGCAATTGGTTGAAAGGCCAGGGTGTATGTTCTGCCCACAAATCAGTAATAAACACCTGCAATGCACCCTCTTTAAATGGATATAACAAAATCAGACATACTCATATCTCTCATTCTTTATCACATAAAACACACATAATTCCACGACTTATTAGCATAGTCCTCGCAGCAAGTTCAACCAAATTCAATGCTTTCAGTTCAGACAATATATATATATACAGATAATACAAACGTAAAACTAATAGTACTCACTCTGAACCCACTGACTCTAAATCGTAAATCGTCTAAGCTTATTACATGAGAAGTCAATAGGAGTCCATCAAAACTGACCTGATATTTATCTCCATATTCTTCATTGAACGCTGCCCTAATAGCTTCAGCAGAAGCTCTGTGACCACCACCAGTATCACTCATCAAAATAAGTATCTTTTTTGGAGGTTCTGATTCGACACCATTGACAGGTATCCCCTCATTCTCCAGTACACTCCCCTCTTCTCTAACCCCATTGTTCTCCCCACAATGAACCCCTCCACCAACTGAGGCAAACCCAAGAGGAATTTTCTCACAATGGAATCTAATAGCCTTGTTAAACTGAAAAAGTGCTTTACTAATTCTTGATGAAGCACTTCTACTACTAATACTCAAACTCAATAAAGATACAGCCTTTGGCTTATTCATGCAATTCAAAAAATCTTTCTTTCCCCTAGAATCAAAATACAAGTAATTAGACAGCAAAGTTGAATATGCATCTAAATTACAGTTACTATTTGAGTAATTGAATACAAAGGGGGCTTTTTGAGATACAAAACCAAAAGGGTTAGCAGATTCTTGAGTCACAGAAGAATGCTGCATCATTTTTTCTCTTCTGTTATTGCAAGGGGTTGTAAAAAGAAGTTCAAAATCAATTTAAAATCCAAAAGGGTCCTTCTATATAACATAAAGATTGGATTTTTTTCTTCTGGGGCATCAAGAATCCTACATAACAAGAAAAAGTTAGTATACAGAGAGAGAAAAAGTGTCACTAATAAAAAAGCCAAGTAATATGAAAGGTACTGTGTGTTTTGGAGGAGGCTGGAGAGCCACAAAGAGAAGATTTAGGGGAACAAAGAATGTAATATGCTGAGGAATTTTTATTTTTTTAAAATACTCACACAACAAAAATTGAAGGCTAGTTTTGCTGGCTGCTGGCTGCTGGCTGGAGTTATAAAGGGGTTTATTTTTATTGTGTAGCTCAAATTCGAAATAGCGGGTTTGATATGGAATGTGAAATAAGAAAAACGAGTTATAAACTTATAAATTATAATAGAATTAGTTAGGCAGAAGTCAATTGTTCTATTTTTTATTTTATATAAAATTTATTTCATTTAATTTTTGTAAATATGTCCGTTTCAACACTGAATTCAAGAAAAAAGAATTTTTTGAAATTTAGAATTTATAAATAAGTCATAGAAATTTATGGCTATTATTCTTATAAAAAAAGGTTTAAAATTAAATTATTAGCACTAAATATAAAAAAATATTATTCTTTTTTAGATCGACTAAAAGGGAGAAAATACATAAATTGAAATTATAGAATGTATGAATTAATTTATACCTTATATACAATTTAGTTATGTGATATTGTAAAATAACCATCAAAGCACAGTATTTAATGTATTGAATTTTATATAAAGCAATTACCAACTATAATATTAACTATATTAATTTTAGTGTATGAATTTATTTATTTTTTTAACCACCAATCAAATTATCCTAAATTTTTATTTTATTGTGAAAAAGAATTTAGTTGACCAACATTACATTGAAACCAAACACAAATAGGATTGGTCGGTGAAGTTTACCACATTGACCAATTGTGTATCCATTGGAAAAACAAAAGTAAATGCTTTGCAGTTTGCACATGTTCAATACATATACATATTTAGATAATCAGGCCGGTTTTCGAAATGCCTTTTTGGATATTTTTAATGTCTCGGATTCTCGGCAACGTGAGAAGAAGACGATTAATTATTTGTTTTCGAAAGAGGTGATTTGTGCTTGCTTCAACTAACTTCTGCATAAAAATAATGTTATCTCGTATCAACATAAATACTTGACAACTCTATCTGTAATACCAATAAACATAAAGTATTTAATATGTTTGTTTTTACTGAAATTCAAACATAGATATCATGGTACTCAATCCATAATTTTCCCCTAATAACTTAAGTGAGAAAACCAAACTTTTTTTTTTTGCTTTCATTTTTTCAGAATGAACAATAAAGCTTTGCAAAGAAAGTATATAAAGTTATAGAATATGGAAGGTATTTTTATAAATAAACAATCTTTTCTTAGAAACATAGCAATGTATGTTATTTTTAATATATTAATTTAAACACAGAGTAAAAAATAATTTCAGCATAATTAATCACAACTCAAATAATGCCTCTTGATCACACGACAATAATTTTATGAAAATTTTATCCATTAGAACTCGACATACTATCTGGATCAACTATCTTTATACATAGTATAATCTCACAAATGAAATATAAAGAAGATAGATTATGTGGAACAGTTTATGCAGACCTACCCCTACCTTTGCCTTTGCGGAGTAAAAAGTCTAATCATCACCATATTATATGATATAAAAAAATATGTAGATGTTGAAGAAAAATCTTTTAGAAGAAAGTACTAGGTAGTATATTGACCCAAAAAAGCAACATGCATAAAAACTGAACAACATGTTGATCATGTTTAAGTTTTAGAGTTGTTAAATGTACAGTATAAAGTGGTCTACCCATTATATTGAAGATGCTAACAGTCAATGATGAATACACACAATTTGGAATTGATGTGGGAATGCTTGGAATTTCAACTATCATAAATAAGTATTCATAGCTATATGACATAAAAGTGGACCCTTAGAAAACATTACTCCAAAAGAACAACATGGCTGCAAGAAACATAGGTTCTTGAGAGGATAAGCAAGATAGGAAAGTGATCATGCAGTTTGTGAGACGATAATGATAGATATCGTGAGAGAAATGAACGATAAGTATCTCGTGTTTTATCCTCAATTGCATCAAGAAAATATTGTCAAACTACTGCTTCAACAAGTGTAATTTCTATCTTGGCCAAATTCAAGATCTTCTGTCTTGTTTAATTCAAAGGAAACCTCCACCAGAATACTCAACCTCCTGCATTTCAACGGCTCCAAAACGTTATGAAAACGAAAAGTACTAGGACAATAAATTCATGAATGATTTTCTTAAACAACCACTTCCAGACATAACAGCTAGAGAAAACGCATGTGGATAGAACAGTAATAAAGATTAAAATCTGCATAAAGGTAGGGAATACAACAGAATTGAAGGACAAATATGTGCAAAGGAAAACTCAATAAGGTATAAAAGTAGTTCTCAATCACACCAACTTAATGAAAACATCGGAAGATGCAAAATTTGTTTTTAGGAAAAAGTGAGAAAAAGATATAGACTACTGAGAAATTGCAAACATGGTTTATTTGTTTCATTTATTCCTTATCTCTAAAATTCTATTTCTTAATTTGAATTCAATTTTAGATCCACCTAAAATTTCGTGAAAAAGAAGTGAGTAGAAGAGATGTACTGATGAGAGGTTACATGGGACAAATTAACAGATTTATCTAAGTAGAATCAAATGCTGGGCAGAATTGGATGTGGAGATTGATAATACATTTATCAGGCAGACCAGGTTTTTTGAGTGTTAGAGTCTTCGCCTTGCAAGTCGGGTGCAACTCTTTCCTCTAACCCATCTACCCACATACTTTATATCTTTGTAACAAGTGCCGATCAGTGTCACAGGCACAGCTAAAGTGAATACAAAAGGAACTTTTCATGATGGGGCAAGGAAGTTTCATTGGTCAATTGAGAGACGGTTACAACTCCAAAGAGTTTGGATCACCTTGAGTGAAAGATATTCCAGTTGCTTAACAAGGCCGTATCCGAGAAATGGATATAAGATATTTAGGATAGAGGAGCACACTCTATGGAGGGATCTCATAGTGAAATATACAGAATTTTGAATGGATGGGAAGGCAACATCACTTTCAGGGTAGGGGAAGTGTGCAGGGTCAGGTAAGGGGCACAGGTAGTACATAAATAATGCATTGGGATTCATGTGTCAAAACATATCCATAACCTTGTCAGTAAGTGTTCAGATGTTACAAGAAGGGAAAGTTCACTGTAATTAAGGTTTAGAAGAACCTCCGGGCTGCGAGGTAACAAAATTCTAATTCTAAATTCTAAATGAATTTCTTATAAGCAGAGTTCTTCGCATGACAATCAAAATTCTTGGAAGTAGTAAGTGGGAAATAGTGGGATGCTTTCTGAAAAGTCCTACTACAATAAGCTCTTGATTAGACACATTTAACATAAATAAATTGGGATCATCAGGATGTCAATGTGATTAGAAGAGAAACAGGTGATTCTGACTGCTGAAAACTTGAGGACAAGGAGAACTACAAATGCCAGATTGGTGCGTTGTTTAAGAGTTAGTGAGCACAGACTACCTCCCCTTACATTATCAGATAGCATCTCGCTCACGCTGGAAATCTAGAACTGATTTGGGCTACAACTGTTGATTCCACACACTGTGAAGGACGAATTTTTCAGCTCAACATTAAGAAAACGGAGGATAAGACGAAGAGTGTGGGATGTTGCTCCAAGAGCACTCATGTGTATTGTGTAGAAAATGTGAAATAAGCTTTTGAAGGACAAAACGTTTTTGTACAGTAGAGGATCTCTTATCCCCTATTTATTTTTGGTACACCGTGAGGTTTCAATTTGTATAGAAAATTCGATGTTTTTCATGAAGAATCATTTTATCAGTAAGTTCTATGCCTTTTTATAAACACTGGTATACGAAAGTGTTTCCTCCCATAAATAATAAAAAAAAATATAACCTTTCAAGCAAAAACTTCCTTTGGATTTACATTATTATATGGACCACATATATTCCATTTCCATAAGCTGGAGCAGGATGACTGACAATGACTGGGTGGAAAAGTAGAACTGCTCAGCCTGATTTACCCATATTAGACAAGAATATGTTGCATCTCTTTCTGAAACATAACAGAGTACACAATCTTTATTTGGATTTTCATTATTTCATGGACCACATCAGTTCCATTTTCTAGGAGTTCGATGACAATGACTGGGTGGGTAAGTAGAATTGCTCAAGCTCATGTACCCATATTAGACTAGAATATGCCAATATCTCTTTCGGAAACATATTTCTAACAGTATCGACAGCCTAAGATTTCCAAGCCTCAATTCATCTATGTGAAAAGGAGTTGATATACAACTAATTCTAAAAATCTAACCTGGGCAGGTGGCAAGGATGAAACCCAATCTGACGCATGAGTTGGAAGAAGACCCAAAGTGTTAAGCTGCAAAGTATACATAATTCCATGTTAGCAAACCACTTATCAGAGAACTGATGTCAAATAACATGTGTGAGAGATGAATATCTTCAGAGAACTGATGCTGAATAACATGTATGAAACAGATGAATATCTACCTTCCAGACGCCCAGTCCTAAACCCACTAGATTGAGCGCAATAAATACTAATTTTGGCCCAAGAAGATCCACTTTGCTGTCCTTGTAAGGCTCAAAAACTGCCCCAGAAAGGAAACATTAGAAGAAATAAGTAAAAGGAAATAAAAGGAGCAGCCAAATCAAGTCATAGCTTAATTCAGCGAAAGTACAAACAGTATGAAATTGTCTAAATTTGAGACAAATTTCAGCCAAAAAATCCATCTCTAGTCAGAGTTTAACTACACAAGTATACAGCAGTTAATTCAATAGTTTCTGATATGATGCTGACCTTTCCCAACTCCTTGAAGAGCACTGACAGGCTGCCACAGAGCTGAAACTGTGATACCAATGCTAAACAAATGAACTGTGCTTCCGGCCATCCACATCATGAAACCCATCATCATCAAATTCTTGAAAGGTGCTTGTGCCACTTCCCACGCTTTCTGTTCCAACGAATATCAAATTTAAGTACATTTTTTTTTTTGAGAAGGGAATTTTAAGTACATGATTGTTGTGAAAAGTGAAGCAATGGAAGAGCTCCTGATATATAGAGTTTAGGCTCCATGAAATACAGAATATTTCCTAATTATAGAATGCCAAATGAGTACATAATCTTGAATATCTTAATACATGTGTTATAAATCTAAAAATGTACAGTAAACCTAATCACCTTCTAATAGTTGTAAACCAGAATTGAGAAATAATCAACTCATAATAAAGGGAATTTTGACTATATAACTGTTGGAGAACTAAAAAAAGGTTAATCCAATACATTTCGAGACACTCGAGAAATCATAAAAGTAGAACATCGGTCTAGGAAAGATATTCTTTTCAGGGAATTTCCAAATGATATCTTCATTAGAGCCCACATCTTCACAAGTTTTCAAAAATGTTGCTGCTCAAAATAGCATGAGGTCTCTACTTTGAATTTGGGCTGGACAGGGAATTATCTTTGAGGGCCTACCAAGAATTTGGTCGCACTGTGAAAAGCAATCAATTTTATGGTTAAAATAAAAGTTTGGTTTCGGTGTTACACATCAATTTTCAAAAAGATGTGCCTATTTCTTGGTTAATTTTCCAGTGAAAAAATCTTCACAATTGTGTAGTGTATAGTTCTGATTCTGTAAAATGCTTTATTTTCCTTTATGGTGCTAAAATTTGAACTGGCAACTTTACCAAAATATGAGACTAGCTTCTCCCTTTTCCTTTACGTCATTATAGAGTTTCAGGTCATCATAAATACATTGCTTATCAAGTATTAATCTTATTTCTACTAAACTTCCCTTAAATCTTTGTCGAAAGCAGCAAAGTTCTGCATGTTAGTTCATATAATAATACCTAGCTTTTCCCTAAAGAACCAACACTACAGTAATGCATGTGAAAAAGTCGACAAGTTGAAATCTTTTTTTGAATTCTTAAGGTAAAGCAAGAGTTTCTACTGATAAAAAAAAAACAAGACAACCAAGAGAGGTGAAGGAATAATCTCAGGGTAATGAATGCAACTAAATTGATTCTCATTCGCGTTCACTCAACATAGATTCCTCAGAAATTATTCTTTAGTGTGAGCAATTTAATGTAATTTGCACACTATAATTCCCCAAATCCAATTCATGGCACAACACACGAGCTTCGAAGTTCCTCTGAGTTGTTTTGGTACTTACACTACCGATCCCAGTATGATGACAAAAGAAATGACAACTCAAAGTTCTTTATATTCCCATTGTATAGTGCTTTCTGCATTCAAGAATCCAGATATCCAATATTACCATGCTTTATCAGTTCATTAACAATGCCAGAGTAGCAGATCCCAATTTCATCACTCTTCAACTTTATATTAAAAAACCATATGATTGTAAGAAGATACCAAAGCCTTTTCCTGTTCTTAAATTAGACACACGCACACACTGAGCAGCAGCAGATATTTCAAACAGTCAACTTGGTGCATTGCATTAGGCAAGGATAATACTATAGTAGACTCAAATCAAAAGCTAATACATGAATGCAATGAATCATAAAAGCAGCAATACCATACTAGTTGTGATTCATCATGGTTTGACTATTTATCACATTGACAGTCAATCTATGGAACTTAAAATCGTCCAATGACAGTTCACTACCATTGATCAATCAAGAGAGTTGCCAAACTGCTTAAGGTTATCTATCGTATCACATACTTTTGCATTCTATCCTCCTCTTTCTTCTTACAGTAAGATTAAGGGTCAGGCATGGTGGGTAGCCACGGCCACTCATCCGCTGAGCTGGCCGAAAGAAGCAAGCAAAGAATCTTACACTGAAAAGCCTATTCCTATACTAGAAAACTATTAATCAAAGTACTTAGAATGGAATAAATGACGAACAAACATTTTCTTTGAAGGTTCCATGTTTCCTTTAAAACAAGTAAACAATCTAGTAACAAATGAGTAGAATTAGCACATAAAGCTATATAAAAACCAAACCCATCACAACACAATCCTCCTAGATTGGTACCACTAACAAAGATATATCACAGATCATCAGTGTACTCACAAGTCCTTTGCAACAAAGGCTACCAATTTAGTACAAAAAAATCTTTCAAAAAAAACTCAACTACTCACTTAGTTTCAATTTGTTTGTCTGATTTTGACTCAACACGGAGTTTAAGAAAGTAAAAAAGACTTTCGAATCTTGTGGTCTAAAACTAAAAATATGTAGAACATATCAAAATGCCCTTTAAGACGGACAAATTGAAACAGAGGGGAGTATACATATATGGGCCAAATGGGTGTACTGGCCTTCATTGGCCTAGAGGTGAATCCAGCCATGACCACAAACTATGGAGCATTCATTCACATAAGTCGAGTCTTCCTATCCAAAAAATCATTATAAAACACAAAATACAAACAAACAAACAAAAAAATCAGCTTTTTTACCTGGGACTTCCAATTGGCTTCAGCATTCTTCTTTTCACGACTCAGAGTTGAATCATCCTAACAAAAAACATAAACATCACAGCTATTAAACTCAAGTGAAACATGAATCCAGCGGCCGATCTAAAACACAAAAATTAAGCACATATATATACAATAGACTGCACCCACTACAAACCCACAAGCTCTAAATTAACTAATCGTGTATAATTTTGGGTAAAGCAAAAAAAAAAAACCTGATCTTGAGAAGCGCGAGTGAATCCAAGTGGATCAGGGATGTCACGGGAAGGAGGAGAAGTAGAATTATCTGTGAAGTCCACTGCCCATCTACGCCCCATACCCATCACTGCTTTACCTTTATCCATGGCGATTTTTCACTTCATTCACCACAACACACACTGTGTTTCGTTGATTGATGAAATTTAGGAGTTTTGGCCTTTGGGAGTCTTCTGTTGGTTTTATAAGGTGGAGAATGTCACAAGGGTAAGAATTAAGAGGGGCAAAGTGTAATTGAAAAAAATTATGAGGATTGAAGTTGATTTTTGGGAAAAAGTTAGCTGCACTTTGCACATGTTTACACTGATTTGTTTGGAGGATTGTTACGTATTGTTTCTTGATATACATTATGTTATATATTATCGGGTTATTATAATGAATATAATATTTTATAATTATATCGTGGTTCATCACTATAGAAAGTCATTCATAAGGCTACTTAAAATTGAACTGTAACTGAGGCAATCGTGAAATTGGTTTATTGATATTGAGTTATTGAATTGGTGAACTTATTTAAATTCAAATTTTATAGTTAATGGTTTATTAATATGGAGAAAGATTACTCAAATTTCTTATTGTATAAATTGTTAACCCGTTAAGTAATATTTATTTATACTTTTACCCCTTGGTATATAAAGTGTATATTATTTATTTTAGAGCCTCATTTAGTATTTTGTTGCTCCTAATATGACCTGATACATATTTGTAAGTTGAATTTCTTACTGGTCTACCAGTTAGTTGAATGGGATCATAACCTACAAGTCTTCACTTCTTGTGTGTATAATATATTGATATATATAGTATATTTTAAGTTTTAAAATGTTAAGTTGTTGTATAGGTGAAGATTTGTTAAATATAAAAATGTTTAAGTAGAAAAAGAAAAATGTTTCGTTTGATGAGTGAAAGTGAAAAAGGGAATATGAATTGATTGAGTCAATACACCACGTATTAATCACCCGATAATTATGAACTGGATACTAAATCAATGGATATCTTATTGATTAAGCCGGATTTTCATAAATATAAATTAGTAAGTAGTTAATATATTACTTGACAGGGCATCCCTCATAGTTGAATGTTGGGTTGTGGTATAGTCATTAGTATCAATATTGTAAAACGAAATGTTCCGAACAAAAAAAGTTCCATTGATATTTGCTTGTAATGCTTCCCTAGCATACATCAGGGGAACTTTCAAAAAATATAGGAGCATAATGAATTTGTCTCCTTATCTCATCTTTAGCTAGCATGTTCGCTACCTCCTAGCTGATGCATCAACTAACTGTATTCGAAAATTATATTGGCATAAGGAAGATGTCCTCTTTAGAGCATTGAGATAACATTTGTAGAATCTGTATTCAATTTTAAGAGTGTTAGTTTTTTTATCTTGCAATCTTTGGACCTTGTAGGATTGCATGATGGTCAGTCTGTGTGGTGCTCGTGTGTGCTAGTATCTTGTTGAAATCCAAAAGTCATTGTCCTTTATGATCCCTGATTACACTCTCAGTGTCTCCTAAGTATGAATTAATGTTTGCCGAGCCATTCGTGTTGAGTTTGTAAGAGTCTTACGATGGAGGAGTTTATTTAACTTGAATGTCTGCCTTCTCCATCATTTTTGAGTTTCCTTCCTTAATTGACATATAATATTCAATTATAATTGTACTAAGAGAAAAACTTTATTTCATAATTTGTGCCTCGTCATGAAATGCGTGTGTGAAAAAAAAACGTCTTTAATATATATTAAAAAGCGATCAACGTCATTCTAAGACATATAAATAAAGATAATAAATTAACTATTATCGAAAACATAGACTCTTGATATGTGTACTTCACACGAGTTGATAAGCTACAAAATAATAAGTATCTTCTAATATGTTCACTCCGAATTCACAATCTACATCAAATTTTCTACCTCTCACTTGAAAGAATCTTTAAAATACTTTCGATATAGAAACAAAATTTGAAGAAATTATATTCAATGAAATATAAAAGAAAATCTATACTTAATATTTTCAGTTGAGCTAAGTATAATACGTATTATTATATTAGGAAAACAAACAACTATCCTTACTAACACGACATAAAACCAAATTAATTATAACAATATAATCAGTATAATTTCGAAGTGAGATTATACATATTAGAAATCACTCATATTTACATAAGTCTAAGGACCAAATGCAACCAAATCTCATACATTAAGCACCATTTTGATCATTTTCAATTCTTCTCTACTAAGTAAACACAGAGTGGAGTTTCAATAGAAATTTTGCATTTCTTCACTTCCAGATCTTGATTACTCTCTGCATTTCTTCAAAATTCAGAGCAATTTGATCGAATTTAGCAAATACCCAGATGCAAGATCTTCAATCTCAACCACCCCCTTCACCACAATCCACTCACGCGCCACCACGCTCCGCCACAGACCTGTTCGGAGACCCGACTGACCCAAATCCACCACAATGGCTAAACCCCACATTGTTCCAATCCCAAGATTTCGATCCAGAATCATATATCTCCGATTTACGCACCTTTGTTCCCCTTGAAACTCTCCGTTCGGAGCTCCGTTCTCACTTCACGTCGCTTCAGCGTGACCTTGTGGATCTCATCAATAGAGATTATGCTGATTTTGTTAGCCTTAGTACGAAGCTTACTGATGTTGATGCTGCTGTTGTACGTATGAGGGCTCCGTTGTTTGAGATCAGGGAGAAAATTGATGGTTTTCGTAATGCTGTTGAAGGGTCTCTTGCTGCTTTACAAAACAGGCTTAAACAACGAGCTGATGCTGGAGAAGCCAGGGAAGTTCTTGAACTTTTGCTTGATACTTTTCATGTTGTTTCTAAAGTTGAAAAATTGATTAAGGAGTTACCAAGTGGACAAACTGATTATGTTGAGAGTGGATCTAATTTGAGGGAAACTCAAAGTATGTTACTTGAGAGAATTGCTAGTGAAATGAATAGGCTAAAATTTTATATTTCTCATGCACAGAATATGCCTTTTATTGAGAATATGGAGAAGAGAATACAGAATGCTAGTTCTTTATTAGATACAAGCTTAGGACATTGTCTTGTAGACGGGCTTGAATATAGGGATGCTAATGCTATATATAACTGCTTGCGTGCGTATGCTGCCATTGATAATACCAAGAATGCGGAGGAAACTTTTCGATCGACTATAGTGGGACCTTTGATCCAAAAAGTTATCCCGCAAAATCCATCTGGAGTTGTTGGTGGATCATCTGGACATGAACTTGAGGAGGATTATGTTAAGATCAAGCAATATATAGAGGATGATTGTAAGTTTCTATTGGATATATCCTCTATTGAGAATTCGGGTCTGCATGTTTCTAGCTTCCTTGCGAATTCTATCCTTAAAGAGGTTCACTTCGCTATCCAGAAAGGAAAACCAGTGGTGTTCTCTCCCGGAAGGCCTACTGTGTTTCTAAAAAATTACAAAGCAAGCTTGGATTTCCTGGCACATTTAGAAGGTTACTGTCCCTCACGATCTGAAGTAGTCAAGTTTCGGTCTGAAGCTGCATATATTGAGTTCATGAAGCAATGGAATGTGGGTGTCTATTTCTCATTGAGGTTCCAAGAGATAGCTGGGGCTCTTGATTCTGCACTTAGTGTTGCTGGTCTTGTCCCAGTGGCCTCTGACCAGAGGAAGCCTCAAGACTTGATTTTGAAGCAGAGTATTGCTCTTTTAGAGTGCTTAAGATCTTGCTGGAGAGATGATGTTCTTGTCCTATCTTGCTCAGACAGGTTCTTGCGTTTGTCTTTGCAACTTATGTCCAGATTCTCAAGCTGGTTATCTGGCGGATTGGCTGCTCGTAAAGCTGGTAATGTGGGCTCAAACCCAGGATTTGAATGGGCTATTTCTGCAGTCCCTGACGATTTAGTATACGTAGTTCACGATTTGAACCGTTTGGGGGAGGAAGTGTGTGGTGATTACCTTGAACACATACTTGAGTTGCTCAAGTCATGCCCTGCTGAAGTTTGTGATTTTGTAAAACAGAGTATTTTACTAGGTGGGAAGTCCCTGAAGGGTCTTTTACCAATTGTGATGAGTGCAATAATTGAGACAATAGTTGAGAAATCTGTAGAGGACTTGAGGCAGTTGAAAGGGATAACTGCTACCTACAGGATGACTAACAAGCCTCTCCCAATCAGGCATTCTCCATATGTCTCTGGAGTATTGCGTCCGTTGAAGGAATTTTTGGAGGGAGAAAGGGCTGCAACATGTCTGACAAATGAGACGAGGAATGAGCTCTTGCAAGGTGCTGCTTTGGAAATAACTCAATGTTACAATGATTTAACTTCAGAACTTGTGAATATGAGTAGAAGAACGGAATCTTCTCTTCAAAAACTACGTTTGGGTGCTCAAAGACGAGCTGGAGCAAGCTCAGATGTTTCGGATCACAATTTGTCTGAAACTGACAAGATCTGCATGCAATTGTTTCTTGATATTCAGGAATATGCGCGGAGCCTTTCATTTCTTGGGGTGGATGCAGCTAGTATTCCACCTTATCAATCATTATGGCAGTGTGTTGCCCCTGCTGAGAGAAAAAACACAATAAGCTTCTAGTTTAGACTTGGTTATTTTATATGTCTACTTCGTTTTGTATCAATATCTCATTCTTTTCTTATTGTTTTTCCCCTCTGTTATATTATCATTTTGATGTAACAAAGCTGCCATTGATTTCTGAGATCTCCTGATATGGATACTGATTGTGGTGGATATCTGAATATTGTAAGGGGGATTTTCCCAAAGTCATACATACATAGAGTGACTGCTATCTTAATTAGAAATAAAAGAACACACTTCATTTTCCCTTTGATCAACATAGATTAACAGCTAAATTTTCTCCATTCAGACAGATGAATTCCACTGCATGGTAGCACTAGTGTTTGTGTACACATATGATAAGATGAATTGGTTAGAAGCCATTTTTCATATCTTGGAGCTGTTTTTTTATTTGGAAACTGGTATGCAGTATTCCTCAGCACTAAGAACATGCTGGAGACCTCCAAAAAAACTGTTCAACTTCTTCTATACAGTGTTCTTTACACCAAAACAGAAAGTTGTAATGCAGTTCCACTTGATTTTCTGAGATGTTTCGAATCTGTCTTCATAGTATCTTCCATTCCTCTCTATCCAGTATTCCATTTTATTTGTTTAATGAGTCGAACATTTTCCCTATGCTTTGTTGCATTCTGCAATATATCGGTAGGTAAGATTTATGACAAATTGAACAGAGTTTAAGTTTTTTTGTCTTGTTTATCTGCTGTGCTAATTCAATCTTGAAGTTTTATCAATAGAAGAATGTCTTGTCAATTCCAAGCTGAAAATGGCTTTACTGACCATAATTTGATCCAGTATAATCCCTTGTGGTAGGACAAATTAGAGATTCCCAAATGTAATGTTTGTTCTGGTGATAACTGATAAGGGAAGGCTCTATTTGTGTTTGATCTGTTCATCAGAGTCATCTTGTTTATCATCTGAACCAAATCATACACTTTTGTATAGCCAGTTCACAGAGTGGACATGGCTGTGTGCTGTGATCAAGTGTCAATGCTGATTTTGCTAGGGCTGTGATGTGTAAACAAATCATGGGATTTCCGATAACTGTGTTGAAGAGTGTGACCATCTTATCTGAAAGTGTGCAAATTATTAGAAACAGCACTGCAAGGATTTTCAAGAAGCTACATGCAACCAGTCTATTTGATTTCAAACTCATCCAAAAAACAGTATAATAGACATCTACAATACGATGTATTTATAAGGTCTGCAACATTATTTTTTGTTTTGAGGCTTCATGAACAAAGCTCTATGATAGATTTGTAATGCTACTAAACAATTTCATGGGCTTCTTTAACAGAGCAAACCAAGGCACAATTAGCTGCAAGGAGACAATTATAGTGTACAACAAAACAAATTTCGCATAATTAGTTAAGATCAAAAGGTTTCTCCTTTTCCCTCTTTAGTCTTCCCACTCAAACAGATTATATATTCTAAACAATTTCAGCTCATTCCAGACCAGACAGAACATCTCAACATAAACAACAGTAGCACCGCGAGCAGCATCATTGCAGGGGTTCGGCGATGACCAATTGTTTAAATCTAGCAGCAACTTCTGTACAAAAGAAGGGAAAAATAAAACAGTTTCTTAGGATTGAATACATTTCTTTTTTGGCATCTCTAACACCTCATCGGTTTAATTTATCTGCTTGAAGTTATAGCAGCAGAGTCATGTAGAACAGGGACTCTGCCATGTACATAGGTCAGAAAGAAGATCTCGAAGCTGATCAATCAGAAGCTTGAGATGCTTGTTCTTGTCTACAAGCTCCTGCAATTTGTAAGAACAATAGAATATGCTTTAAATCTTGACCACAATAGCAATTTGATTTTTTCACTACCGTAAGATAATAGAAAACTTTTAGGCATGCACTCAAGTATGATAAAACTCTACCTTCATTTGAGGACTTCTCATAGCCACTAGGGGAGACAAGACATAAAGCAAATGAAACATGATTTGACTAATTTTAATGTAATAGGAATAAAATTAATAATAATACAGTATGTACAACAAGCAGAGGATGTCGAAACCAAGTTTTCATATGTTATTACAAAGTCACATTGCTCAGATTTGAGGTTGTGACAAATATTGAGACTTCAGAAAGTTTGTACAAGAAGATATTTTGGGGTGTGTCAGGAATGGAAATGTGACATGCGGTATACCTCAATATTGCTTTAATGAATAAGAAATTACACAATGGATCAAGGAATATCAGTCATGGTTCAATATGCACACACATTCGCTTCACCAACCCCCACCCCACCATGCATCCCAAAAACCAACAAAAAAAATCCAACGAAATTGTAAGATGTCAAAACTTGATATGTTATAAATACCTTTTTTAATGAAGAGGCCCGGTCTTCCAGCTGCTCAATTTCAGCTTGATCTGCTGCAGATAGTGAACCACTAGCAGAAGCAGCTTCCAATGCTTTTGCCTAGCTAACAAAGCCAGTAATGAGTGTGAAGTATCATACAATAAGTCAACAATTTTCCAAAACGTACAAGAAAATATAACTTGTTAATCATGAGAATTGAGATAACACGAAGGAGAGTTTGACAACTTGCAGTTAAAACGGAGCAAATACGTGCACAATTCTAAAGTAAGAAGTTACTAAAAGAACTCATTTAATGTGCAGTCGGACATATGCTGAGCAACAAAAAGGCACTCAACATCAGTGATTTATTTGTTAAAACTGACAAACAGAAACAAACAAAACTCTTAATGCTTAACCAGATTCTCCAAATGCACAAATGTAAGGCAATCCATCCACCAACACCAAGGACTTGACATGTGATTATAGTGCTAAGTCTTTCTTGAAAAGGATAACACACAGTAGTTTATCTTGGTATTAACACTTGCACCTCATGAGCGTTTAAACAGCGTAAACAAGAACAACCTGGAAAACATAGTTAAATATCTTCTCCCACCCCCAGGCCCCAACAGCCACCCACAAACCCAGAAGGATATAAGACAAATCAGAAAAATAGTAAGCAGCACAGTTGAGCTTCATCAACTGATGACGAGGGATAATCAAACAAGTGAATATTATATTCATAAGTCAAGAAATCTTATCACCATGTCTAGAACATCAAAATATACAATTGCCATGTACAACTGTTGCTCATATTGGTAAAGGCAAATTGTGCTAGTATATAACCACATAATGTCTTTCCCAGATCAATCACCAAAACTGTTTAACCCTTTCTTTTTTGATTAAGATCAATCACCAAACTCTTTTCACACTGTATTTACCTTTATCGCTAGATAACGTCTTTTTTGGCTGCTCAAACTGGATACTGCTTTTCTCTCCTATAGTACTCCAAAGGAAATACATTTCTAGAATATCTACTTTAGTTTCATTCCCAATCAAAACTACCATCTAACAGAACACCAACACCACCTATGCCTCAACCTCAAGCTAGTTGATGGTGGAGGTATACGAATCTTCCATATCCATATGGAACCACTTCACTCCAGTATCCAATAGTTTTAACCTTTGGGAACCTCTAAAACTAGAGGTTATCTACGTTGGATCCAAATTCGTTGCGTCACGTTGATCTACCTTTGGCATTGAACCAAAGCCCCAGTCTTTTACACATTTTCTGTTTAATGGACTTCACTAGAAGTGATTCATTCATATAGCTGAATCCAACTAGTTTATGATCGAGCCATAGTTGATTCATGATTACATCAAACTAACTTTTCCTTAGATCACTATCTTAACCATACAAATTACAAATATCACACAATTTAAAAAAATGTTAAATTTTTTTTGCATTTCTACACGTAGAATTACCTTTTGGGAATTAGAAATTGCCATAAGAACAGAACGCAAGGAAGCAATGGAGGACTTGTAACGCAGACGAGATTCATCAAGAGCACCACCACCAATATCCAAATGCTGAGCTGAAGCAGAAGAAGACGAAGAAGTATCAGACGAAATGTCGCCGTTTGTATGGTGCTGCTGTCCGTTACTCAAAACAGCACTAGCACCAACTCCTCCACCCGCCGCCGCAGAAGAAGCAGCTGTATTTAGAGTGGACCAAAGTGATGGATTACAGAGTTCATCGTTCATGGCGGAGAGAATTTGATGTGCTGCTTCTATTGTATCTTCTAAATGCTTTTGCCCTTCTACGGCTAGTTCTTGTATGGTTTTAAGGCTTGTAACTGTGCCTTTGTCCTCCATTCTGGATAAATATCACCGGCTTGTCAAAACCCTAGATCGGCGGCGGCGGTAGTGGTGGCGATCGGCGGTGCGAGAAGTTTTAAGGAGAATTAATTTAAGCATGAAATGACGTCGTTTATGCGTGGCGTATACTTTTTGGGCCGGTAAGGAGCTATCTATTACTGGATCAAGCCCAAAATCAAGTTACTTGGGTCAAAATTCAATGTTGGGGAGGGGGGCAAATATCCACTTTTGAGATTGGCGGAAAAACTACCTAATTACACAAACATTCCTATCATATTAACTAGTTCTTTCTATAGTTTGAAAAAGTTACATACCGTCTCTTATTAGTAATTTCATACTAGATGACAAGTTAGATACATGTAATATACAATCATATACACTTTAAAATACAAATTCATACGAAGAGAGACGAGCGAGATAGAAGGGAGGTGAAGGAGAGAGTTTGTGTATCGCATATGCATGTGCTTGAGATACCAAGAAAAATTAAAAAAACAAGAAGAAATCTTAAAAATCTTTTATTTGAGATTTTGAAAGAAACAAATCAAAGATCATTTTTTATGATGTGCCATTAAGACCTAATAAATCATGCATATATAAAGTAAAAAACAGATTTTAATAAGACGAAATTGCTCGAATAACAAGCATCTTCTACGTTTAATCAATATGAATTTGAGTTATTAAGAAGCAAGAAAAAAAAAAAGTGAGATTCCAAGAAAAATAAAAAAGGCAAGAAGAAATCTTAAAAATCTTTCATTTGAGATTTTGAAAGAAATAAATCAAAGATCCTATTAAAACAATCCATTAGGACCTAATATTACATATATAATAATATTAGTAGACATAAAATAAAGGAAGTGTTATAATCACAATGACATGTTCTCCTCATTATCCGAACAAAATATACAAATGACATGTAATTTCTTTATTATTGTATGTAAGTTAACAAAGACAAGACAGCATGTAGTAGCCGTAGTCTTTCGTTTGAAAATGCTAAATCCTTTATTACAGCCTTCCTTCTCCCTTGGGATGATTTTACTTACTATAATAATACAGAAGTTTGATGTGAAGTGTGAACAAGAAAATGTTAAAACTTAGCTACCTTGAAATTTTCCCTTGTCCCCCCAACAACCACTTGAATCTACCTATTTTTTACCCTTCTCAAACAGACAAACACAGAGAGAAATTTGGAGCAATATGCAAGTTGAAAGAATAATTAATGGTCTAGGGGGACATATTTTTGGGAATTTAGCTTGTAGATCAGATAAAGTTTGAATCTTTATTGTATTTTTTTTTAAGACAGTTTATTTCATTGCTATTTGAGGAATAGTCCAAGTTTAGGAAGAAATCTCTAAAACCCCATGGGAGAAACAAGCTTAAGAGATCCCCATTTGCTTGGAAGTTGACTTTTCCATGCTTTTATTGTGCTAGAATATTGAAAAGGCCTAATCTTGAAGTGGGGTTTTACAGATTTTGGGATCCCCATTTGCTTGGAAGTTGACTTTTCCAAGACATTGAGGTACCAGAATATTGAAAAGGTTCAATCTTGAACTGAGGTTTTACAGATTGGGATCTCCATTTGCTTGGAGGTTGACTTTTCCAGGACATTTTTTGTACTAGGATCTTGAAAAAGGCCTAATTTTGAAGTGGGGTTTTCTTGTTCTTTTGGGATCTCATTTTGTTGATTTGGGGAGTGATGGGGGAAGAAGAGAAACTTCAAATTATTCATAGTGAGGGGGAAGAAGCCAAACTTCAAATTATTCATAGTGAGGATGAGGAAGTGCAAGAAAGTGAGCATAATAATGGGATCTGTAGTTCTATTTGTGCTCCAGTCAACTGGTTCAAAATGCTTGCTATGGAATTACACTGGAATTTTGTGTTTAGTGTGGTGATTGTATATGGAGTAAGCCAAGGACTTGGTGGAGCTTTTTCCAGAATAAGCACAGAGTACTATATGAAGGATGTACAAAAAGTGCAACCTTCTGAATCTCAGGTTTATTCAGGGATAACTTCAATCCCCTGGATGGTCAAGCCTCTTTGGGGTCTTCTCACTGATGCTGTTCCCATTTTGGGGTATCGTCGCAGACCTTATTTCTTGTTTGCGGGTAAAATATGCAATGCCATTTAGCTTTTATTTTGTTTTACTGCTGATTTTAGACTCTTGATTATCTGTTAGTTTAGCTGTAGTTAATGTTGTCTCAAGGCTGATAGCTAGTTGAAATCTGTCCACATTATATTATAGTACTTGCTAAAACTGGAAAATCCGATGTAGTTAGGTACATAAGTAGCGGGAAAAGGATAAGATGGATATGATATCTTCTCCAGAACTTTAGCTAAAACTCCTATGGCTGTCAGGCTCAACTGTCATTGAAAGAACGAGAATCTTAGAATATGCTACTGGCACATATTTCTCTCCATTTTAAGAAAGCTTTTATCAGTATGTTAAGTAGTTTCTTTTGGTAGCATGTTCAGGGTGTAGCTTCAGTTGAGTCGCATGTCGGTTACAAACAACTCAAACTTAGGCTTGTAATTTGAGTAGCGTTTGAAGTACATTGCTGTTCTCAGATGGGTAAGAGTTTTAAGAATGCTGCCTGTGAGAATTGCAATTATTGGTGCATCATAATATTTAAATCATCTACAAATTCTTTGATGGAGAGGAAATTAAATGTGACTACAAACAAGTTAAGAACAAACCTGAGATTGCAATTTCCTTCTTGGGAATTTTCAAAAAAGTAAACAAAAATATAGTATTAGTTAAGGTGTTGAATACACTTATCCCTCATAGGGAATGTAAGGTTTTCATAAGCAAGTTTTAGTGCCTGGGCCACTCAACCCACTGTCTTAAGATTTCCAGTAGGATGCTCAAATACTTTCATATTATATCAAAGTCAAACATATTCCAAATTTTTGGTTTATTTCACACATTTGTTTGTATAAGAGTTCCCAAAGGGGTTTATAATGTCTTGAGCTACTCCACCCATTGCCTTAAGTTTCTGAGATGGATGCTTAGATTCTTTCACCAAGTGTGTAGTGCTTCAGGTTTAAATGTCCAGACTTCATAGTACACTTTACAGGCACTAGAAAACAAGCTTATCTACTATATCTAGGATTAAGATTTCTATTTCATCTTTTAACACTTACTTAAGAAATAGGATTGTGTTGAGTAGGGTAGGGAAGAATATTACTCACTAATCAATATATTCTTAAGCCAATTTAGTTGGACACAAATAGATTTTGTAAAGGTTTAATCATAGTCTGTTCTTTTCCTCTATCTATTTCAATCAGCTCACATATGACATAACATGTCCATTTGACATGTCTTGCGGAGCAGGTTCCATGAATATTTTCTTGTTTAGGTAACCTTTGGATTCTTTTGTTGATAACAGTGGTGTCCGCACCAACTTGTGCACACCTCGCCTATTCTATGGGGTACCTGCTACCTCCTACTAGTATGGTACTGAGTAAATTTGTCCACAAAAGGCGTAGGTAGATGAGAAAGAAATCACAAAGTGATTTGGTCTCTGCTGTGATTTGGATAACCTTAAGATTTCAAACAAATAAAACTTTGTTGGTTGTCATGCATAGACTAAGAGCATCTCTGAAGTTCCTAACAGTTGTAGTTATTCAATCATAAATATTGAAAGCTACAACATGAAGTTGAAGTGTGTGAGTATATATTGAACTTGTAAACTTATGTAATACTTTCTAAGTGCTTTCGTTCGTCAACAATTTGAACTTTATCAAAAAAGATGTATATCATCAGGTAAGGAAATTCCTGGAATCAAAGATTTGTTACTAGAGAATTACTATTTATTGTCAGGCAATTGCTTACTGTAATTCTGACATGATACTAATAAAATTAGTAATCATATTCCAAGGATTAATAATCTTTTCCACCCCCTAAGGGCAATCAAAAGATTGTAGGAACAAAAGGTAATGGAACTTCGGCAACTATGGGATTCAATGGAATGAGGTCTTCACATAATGTAGGTTTGGCAGGTAAATATGCATTACAAGGGAGAATGTGATCCTTTGACAGCCAAGAAACCCTTTCCATCTAGTGTGATATTTGAAGTTTATTACACATTCCAGTCCAAGGGAAATGCCGATTTTATCACCCAAGGATAAATATATTCGTAGCAAGGTTGGAGCATATCAATGGGAGTGTAACTATGTTGTATTATGTATGTGTATAATTTCGTATGAACTGAATATATTATATATGTATATGATCACGAAAAAGAAATTCCATAGTTAGAGGATTTGTAGGCATATTAATTAGTGTAAGACATCTTTTCAATTAGTGTAACATAAATTGGACAACTTAATGAATTAGATATGGTACTCATAATCAGTACAACAACAACAATATATCCGGTGTAATCCCATAAGTGGGATCTGGGGAGGTGGTATTAGGTATGTATGCAACCTTATCCCTACCTAATGACAGTAGAGAGACTGGTTCAAATAAACCCTTAGCTCAAGTAAATCATATAAAAAAACAAATATATATAGCAAATACAATAGCGAATAAGCCATGCTGAAAACAATGAAGCAGAGAACAGTAGCAACCACAAAATAGTATGTTAACTGAAGCAAAGAAACAATAGGTAATACTACAATTGAAAAATAAGATAGTAGCTGAGTAATAATCAGTAGGATTAGGAATTTGCTAATAAGGTGATGACTTGCTCTCCTACATTTTCAAATAATTGGAATCTTCTCCAGCCTTCTAAACTGTAGTTAGTGCAGGTGAGATGAATGACCCTTGGTGCATTTATAGGAAACTCTTAGGTTTAAGACTATAGCACTTTGAATATGCTTCTCATATTCTTTAACATTTGGCCAGAAAAGTGGCTACATTTACACTTCAAACTTCCGATAATACATTCTTATCCCCTCAAAAGGAACTGAAATATTCATATGATCTTAGAAGTCCTCATCTACTTCTGAAATGAATTTGGATTTAAATCCATTCTAGCTCCATGTAAATGACTCCATTCCATTCTACTAAAAAGAGACTTCCTTCTTGCTTTTGTTACAATTTGTTTTGAGCTATGTTGCTCGGACTCTTTAAAAATGTCGACGGGTGCGTGTCGTATCCTCCAAAAATAGTGTATTTTTGAAGGATCCGACACAGGTGCGGCAACATTTTTGGAGAGTCTGAACAACTTAGGTTTTGAGACACTCAGCCCTGACACCACTAAAATTGGAAATATATCTTGGTCAAAGAAAATGTTAACAACCTAGATTAATGTAGACATCAGTATTATTGTCTTTGAAGGAGGGATCATGTAAGTGTTGATATATATCTTGTTAACTAAGTTTTTAGTTTTATGGTACTCGCTAAGGAGACATTAGCTAATGCTGATGGAAGAAATTAATTCCCCTTTTCGAGTTTTCTGAAAGAAACTGATACAGTAAAATTTTCTTCTGCACTTGATGACACTTCTACCATTTGCCTGCACCCTAAGGGAATATTGGTTGAAACTGATGAAATTTTCAAGTGTCTCGTGCTAGTTTTTCATGACATCCTTACCATAACTTGTTTAATGAATCAAAATGCTGACAAAAGTAAATTCAATGAAAAAAGTTAACTGAATATCGTCTCTGTTTATTATTTCTTTGGCATATTTGCTATTTTTTTCGTTCTGTTTATGAAAGCATGACATTAATGATTCCAGGTTCTCTTGGAGTTGTCTCCATGCTGTTCTTATCGTTGCACAAGAACTTGCATATTGTGCTTGCACTGCTCTCCTTGACAGCAGGAAGTGCTGCTGTTGCTATAGCTGACGTGACTGTTGATGCATGTGTGGCGCAAAACAGTGGTTCTCATCCTTCCCTTGCAGCTGATATGCAAAGCTTATGTGCCTTGAGTTCCTCAATTGGGGCACTAGTGGGATTTTCTTTAAGTGGTATATTAGTTCACTTACTTGGCCCTATGGTTAGCTTTCTATCCATAATTTTAACAACTTTTTATATATTCATTTTGGGAAGTCTAGTGAATGTCTAATTATAGTAGATTACTTCTGAATTTTTTTTTAGATTACTTCTGAATCCTTTTCTTTGAAAAAAAGGGGGTATATGGCTTATTGTCCATACCAGCCGGGCTTGTTATTCTGGTAGGAGTTTTGCTCAAGGAATCTCCAACACACAACTTTGCTTATCAACAGGTACTTACATCTCATCTCACTACTATTTGTGAACAATTCAGTCTCTAAAATCATAATCCGTCCTCAGGTAAATCAGAACTTAACTGATGCTGCCAAGGCTATGTGGAATACTTTGAAATGCCCGGAAGTTTGGCGACCATGTCTTTATATGTACTTATCCTTTGCGGTGAGTGTAGATATCCAGGAAGGAATGTTCTACTGGGCAACAGATGCAAAGGGAGGACCACATTTTTCAAAGGTGAATAACTGTTAGACATGTCACATTCCTATCAAGCTATTTAGAATCATAAATTCATTTAACTTGCTGTTAACCAAAGGAAACTAATAACACATTTCTAAAATATCCAACTTGCAAGGCTTTAATTAGAGTGAGGAGACATCTCACACAAGAGAGGTTCTGCATAATTGAGAGTATCCCCCTCTAGGCTCTAACTAACAACACAAGACAAAATTATACAAGGACAAAAACAAATAAGGGAACTCAGAGGCCCAAGTTAACCTGCTTAGATGCTAAGCCAAATGTTGCTTACCCTATCAACTATACATACAGTAGGTCTCTCCTATCTTTTCATTTGACATCTTGGTTTGACTTCTTGTTAATGTTGTAAATGCATCAGAAAACCTTATTATCAAATTAAAATTAGTTCTTTGTACTCTTTTTGGGGATAACAAAAATTGATTTACCTGATTGAATGCACTTTTCTTTCTTCCTATTTCATGTAAGTTCTCTTATTTAGAATGAAAGAAGCCCACGTGAGATATTCTATTAAGGTACAATACATAAACAAACACTCAAACTTGGTCTCAACTGGCAACTCAATACTCCAACTTAGAGAGTGCACATCTTGATACCTCAACTTGGTCTCAATTGACAACTAAATACTCCCAACTCGTCCCCACTGTCTCGTGGACACCCGATGCTGACATGAAACATAAATTTTGGAGGTTATGATCATTTTGTAAGTTGGAGTGTTCAGCTGACAAAGTGGAGACAGGTTGAGGTGTCTAGACGTGCATAGTGCATACTCAGAGTAAGAGTATGTATTTACTTGCCGGCTGAGGACAAGTGTGAGTGTATGCTTATGTATTATGCGTTCTATTAAACATGCGTACTTTTTTGGTATTATTGGTAGATGAACTCACAATGGAAATGTGAAATTCTGTAAATGCTTTATTCCTGCAGGAGTATATCGGATACATATCAGCAGTAGCCTCCATTGGATCACTATTAGGGGCTATACTGTACCAATATGGATTGAAAGACCATTCTTTTCGAGACCTGCTTTTTTGGACTCAGTTATTGTTTGGTCTGTCAGGAATGCTAGATTTGGTGCTAGTGTTGCGTTTAAATTTGAAAATTGGCATACCTGATTATTTCTTCATGGTGATGGATGCAAGTGTAACTCAATTGGTTGGACGGCTAAAGTGGATGCCACTTCTTGTTCTAAGTTCCAAGCTATGTCCTCCTGGCATTGAAGGCACATTTTTCGCCTTGCTCATGTCAATTGACAATACCGGACTTTTGACATCAACATGGTTTGGCGGATTGTTGCTTCATGTCTTCAAAATTACAAGGACAAAGTTTCATAATCTCTGGCTAGCCATTTTGATAAGGAACATTTTGAGAATCACTCCACTTTTTGTACTATTTTTGATTCCCAGAAGTGATCCCAACTCCTCTATCCTTCCTGATGAGATGTCAGATTCAAAAGAAACCACTGGAACCTCAGCAACTCAGAATGAAAACATCGAACTTGTCGCTCTGGTTCACAACATGGATACTAGATAGCGGATTATACACGTTTTTGAGCTTAACTATTTCCATAACCATACTTATAGAAGTGATTACCGGGTATGAGTTTTTGATACCACCCATTATTATTATTATTTTGGTTTAATTTAGATAGTAAACGTCATTGGATAGAAGATTCATTTTTCTCTGTATTTTTACGAGTTTTTGTCACATTGACATCAAACATGTGAAAACAGAAATTACACTGTCTGTTAAACTTGCAAGGCACTTGTTTCTTGTGGATTATATAAGTATAATGTGATCCATACACATTCAGCTTGATGATCTTTTACCATTTCATGCTCAATGTTCTATTAAAAATTGAATGTAATTCTTATCATATATGTAAATTCTTCTTTACACCTTGAAACTTCAGAAATGGATTGTGTTAAATGAAACCTCAAAGATGCTCTACTTTCTTATCAATTTTCTTCAACTCGTCCCCACAGTGTCTCATGGACACCTGATGCTGACGTAACACATAAATTTTGGAGGTGTCTAGTTGATCATTTTGTAAGTTGGACTGTTCATTTGAGACACAATGCAGTTGAGTTGAGTTGTCTAGATGTGCATATTCAAAGTTGGAGTGCTTACTTATCAGTTGCGGCCAAGTTTGAGTATCTGTTTATATATTACCAAGAACTACCCCTAGTTTGTTTTTGAAAAAAAAGGAAAGAATGACGATACACTTTTAAAGTGATCTCATATTTTCTTGATTTTACTTTCCTGTTTTTTTTTTTCTTTCCTCAGTTTCCAGAAAAAAGTGTAGTTAGAAATGGACATAAAACAACTTTTGGCCCTTTTAACATGATCATCATTATTCTAAAGATTTGTTCCCTCATATCTAAGACACAATTGCTTTCTTTTGATGTATTCACCACTTTCTTGTTTTCATTAACAAACTCCTCAAATAAAGATACCCAGCTTTAACTTTATCCTAGTCACCCATATATCATTTCTTTAAAAAGGGGACTTCATGAAGTTCTTTTATAAGCATTGTATTACTATTTCTTATTTGCTTCAATTAGATATCTTTACTTTCTATCCCATGACTAATAAATTACTGCTAGTCCTAGCATGTCTAACTTCACTAATTTGTTCTACAATGTGTTTGAGTAAGGGAGGAGAAAGTTATGTTCGCGATGCATGTAGTGTGACTCGATATCAGGACCTTTGCCTCCACTCGCTAGCATCATTCTCGAGGACGGCCAAGGACAACCCTAGCAAGTGGGCCCGGGCCGGGGTCTCGGTGACAATAAGCCAAGCCAAGGGTGTCACTCAATCCTTGTTGAAATTGAGGAAACAAAATTTCTTGAAAGGGAAAGGTAGAGTTGCTATTTTAGATTGTGTTGATTGTTTGCAAGATGCACTTGACAATCTACACAACTCATTAGGGGTGCTAAGAAAACTTAGTAGCCAAACTTTTAATGACCAAATGGGTGATGTGACCACTTGGCTAAGTGCTGCTCTAACTGATGAAGACACTTGCTTAGATGGACTTGAAGACAAAAAGAGAAAACAAGTAAAGTTACTCTTGAACAAAGTCACAAATGTGAGTTATATGACTAGTAATGCACTTGCTTTAGTCAACAAACTTGCAACAACAGGACCACAATGCTTAGAAAATTCAAAGTAGAAGAATTTGCAGATTTTTCTTTATATGAATTTATTAGCAACTGCTTTGAAATGCCTTTTTTTTTAAAGTTACGTTCAGCGTCTATCAGAAACAACCTCTCTCATAGGGGTTAAGTCTATGTACACTCTATTCTCTCCAGACCCCATTTATGGGATTATACTGGCTATGTATTGTTGTTAGTAACCAGTTCCTATTAAAGGTTAAGAGTATATAATGTAAAAAAAAAAATGTATTTTCCGTGTAAGATTTTTTTTTTCCCAAAAAAAATAGATTAGTTTCTTGACATGTGCATGTGTATGTCGAGTCATATAATTCAAGGTTTTGTGAAATATAAGATCAAAGATTTGAATAAATAAGAATGACAATGTGGATTGGCTTACCATTTGAACTTAAAATAAAAAATAAAAAATCAAAGTTTAATTAGACTAATGTGATTTTCTACATTTTTGTAATGTTATAGGCTTGAAGACACTTTTATATCTTGAATTTTTGTATGGTCTCAAAAATTGTTTGAATTACTGATACTTTTATCACCCAATAAGCAAATATTTTTGTACTTTGTTGATGCGTACCACAGTATTACCAAATTCCATTTCAGTCATCATTTTGATTGAATTAGAGATGGTTTGACACATCAATATAATAAAATATAGGTTATATGCAAGACTAGTCAAGTCAGTGGAATAACATACTCATTGTAATTCCATGAGTCGATCCTGAGAAGGATAACATGTATGCAAATCTCATCCATTCTTGTGAACGTGATGGCTGTTTCCAATAGAACCTCAGCATAAGATCATAAAGAAAAACAAATTAGACTCGAACAGCACCTATCCAACAATATTGTGTCTACTGTCTCAAGTCCAAGACTTTTTCATGCCCATATATTTGTTCAAGTAAATGTACTGACAAGAAATGAGACTCAGAATCATTAGCAAGTTTAAAGTGCTCAATTTACAGAACTATGCATAGTTATACATCCATGATTTGAATTGCAACGCCAGTGTTAGGTTCAGTTCCGACAACAGTTGGTTTCCCAATTGTAGCTCTACAGATAAGATTTGGATTTCAGGGAAAAGAAGCGTATCATACATAGATTTTTACTCCAGATTGCAATTTTCCAATCCACAGCTCTTTCTTCATAAAAGCCATCAGGAAATTAATTGAACATGGTATACAGAAACTAGCCTTTAAGATATATTATCTCTGCGATGCCAGTTTTTTCAGGTGTTGCAATGTTTTCTGTTTTATCCACTGCCGGTCATAGGGGAGGTAAGCCTGGATTGAGTGATCATACCTGCAGCAAGTCAACAAATAATGCTGGAATTAGTTAACATTTCAAAAGCATAGTGAGTGCTAAGAATATGAACAATGTGTGTTCTATCAGGTATGATGGACCAGTGGCCAATTGTTTGATGTGCACGTAGCAGTTCATCCTGTTCATGAAATGAAAGTACAGAAACCCGAGAGGTCAAATGGAAACGTGTAAGATGTATGTGTATGTTTTAACATCAATGAGATGAACTGAAAATTTTGTTAGTGAAAAAAGCAGTAGCATTTAAAGACCTGCTCACAGAAAGCCATATTTTCATATTTGCTTTTCTGTGTCGGTAACGAAATGTGCAATACTTGCATATTTCTCTGATTTGGGATTCTATTCAATGGATGCACAGGTGGAATCTCTGTGCGTGTGTGTGCGTGTGTGTGTGTGTGTGTGTGTGTGAGAGAGAGAGAGAGAGAGGGAGAGAGAGAGAGCAGGAGGGAGGGAGGAAGAGGTACACTAATGCACTCATATCAGCAAGGCCATCTATGAAATTGTAAAGATCTGAGATGTCGTAAGTGATTTCTCTGATGGCTGGGTTCAATTCCTTGAGTTTCCTCTCATACAAAGCACAAATTCCTGCAGGAAAAAAGTATCTTAGAAAATGGCTAAACATAAGAGGGAACATTGAAGCTTAAATCACATGCACAAGGTAAATAATTTACGCAAAAAATGTGAAGAAAATGTCTTCCGCCCATGATATTTTCTTCCTCCATCTACAACAACAACAACATACCCAATATAATCCCACAAGTGGGATCAGTGCACATCCTTAACCCTACCTTATAGATATAGAGAGGCTGTTACCATAGACCCTTGGCTTAAAAAACATTTCAAAGTAGTTTGAAAAAGGGAATATAGAAATGAAAGCAGTAACAACTAACAATAACGAAATAATGTGAAATAGAAAACAATACTACAACATACAGAAGAACGAGTAGTAACAAGAACGAAATAGTGCGATAACCAAAGCACAAACAAACACACGGGATAACCGAAATCGAAGAATAAGAAACTACGAGAATATTGCTAATACTACTGGTAAGAAAGTAGGTGCAGGTATGGCACCGAGTCTATCCCGCAGAAAAGCGAGAGAACGCTCAATTACCAACTAACATTCTATTCTAATCTGCACCCTCCAAACCCTCATATCTAAGGTCATGTCCTCAGTAAGCTAAAGATGCGACATGTCATGACTAATCACGCCTGCCTCTACCTCTCCTGACTCCCGCCAAATTATTTTGGATAATTCACCTTAGAAGTTCATTACTAGCTATAGTATATGTTTCCACTATTATACCAAAACTAACATCCCACCAATGAACCTTCTTTCTTGTCATGAGGTCTATAACAACAGATTCTTGATAGTGTTTTACAAGCTTCCATGAAAGTAACCATCTGTGAATGTGAAGTGTCACCTATAATGCAAAGCAAAAATGTGCAATGTTATGGAGTTCCAATACAAAACCCTTCCCTTCAACATTAAGATCTTACTTATCCCTAAAAAGTAGATATCGGTCCCAGCTCCTTTTTACTATCTAATCCAATCATGAGAGTGATTCTTTATTTGCCTTGATTTCCTTTACCTGGAAGTCAAAAGATAGACGTCGTTCCTATATGCATCTAGCTCTAGTCCAACATAATTTCTCCCACCAAAAAAATTCTAGCCCCCCATAATTTTAGAAGTGTGACGAACAAAATAGGAAATTAGACTAACATGCTTGTATTAGCCAGACAAAGTTCCTTGAACTTCGGTGAGAAGACAAAGAATAAGTGTTCGTCAAAGTTTCGAATAAGAGAGAGGGATTTTCTCCAATGGCTGATAATGCATAATGAAATTGTTTGCAAGTACTACAGGTGTAATCTATTGGGTTCTAGTTTCAGATTTCATGCTGCTGATATAAATCCTGTTGATTAATTAAGTTTGTGAACTTGACATCTTTTCCTAAGTTTGTGCCTTATTTTTGGTTAACTACATTCAGGGGGAATCAAGTATTGCCTCAACAAGGGCAAATATATCAAGAGTGAAATGCAATTATAGCAATGTCGCAATACATACCATCCATTGCTTGACTTATTGACTCGTAATCCATGAAAGTGCGAGTTGCTCGGTTCTGAGATGTCTGCATGAGAACAATAGTGTGCCTGTTTGCCTGCATAGCACCCAAAGAGTAGTCAAATAAATATGCTAGTAGCTCTTGGCCTTCATCTTGTTCTTGATGTACTTAAATTATAAGCATCATGCCAATGAGATCATGTTGTCTTCATACAGCACTCCTATTAGAATTCCATGTTGTACCACTTTTCTTACATCAAAATGCACATACAACTTACCCTAAATATATCTTCTTCTTTTTTACCGTGGTTTCCGGGCGTCGCTTTGCGAACCCGACTAGCTGTACCCACCGGGTCCCGCTGTTTCAAGGCGGGTCCACCACGGTTAGTTCCACGGGGCCCTGGAGACGCGGCCGGTTTGTAATGCCTCCAGTGGCCCTGCTGGGGCTCGAACCGGCGACCTGAAGGACTTTGTCCCAGGCCTTTACCAGCTGAGCTACCCCTCAGGGTTTACCCTAAATATATCTAAGCCTGATGAAGTATCTTTTTTCTCCCTGGGGATGTCCCAAGATGGAAATACCATACATAAATTGGGATGGGAATCATGTACATTAATTTCTCCCAACTGTTAGTAAAATAGTATTGTAGGTGATCCGAACTTTTATCTCTAACTAGATGCATACGGTGTGTCTTTGTATGTTTTTCGCCCTCAAAAGAAAAACAAAGTGGACGAAAGATGTCCTTGTATTCAGAAAATGTTACTTAAGTCACATAGAGGATTGGAGACTTTGGGCACCTTAGCTTTTCCAGAAGGAAAAAAGCAACATCTGAGGATAAGCATCATAAATCACGAAGAAAGTCTCTTTCCACAGAGAGAACATCTTAAAAGAGAAAGTGATACAGTACGTTCAAGGATAACGATCATAGATCACCAAAAATTACCTTTCAGGTTTCCACTGAAAGAAGATCTAAAAGAGAAAGTGATCCAGTACAGCCCAATCAATAATACTATTTGGTAAAGACAATAAGACGATGGGATATTATGATGTTGACCAAGAAAAAAGAGATGAGACCTTATTGAGGCAGCACCAGAATACCTTATGGTGTGGCCATGAGGGAGCAACAGGATAATATTGCAAAAGAAGCTAATACCATCCATATGAATCAATATATCGTCCTCATTATATAGAGCTAAGACTCTTTCAAAATCAGCAAAGACAGGTTCACTGGAACAGAGGTTCAACCTATTCAAATTATTATTTCACAGTGGAACTTCCTCAAGCAAATGTTTCTTCACTAGCAGCAAGTCAGAAAACTCTATACCCTCAATGACTATTACAACTATCAACTTTACTAGCCTTGAGTGTATGACTGGTATAATTTCAGATATTCATAGCCAAGATATGGTCATATCTTCTATTATCGCTTCTCACTTTACCTATCTACAATCCATCTTTCCACTTCTATGACCAGTTTAACACTACAAGGACCCAAGTAGGCATGTACACAAATCATACAACCATCAGCAACTCAAGATTAGTTTATGCTACAACTCCCTGTAGCTGACTCATCTGCACACACTCGAAACATTGTGTGCCTCCAGGTACATCAAAACCATAGAAGAGGATGAGTTTGGGAAAAGATATGCACAATAAAACAAATAAATAAAAACTTAACCTAGTGAATGGTTTTGATTTTCTCTTCTCTAGACTTCTGAAAACAAGAATTCATTTACATGTTAATGCTCTAGAACGAAAAAGTGAAGTCTTTCTTAAAGGAGGAAAAGCGAAGACTTTGTAATGGTGTTCACTAGTACTTATAGTCCTCTTGCACCCACTTCACCCCAGAAAACAATAACTAAATAGATAAATTACAAAAAACACCAAAAATGAAAGAGGGACAACTGATTTGCTCATCAGTTCAGCTAATCTACTTCTACAATATGTCAACCACCACATTTTTTTTGATGAAGTAAATTGATGTGTCAACCACCACATTTTTTTTGATGAAGTAATGTATATGTCAACCACCACATGGAAACTCAAAATTACTGATATATCATCTGTGGGACATAGTTAGTGCAAAACTACTCCTTTTTTTTATTAGTGTGTAAAACTGCTCTTCTAACCATCAATTTTGCTACCATAAAGTTCATAATGGCATAATGAGGGGTAACAGCTGTAAGCCAAAGCCTCTTTCCAATCCTTTTTTCTCTATGACAGAGTTGTTTGGTCAGTTTGAGGTCACAGTAACCTCAGACTAAGTATTGTACGTGGTGGTAAAAGATGAAATTTCCAGATTGTCACTAGTATGCCTCAACCGATCAACCATTCGTTTGTGAACAAAGCTTCATAACAAAGAATTGTTCAACCAATATGTTTAAACAATTTAATTGCATATAATTGAAAACCGAAGCTGAAGTCACATAAAATGTGTCACCTTGTTCCATCAACCCTTTTGATTACCTCATTTCCTCCAAGAAAGAGAAAGGAAGACACGGATTCCAACACCAAAACACAAAGCTAAACTAAGACAAGATTGGAATTGTAACCTAGTGGTTGCTACTTCATCTAACACTCAAGCAGTGTATGGTTAATATCACCCACAGGATTCTCTTTCCCCCTCTTCCTCCATCCACAAACCAAACTACAACAACAACCTAGTGTAATTCCATAGGCGGGGTATGGGGAGGGTAGAGTGTATGCAGATCTTACCCCTACCTTGAGAACGTATAGAGGTCATTTCCGATACACCATTGGTTGAACGAATGATGAAAAAGAGGTGGCAGTAACAAGGAGAAACAGCAACAAGAAAATAAGATATCAAGGTTAAAGAAACAAACAGGTAGTAATAGAAATCTAAAGATAAGGAAAAAAAGGAAGAGTAATACTAATACTCTGAGAATGGAAAAGAAATATGCCTAACTTCCTACTAACCTTATGCCCTAAACATGGACCTCCACACCCTCTTACCAAGGGTCATGTCCTCGGTGAGCTAAAGATGCACTATACCCTCCACTCACAAACCCAAAAAAGTAAATATTCTATATAGGATTTCTTATTGCTTTTGCTATCAAATCGCCCATTATCCCCCTAGATACATGGTTGCCAGATACCCATGGGAAAACACATCACAAAACTTGTATACTTCAAAGCCATGAAGTCCCGGAGCTCTTATTCTAAGAGCTAGTGATATTCCCTTAACTGCAGATTCAACAGCACCTGTACTGCACCTTAATTCCCGTAGCTCCTTTTTCGAACAATTCATCCACTTCCCTTTACTCCAACGGGAAATTTTAGAAAACGAAGATGCTACTGAAGCTGTAGCATCCTGGATGTTCGGTTCTCCACCCCACCAAAGGAAAAAAAGTAAAATAGATAAATAAAGCTACAGTATGTAATGTAGTTTTTTAGCCAGCCTAAACTAATATATTATGCTAGTAAAAGGCTTTAAACCAGCTAATGCATAATCATCTCAGCAAACAAAAGCAAAAACAACAACATATCCAGTGTAACCCCACAAAGTAAAGCCTGGGAGGGTATCGAGTCTACACAGACCTTACTCCTACGTCTTCGAGGTAGAGAAGCTAAATTTATACAAAAAGTAAAAGCAAGCTAATCCAAGAGGAGGTAAAACATAAAAAGTTCTGCTTTAAATACCATGTCACAGGCTTCTAAAGAACAAGATATAAATTCATAAGCCCCAAAACAAATAGCATGAATATCCTATTTTCTGCTTTCCTATAACATTAAGAAACTTAAATGCATCCACAATTGAAGAATAAGCAAATCGGAACCCTTACAATCGGATTGGTCAAAAAAATGTAAAATTATAGAAAAATCACATAAAATTCAAGGAAAAAGCATAAAAACAATGTCGGAATTGAGAAAATCAACATTACCATTTTACGAATGAATAAGGATTGAGCCTGTATTTGCTGAAATTTTGAAGTAGAGGATCGGAAAACCCGTAAGGAACGAATAAGGGGAATGGAGGGAGGCGGCGGCACGATTGTTCCGTCCACTGTTTTCCCAATCAAATAATACAGGTTGACGGAACGGGACGACTCGTTAATGTTTTAACAAAGCAAAAAAAAAAGAAGTCAATAATACCCCTCAACTCTTATTTATTTTTTCGATTATGTGTTTTTTTAGACGGGCTAAAAAAATAAAAAAAAATAGTTAATTACCACTCGTAACCAACATTCAGTGATAATTACGTGGGCTGAGGTTTCGAGTTTGTATAATTTAAAATTTGTATAATATAATTTGTATAATTGTTTAAAGTCCAGATGTTTGCGCTTGTATAAATTCATTATTTCGAGTTTATACAAAAATAGTTCAAGCCTCAATTATACAAATGTACCCGTAAATTATACAAACGATACAGTTTTAACTATAGCTACAACCTGTAAATATGCAACTATACCTATGGAGCATAATTAAATTTAGGAAAAATTGTATGAAATAACAAATTATTAATTCAAATTAAATGTTATAGCTATAGTTTATTTTATTTGTAATTCGCAACAAACATCCCATTTTTTGCCATCTGATTTATGTATACAATTAGCCATTTTATACATTTCAGTATAAAATGTGTTCGTGTTTGTATAAAGTGAGAGAAAAGTGTATATACAAATACAAATATATATATTTTCGTCTTATACACTTATAATTATACAAATACATATTTTATTATACAAATTACAATGTATAAATGAATTTATACAAAACTGAACAATTTGTATAAAATTGGATGTATCTACTGAATTATACAAATCAAAAGCTCCATAGGTATAGAATAAATACGTAAAACAACAAGCAACAATATTTATTTATAATTCTTATAATCTCAATTACTATTACAATACTTTTACGGAGTAAAATGTTCACACAATATGAGTAATAACTTTGATGTAAGATATTTAATAATTATTGAGATTCTGTTTCCCAATGAAATTTATCAATTTCAGCCTGTGAATAGGGTGAAAAAAGAAAACATTAATAGTAAATTAATTAGTTGTATTCAATATTTATTGATTTGACATTAAAAATAATACTCCACTCAATTAAGTATAAAGTAAATAAATACGTACCTTTATGGGGTTGGTATCTTTTGACGTGAATGATTCACCAGGGTATTCTCCTGGTCTCACAGGTTGAGGTTCTAGTGTTTCTCCATCGTATCGAATAAAGTGTTTTATAGGTATTCCATTTCCGTCTATTAGAAATTTTTCAAATTCTTCCTCGATTTTTGGGATATTTCTTGATGTCCTCATAAATCTATAAAGATTGTCATGACTATCGTCATTCACTTCAACCTGTTAAATAAGTAAAATATGACATCAATGTTCAAAAAAATAATTTATTTATTTATTTTTGAGGAATTAAGATCTTTTTTAATCACTTATAAAAAAAAAAAAGTGTCAAAATGGAACATAAAAATTGGAGTTGAAGGGTTAAAATGGAACAAGGTTGAGTTGGAGTGTCAAAATGAAATTTAGGAACAAGTTTAAGGGTTGTATGTGTTTGGCCAATTAAAAATTATAAGTAACCTACTAAAGCTTAAGGCTTAAGTCATACATAGCCCCTTAAAGTTGTCCGCATAATTCACTTAGACATCTCAACTAGGACTTGTACCTATTGAACACTTAAATTGTTCAAAACATATACCTATTAAACACAAAGTGCTTACGTGGCAAAATAAGTGTACCTCACCGCTGTTGAGCGCGTGAATAGGTTCCTATTTCATTTTTCAATTTTATTTTTTTTTAGATAATTTGTTACTTTTTTAACACCTGCATACATTAACTAAATAACTATAAAAATAAGCTCTTAATCAAGAAAAAGAAACAACCCCACCGTACACCCCTTTACCTGTCATCTTCTTCACTCCATCTTAAAAATCTCTTGCACTTCATTTTCGATCTACTTTTTTTTTTTTTCATTTTTTGTTAAAACGAAAACCTAAATCTGCTAAACTTAATTTGCTAGTTAAATTATTGGTTGTGTCATCCCCAATTAAACTTTTCAATGTCATATTATTTAAATAAAAACCCGCCAAATTTCTTTGCCATGACCCCGCCACATCCCTTTCCCATACACTCCTTGATGATTATTTTTACTAGCGGTATTCCACAATGGAGTACTAATATTATCAAAACCTAAAATCAAATGCGTCAAAAATAATTCCGGCGAAATTCCATTTTTTCCGGTAAGACTAATACGAATATGAAATTATTTTCTTTCAAATTGTTAAAAAATTCAAATCCTAAAGAACTCACATCATAGAAGAAGAAAAATAAAATATGAGAATCTGAATTGATGATTGAAAAAAAAAGTGAGATTGAGAGAAATGACAACTAAATGTTGATGGATATCGGAATAAACGAGAGGGATAGGTGTATGAGTGGAAAAAAATACGTTGAGACAAAAAAAGGTGGAACGAAGATGATTATCCTTGATTTTAGTCACAGCGGCTCTGTGCGTGTTCCGGTAAAGAAAGCGGAAGGATGGACGAAGGGTGGATGGGTGGGTTGGGTGGGGTGTTCTGGCAAAGAAGAAAAGAGTTTTTCTTTTTGTTAAAAACATAGTTTTTCTATTATTTTTCTTTTTAATTTATTTTTTACTTTTTTTTATGGACGAAGTGCCACATGTCTTTTTCTTATTTGTTACTATGCCACATCATTAGCAAGTGTATGACACGCGCTCTCTATTTTTAATTGATTGTCACACAGTGTTCAATAGGTATATTTTTTTAACTAATGAAGGTGTTCAATTGGAACAAGCCCAAGTTGAGGTGTCTAAGTGAATTATGCGGACAACTTTAAGGGGACGTGTATGACTTAAGCCAAAGCTTAAATATACACACAAGTATGCATGCACATACATACATTCATAATCATAAAAATTAGTGTTAGAATTTGCAACAAATTCGTAAAAGGGTTATTCTACTTATAATATTTATGAACTTAGGTAAAAATCTAAACTACCTAGGTATTACATAAATGGGAGATTGAAAATATTAAGGGTAAAATAAATATTGTATAAGATAAGAATGGGTAGGGAGGGGATGTAAAATTAACTTGAAAGTGTAAATAATTTTCATCCACGGAGTGTAAAATTTAATAATGTTTAAATATTTGCCGCAGATGTATTTTATTTATATATATATATATATTATATATATATATATATATATACATTATGTAAAAGGACAGAAATCATACCATTTACTTGGGACCAAATGATAACGCAAGAGTTAAAGTAATTGAAGTGGAACATTTTTTTTTTCTTTTTCTTTTTTAAAAAAAGGTATGAAAGTTGAAGTTATAGTTAAAATATTTTGAGTTCGAAATTTTTTCTTTTTTAAAAGAAGGTATGAAAGTTGAAGTTATAGTTAAAATATTTCGAGTTCGAGCTAAATATGAATAAGAAATGTCTTGACAATGAGTTTTCCTCTTTTAATAGGTTTGAATTTTATGCGGAACACACTAAATTACTCGAATCAATAAATATTGAATATCATATGATTATACCTTATCGAAAATTGGAAAATTGGCAAGTCTACGAATTCTTCCTTTTTCTGCTTCAATTTCATGATTTTGTCCCCAATGCCAGGATTTCAGACCATGACGATTTTCCATGTCATAAAAAAATCCTAGAACCTCAAAACCTAAAAAATAAGGAGGAGAAATTTTTTCACACCAATAAAAAGAAAAAAACAATATTTGGGTAATTGTATGACAATTGGAAATTATAAATAAATTAATTAAAATTCAAGTAAATATTACTACTATAACATGTTTCAGTTTCAAAGTAGTTGAGAATAACTATCTAAATGCTTATTAGTATATGTTTTTATTAATTGAGTATGACTATCAGAATTCTATATAAGTGAGGCTTGTAAATGATGTAATGTACGTGTATTTTACCTCAATCTCACGGAGGTAGATAAAGAGATTGTGTTACTGAAAGACTATCGACTCAATCAGCACATATCATATAGAAGTAATGAAAACATTGCAAAATAAGGAAACATTCTAGAGTATACAAAGAAAAGAAACAGTAACTATAATAAAATAAAACAATAACGAAACACAGTAAACAACATATGTAGTAACAGAAATTGAGGGACTAGAGGCTGCAAGATTGATGCTAATACTATTAATATAATAAGATAAAACATATATATACTCTAATCAATCCTCCTAATTCACGACCTCCATAACTTTTTATATATAATCATGTCCTAAGTAAGTTGAAAGTATATTATTTTCCGAAGAAAAAATATATAGAAGGAAACAATAATTAAAGAGAAGTAAAAAAAATGATATACCCTTCTTAAATGGGGAGGATACTTTGCCTTCATACAATTTACGCAAATCATTGAGAAACTTGATCTCCGTTTCTACCCATTTAGAACTAAAAAAAGGAAGGAAAATTGTGAATATATATAACAATGAAAAAAAATAATAATATGAAATTATATAACTTTAATCAAATTTTTATAACAGTATTTCATTATATATATATATATATAGTATGTTCTTTAGCTAGAATAACATCTCGCTATAACGTACAATAAATATTCAGACAAACAACATTGTTTATAGAATAATTTGATTATACATATATTCAGACAAATAACATTGTTTATAGAACAATGATTTAATTCCCGTGGAGGAAAGTTGCTACTTATTTTATTGTTTATTTTTTTTAATAAACAAAGAAAACACCTAATTTTATTGTTTATTTTTATAATAAATAAAGAAAACACTAAATCATGTAGTACATTATTTTTTAAAATAATATCAATATAATTAAATCAAAATTTTAAATAAATAATTATAAATGGAATGATAAAGTATAAGTTCCTATGAATAATGGATATAAACTTTCTTATGATTAATTACTAACTTTGTGCATACTGAAAGCTGTGGAATCAATATTCAAAAAAATCTATATATTTGTTTATAATATAAAACTATATATAGATAAGGTGATGTGACAAATTACTATCACCTCTAATTACATTTATTTATTTATTTTGATATTTTTCTCATTTTAAAATTTATTGTGACATGTCACTATCACCTATAAATTATTATTTTTTAAAATGTTATATCAAATTAAAATTAGACAACTAAATTCAAACGGAGGAATTATTTTTTTATTATGAATTAGAGATAGATACCCCATCTGAGGAATATTAACAATTAGCAGAAACATCCCCGGTATCTGTCCCCAAGTTCAAAACCTGTTTTAGCTCCCTGTAAAATAATACAAACAATTAATACATTTCTAATTGTTTATCCAAACAGATTAGTTATAAATATAATTATGAAATAATCTTAACTATTTTGGCACAAAATTTAGCAGAAAGGAAAAACTTGAATATATTTATCCACTTGAAAGAAAAAAAGAATAGTTTTTAAAGAATAAAGAGTTAACAAAGTGTATTAAAATAAAATATTACTCTTTCCGCTTTAAATTATATGACATATTATGTTTATGTTTATTCATATTCAAAGAAAATAAATCTTGATTAATATTTTAAAATATAATTTTTTTCATCATATTGACATGAGAAGAGATGCAATTCATATTACTCTTTAGTACAATATTTAAACATTCAAAATATTGAGTCGATCAAATTTAATTTAATTTTTAATTTAAAGATTAAATTGATTTTCGAAAAAAGAAAAGTGCTAAATAAATTGGGATTGAGGGAGTATAGCAATAACATCATTACTACAACAATAATAACATACTCAGTATAATTTTATATGTGGGGTTTGAGATGAGTGGTGTGTTTGAAGCAGTCTTGCCCTACATGTCTACAAATCTTATAAAGGTAGAAAAGTTATTTTCAATAGATCTTAGATCAGTGGTCGATCTAGGATTTTCATTAAGTGTGTTCAAAAAATAAAAAGGTAGTGCCTGAAATTTAAATTTGGGACCTCAAGGTAAATTTTGAACCCCTAAACCACTAACTCGACCTCTACTCTTGTATTTAGGGGATTCAAAATTTATGAATACACACTAAAAACTTTGTATAAAAAATATCTTGTATATACAATATAATTTTTCACTTAAGGAGTTCGGGTGAACACCCTCACCTCCTCTAGATCCGACCTTAGCTTACCCTCGCACTACAACAAAAAAACTTTTAGCGACAATAAATATGCACATTAACAAAGAGTGACAAAGCCTTTATTGGCATTAGTTAATTGTCATTGGATCCAATGTCGCTATAGGCTTTAGAGACATTTACAAAGAGTGTTAACTGCTGCTAAAAGAATATATTTAGAGGCAATTAAACTATTGTCATTAATTAATAACAGATAAAATTGATGTAGTGTTGACTTAAATAAAGATATCGACATCACTCTTGAAAGAAAATACAATAATAGTAAAGAAGTCATGACAAAAATAAAGTGACAATAACAAATAATACAATACCTGAAGTGAAGAAAACAACTGAAAATTACGACTATATAAATGAAAATTATATTGTATATTCTAAATCATTAACATTTATTGAAAGCAATAAAAATTCTTACTCCTTCAAATGCTGGGTAATGATATATATTTACATCTCTACTTGCTTTAATAATATTCAAAGATGGAGAATATGTTGAAGCAACTCTTGGGAATTTTGGTGATGAAATAGAGAAATTATTATCACCCTTTAAAAATAAAGATTTGGAAGACTCAATATGAGAAATATTCTTATAGGATAAATGTTCATAAGAATTTTTTACCCTAGGTACATAACATGAAGGATGTGGATAATTTGAGTTTGTTCTTAATTTGACAAATGATTGAACACTAAAAGGTGATGATGTAAAAACCATAGAAGCCATTTTTTTTTTGGGAGGTTTTTGGTTGGGGAGGGGAAAGGGGTTTTCTCTATCTATAGTTATATTTGATTTGAACAACAATGACTTCTCTCTCTCTATATATATATATATTAAAATGCATGAGTATGTAGGGTGTCTAGACTTTGATGTACAATGTTATCTGATATTTATTTTTGATAAAAAAAATAAAAATAAAAATAAAAATAAAAATAAAAATAAAATTGACTAGTCTATTAGCAAACACATGTTATGCATGTATTAACGTTTTGAAAATATTAAACGCAGAAACGATTAAGTACGAACTGATGTTTGGTTATTACGTAAGATTATTTGTAACTTATTATGCTGAAACATATGCAACGTTTAAGTTTTGGTGGACAAAATGATTGAACATTATTGTATTGATGAGAAATAACCGATATTCATTTAAATAATTGAGATGCGTGTAAATTAATCCGTACACTATCATTGGTAGGAAAAAAGAAAGTATAAAACAAAAATATGAATATGTAGGGAACAAGTCATTCTTATTGATGATGAGTTGGCTTTTATTTTTATTCTTGACTTGGTAATAAACAATAAATACTTTTCTTATGTAAGGGGCCAAAGGAGCAATGTGTTTCTTGTGATCTAACATTACTATATTATAGAAGAGTCTAGGAATGACTACCAATGTTCCAATAAAATCACTACTAATGTCCAATATATTTATAAAATATATAAGTGGGCCCCATCACCTTCCACTTAAATACTACATATTATATATTATTAATTACACTACTATAAATCACTACTAATATCCAATATATTTATCAAACTATATAGTGGACCCACCACCTTCCACTTAAATACTACATATTATATATTAATTACTATAGTATAAATGACTTAAATACTCCATATTATCTATTACAATAATTAACAATTATTTGACACTTTAAATTCTATCAATGCCATACAAATTAGGATAAAAAACCTAACATATAATATTTAAATATATTTAAAAATACTATAAGTAATACTATACATTACAATAATTAACAGCTTAATTATTTAAAACTTATATAAAAAATTTAATTGACTCTCTAAATTCTATTGGTACCACATAAAATGGATTATATGATAAGCATATATTGTTTGAAATTGACGAAAAAGAAACAATAAATTACAATAATTAATAAAAAAAATAGTCGACGAAATTGACGAAAAATAAATTATAAATTACAATAATTAACAAAATAAATCTCTCAACTCCAACAAATCTATCAATTAATGCCACATAAATTGGGACATGACAAATAACATATATTATTAAAAAATTAGGTTCAAAATGTACTATAAAATACAGTAATTAACAACTTAATATATTAAAGAGACATATAAAAAAGGGTTAATATTTGAAATTCTGCATCTGCCACATAAATTAGAACAAATAGAGTAATAAATATTATTTTCAAAATTATGTTAAAAAAAAGTACTACAAATCACAATAGCTAACAATTTAAAATATTTTTAAAATCATATAAAAATTTCAATAACTTCTCAAATTCCATAATATGACATAAATTTTTTAAAAAAAGTGTTATAAATCATAAATAGTACAATATTTCAACTACTTTAAAAGTATTATAAATTGTAATAAATAATACAACAATCTAAATTACTTAAAATTTAACGACTTAAAAATATTTTTTTAAATGTATTAAAATTTTGGTTAATTGTCAAAACTTTACATGTGCCACATAAATTGGGACATGGAGAGTCACACATATTTTTTTAAAAAAAATTACATTAAAAGTATTCTATCAATTAACAACATATATTATTTGAAATTGACGGAAAAAAAAAAACTATAAATTACAATAATTAACAAAATAAATCTCTCGACTCCAACAAATCTATCAATTAATGCCACATAAATTGGGACATGGCAAATAACATATATTATTAAAAAATTAGGTTCAAAATGTACTATAAAATACAATAATTAACAACTTAATATATTAAAGAGACATATAAAAAATGGTTAATACTTGGAATTCTGCGTGTGCCACATAAATTAGAACAAACAGAGTAATAAATATTATTTTCAAAATTATGTTAAAAAAAGTACTACAAATCACAATAGCTAAAAATTTAAAATATTTTTAAAATCATATAAAAATTTCAATAACTTCTGAAATTCCATAATATGACATAAATTAAAATAAAAAAATAATATATATTGGGCCCCGTGCTGGCACGGGGTTCTATATCTAGTAGTAAAATAGTTCTTCAATGGAAAGCCCCTTTTAATTGTATAATTTACAAAATTGTAAAAAAGTTTGGTTAAAAAGAATATTTAAATAATTGTTAAGCAAAATTAAGGAATCTCATATGTTGTTGGACACAACCTTTATTTTATATCAATTTAATAGTAGAAGCCACCTTAAGTGAGTTTTTAGTATATATGGTTTTAAAAAAAATTAAAATTAAATGTGAGAAAAGAAAATAAATAAAGATATTTAGATTCTTTTCCAAATGGGAAAATGCTCAAATATGTCACTGAACTTAGAGAAAAAACTCATCTATGCCATTTGTCAAAAGTTTAGCTTATTTATGTCATTTTTGTTTGAGAAAAGGCTCATCCATACATTTATTTGTTAAATGAAAACAATTTCGATTTTGCAAAAATATGTTTTTACACGTGGTTTATTATGATTCGGCCATGTCATTAATTAATCCTTTTTTAAAGATAAAATGTTCAAATGTGCCATCCAACTTTGAGAAAAAACTCATTTATACCATCCGTTAAAAGTTTGGTTCATCTATGTCATTTCAGTTAACAAATAATGGAATGAATGAACCTTTTCTCAAACGGAAATGATATAGATGAGCCAAAAGTTTAACGGATGACATAGATGAGCCTTTCCTCAAAGTTTGATGGCCAATTCGAGACTTTTTCAAGTGCGAAGCTAGGTGGGGGTTCGTGGGGTCGAACGAACCCAATAGTTTTTTCCGTAGACCCTATATTTACTAGAAAATTAAATAATTTATGAACCCCTAACAAAATCGATTGACAACTTAATGATAAAGAAGTGAAAGGAAATTTAAAACCCCCTAACTCTTAATATTGGCTCCGCCTCAGACGCCACCCTTTTCCCTTTTAAAATTTCATTATTTGACATTATATAGTAAGCCTTACACTTAGTTGATTTTTTAAATTACAAATATGTTAATTTTAAGATTTTTTATTCATTTCAATATTAAAACCCAAAGAACAAAATTTATACTACCATTTTTATTTTATATAAAGATATATATAATAAAATAAATAGTGCCACTTTTATATTATTATTTTTTTGGAACATAAAAAGAAAAATGTGGGGTACGTAGATTATGTGGGGCGTCATTTTAAATAAAAATTATTCTTCTTTTAGTAAAGGTATGTCTTCCTCTTTAAATAAATTGGACTGTAACTTTAAATTGAAGACCCAAAAAGGGTAGTTGTTTCTTTATTTTTTATATACATTAATTATATACCATTCGGATAAAAGTCGAACCAAACTGATTAAATAAATCTATTTTATTTGAGTTTATGATTTTATTTGGTTTTAAATTTTTAAAAATCGTTAATATTTAGTTTGATTTTGATTTTGATTTTGTTCAGGAAAATCAGAGAAATAATTGAATCGAATGGATAAATTATATACATATTTTTTGTGATAATAATATATACATAATATTTTTTTTATGAACATCTTTAAATATCTTACATATATTTTCATCAAAAATTTTTTTTTAATAATAAAATAGTCCAAAACCAAAAAATTCCGAACATGTGTATACCGAAGAAAAAGTATTTAGAACAAGTTTGTCTTTTGATTTTATTTTCGTGTATGATGTGTTGTATTATATTTGGTTTGATTTTAATAATTTTTAAAAATATTAAATTAATTTGATTTTAATTTTGATTTTAGCCAATAGTCGATTCAAACTGACTTGTAAACACCTTTTAACAATAACGTATTCACTATGATTTTATAAGTCGAATCTGGAAGAGAATAAAATGTAGGTAAATATACCTTATTGAACTGTCGTTATCCTTTTTCTTTTTTTATTTGAAGCTTTGGATGATAGGTAAGTTAAAAAGTTATCTTCAATGATTTATTGATGCCATTATGCCTTACGTATTTAGTTAGTTTCACATTCAAATGTGAAAAATGAACACTCAAAATAGGCCCACTTACAAGAACCCCCCCCCCCCCCTCCCCACCCCAAAATAAAAAAAAAACAAAAAAATTTTGAGTTAAACTTTTGTAACATTTTGGTTCCGTCGTTATAGAAAAGCCAACAGGAAAAAAATTTGGGTCGAAAAACTTTTTCGTAGTATCTTGAGATTTCCCAACCTAGTCTAGATTTGGATGAAATCGGAGTCATTAATGTGTAGAAAAATCTGGTAACAATCGGGTGATCTAATTATGTTTTTGATTACATGAGTGGATAGATAACTCATTAGGGAATCCGTACGACTTTACGGAATTGAATTCGAGCGAGTAGAACTCCCAGAATCGATCTTAGCGTGAAGGGGATTTTCTGAGCATCGTTGGTTAAATGTGTGTTGTGAAATGGGAATCTTGAAATTATTAAAATAGCTCACTGTTGCGTGCAAGCCGCTTTGGCGGTGGTTTTGGTCGCTCTAGTGAGGCTGCTGTAGCGAGGTGGGTGCCGCTGTAGCGGGCTCGACGCGACTTAAGGTCATTAATAAACCCCTAAAGGACCTTATTATGCACTTTTCAACTTTTAGAGCTAAGGAACGAATCCCAGGCACCTCCTACTCGTTTTCACCATCCTTGAGGCTAAAGGTAAGTTTTTCACTCCCCGAATCCATTTTTCGAACCGTAGAACGTAATAGAATGGGTGAATATTGATGAGGGAGGGTTTTGTTATAGATTATATGGTGGAAACAACCCTAATTTGGATAATTGGGATCACGGGTTTGATCTAGGGTTCATAGAAATGTTAGTAATTCGGGTAATTAGTGGTTGCTTATTGATTCCCGTATTATATTGCTTGTTTGTAGACCAAGAACAAGAGGAACGAATTCGGAAAAAGAAGATTCAAGTGCCTTAGGGGATTCAAGCTTGGATTCGAGGTAGGTGATGGTTGTAATTTCATGATTGTGTGATGTAAGCTTGTTCTTGCTTCATTATGATGCATATATGTATGCAAATGACGCATTGTTGATCACACTAATTGTAAATGAGTATGAACGAATAACTATATGTCATGAATCACTTCTTGATTGTATGATTATTGAGAATATAATTGTGATTGTGGTGTGTTGAATGAATCGATTGTCATGTTCCGGCATACTAATTTGGATTCGTTGCCACGTTCCGGCATAAATATGGGATCGGTTGTCACGTTCTGGCATAACTATTGGATCGGGTACCACGAATTGGTGCACTAACAGTTTGGGTTTGGGTTCCATGAGAGGACCAATGACTTGTTGTAAATGTATATTGTTGAGGATGTGATATTCAATATTGTATATGTTCGGTATTTTGCATGATCTTAATGTTGTATTAACTTGTTTATGTTACACTTAGTGGGATAGCCGCGTGATCCTACCAGTACACGGTAGTTGTGTACTGATACTGTACTTGCTCTTATTTTTGTTGAGTACATGACATCTTCTAACGGCTATTGACAGACCTTGCTTAGAAGATCAGTGATCGCCGATTTGAATTCAAGGGTGAGCCAGTTTTTTCGGGCTGCCTTGAGTTCTCTTTTTGCTTAGTCCATCTTATTCGGACTTAGACTAGTTCTTTAGATGATTTTCTTGTTTAGAGTTATGAATCTTGTTAGAGTTTTGGTACATTGACTTTCAGGTTCTAGGTTATTTCTTCCGCATTTGTTTAGTTTAGTTGTTAGATCTTTTGTTGAAGTTTATGGGAACTTCCTTATTTAGTTATTTAAACCTGCTTCCGTAGCTTTAAATTGTTAGTTAGTTAGTAGTTATGGATCTTCCACCGGATGGTTAGTGTGGGTACCAATCACGACGGTCTGAGTTGTGACAATTTTTTTATAATAATTTTTTTTTGGAAGAAGTTAACCTATAAAAGAATAAAATAATTAACCATGTTTAGAACAAAAAGAAGTTAAATCCAATTTTTATGATCAAAAGTTTTTTTTTTTTCCAATTAAAATTGGGATACTTATGGTTAACTTTCATCTTCTTTTATATATATATAATATGATAGGAAAAAAGTTTACTCAAGTTTTTCATGGTAAATGTATTTAATTTGTTTTTTCTTTCTAATTTTGTAATAAGAAATTTAACGAGAGAAAATCCAAAATAGTCCCTCATCTTTGGGTTAAGACTCAAAGTCATCCTTGAGTTTTCACATGGAGTACTAATAGTCCTTCATGTTTGCAATATTGGTGCACTTTTGGTCCTCCCCTAAACTTTTGCCTATTTTTTAACATTAATTTTGTTCATAATTTTATGTAAGGAATGTCTCATCGTCTTTTTATATATTTAGTAGAAATAATAACTCTATGTGAGAGAAGGTGAGAAGAAGAACACCTTATTTTGTTCAGTATAAATATTACTGCAACTAAACTAAGAACATTTTAATGTATGACATTGCAAGAAAAGAAAGATTTGTACTATTATACGTGAAATCGTCGTGATGAACGTCTCGACTTTACCTGCAATAAGATTTCTACTAAACAAAATAAAGTGTTTTTCTTCTCACAATCTCTCACATGGAGTTATTATTTCTACTAAATATATAAAATGACGATTAAACATTCCATACATTAATTATGAATAAAATCAATGTTAAAAAATAGACAATATTTTGAAGGAGGACCAAAAGTGCACCAATATTGCAAACATAAGGGACTATTAATGCTCCATGTGAAAACTCAAGGATGACTTTGAGTCTTAACCCAAAGACGAGAGACTATTTTGGGCCTTTCTCCGAAATTTAACTATAGTTAACTTTTTCTAATTAAAAGAAAAATAAGACGCTTAAAGTGATGTGGAGGGGATATTATTTTTCTAATTATAAATTAATTATTATATTTTCTACTGTCCAATAAAAAAATGTAAGATATTTACGTTGATACAGAAGGAAAATTATATTTCTTTAGCATAAGTGATATCTTATATTTTCAGTTGTCTTAAAATAAGTACAATTAATTATTTATATAAATGAGATACTATTTTTCTTAAATATAAGTTATATTTTATATTTTTAGTATTCTTAGAAAATAAGTAATATTAATTATTTTTTCATCTATGGATGATTGTGCTTTACTCTTTATGATATATAAGAACTTTGAGTAGCATTCTATGATGTATTTTTTAATCATATTGATATGCGAAAAATTGCAATTTATAGTACTTTTCATATAGTTTTTGAATATCTAAATCTTTTGTTTAAAATATTGAATTAATGTAATCTAATTTAATTTTGAAATTAACTTTCGAAAAGTGCAACATAACAATTAAAAGTGGACAGAGGTAGTAATATTTGTCATTTCACAAAATCAATGGATAAATGACACTATTCTTCCTATTTTATCCTTGAAGTATGCATTATACCATTGGAAAACTAAGTAATTAATTCATGTTCATTGGTCAAATAAATTAATTTATGTTAATTAATTGAAAACTTGACTTTAAGAGAACACTAAGTAAGAATATAATGATAAACTTACATAATTTCTTAAGTGACGTGAAATCTAAAACGATGACAATTAAATAGCAACAGAGGGAATAACTGTTTAAAGAGAAGCTACTATATATATTTAGCTGAATTGCACAAATAGCCTTTTCTCATGAGCATTATTTAAGCTGCCAAAAGTTTCTGAATATCTTTCTGCAATAGATTAAAACAAAACATTACTTGGCAACAGCAGAAAACAACATAATCTATAGATGCAGTTGATTGAAAAAAAATAGAAATGCAGCTTTTCTTATTGTATGTCCTATGATAATTGTTTTCAACTAACGGTGACGTTCGAACTAACTTATGCACCTAAAATATTCTACCAGGTACTTGTTACTTTCCACCAGCATAGGTACCTCATCGAGGCTTAAACATATGACCAAAATACCAAGTGTAGTACCACAAAAAGTGGAGTCTGGAGAAGGTAGAATGTACGTAGACCTTACTCTTGCCTCAGAGGTAGAGAGGTTGGTTCTGATAGACCCTCAACTCAAGGAAAGGCTTAAACAGATGAAACTTTCCTAATACTTTCTTCCTATCTGGACATTTAGAAGTGCACTCAAGAACTATGTTGTGTCAATAGCAAACTCTAAAAGCATTTTCATGTTCGTTTTCCTTTTGTGAATCGGGGATTAACCAGAAGAGAGGTAATGCATTTTCGTTCCATCAAAGCTGTAAGCGCACTCATAGTGAGGTATTTAGATGCAAATCAGGTCGAAGGTTATGATCATTTTACCGGGCTACTAGGGAGAATTCGTGTGAGATAATAGTACTAGTTAAGGTTGGGACTTGGGAGGCAGAGTTTTAATATACACTGGGGGGTTAAGACAGACTAGACGCCTGTAGGAAAAACATCTATTGAAGTGAAACAATCATCGAAATCATATTTGGATTTATTTGGGTTGATTTAGGGCCAAGGTCCGTTTTCATTTAAAACTTGAAAACATGAAATTATTCGATGCATTGATTTGATACTATCAAGACCCCACTTTGTCGGACTACACTGGGTATGTTGTTGTTGTTGATTGATTGATTTGATACTAAAATACTACGTCTCGCTCTTCACTCCTCTTTCTCTTATTATTATCCCCCTCTCTTTTTCTCCTTCTTCCTATTTACTTGAAATTACAAGTTTTATCAAAGTCGTTTCTAATTCTTCTTTATCCTTCTAATTCTCACCTATTCTTCCCGTCGAGTTATCAAAAAAAGCTATGACTTAGTGAGAGATCAATTACATCACAGCAGATTTAAAACCAATTATGGAGCTTCTATGACTTCAAATATTGTATATATACAAGAAATGAGGTAAAAGAGTGAGTACCTCGATTTGTAAAGGCGACGTCGTTGGTGGATACCTCTCAACAACTTTACCATTTTTGTCCACAAGAAACTTCTCAAAGTTCCACTTAACCAGATCACCTAAAAATCCTCCTGCACTTGATTTTAGGAACTGGTAAACTGGTGCCGTGTTTGGGCCATTCACGTCGACCTGTTTCATATCTTATTAGTCCTTTGATTATACCAGTATGGCACTCCATAGAAATTATATGCAGGGGAAGTAAATGCAAACCTTGTCAAAAATTGGGAATTCAGCTTTAAACCGTGTGCAAGCAAACTGTTTAATCTCCGGATTCGATCCTGGCTCTTGAGCCCCAAACTGATTACATGGAAAAGCAAGAATCTCAAGTCCTGCAAGGAATGTGATCAACTAAGTTGGAAGGATATGCATGGGATAAACTATATATCAGTGAAAATTACAATGTTGAAATTGAACATGTTAAAACAGTACATATTCAATAGTTATGCAATGACAGAAAATTGTTCAAAATTAATACGTATTTTAAGCCAGTGGTGCAATGAAAATATAACATGTACTTGCTAATAAGATGTCTCATTACGGATGTTACTAGAGAGGCATCCGATGTCTCTTTGGTAAAGCCGCATGACCTATGAGATAGCAGTTAATAGGAGTTCTTTTGACTGGCTCATATACCTCACATTGTAGATACTATATAGCTCAATGAAACTATGCTTTTTATTCCATAAAGATTACAGCCGGATTAGTAATCATCAAATGTCACTGTTCCTCAAGCATTTACGAAGGGACATATACCATCAACTCAAGAGAGCATCTTAAATAAGGGAAGTTGAAGTTGAAAGGCTACAAAAATGTAAAAGCATATTTGATCTATTCGTCGGTTACTAGAAAATAAAATCGGAAAAGGATCTATGATTCATCATGACATTATAGGTCGATTCGTTCAATTTCAGGTGATTGACTCCTTTTGTAATCAAATTCTATCACCGGGGGAAACTATTCTACAATTAGTAACAGGAATAGATTTTGAAAGCTATCATTATGCCATTCAATTTTCATGTAGTTGTTGTGCACGTGTTAGTATTACTGGCTATCTTTCTTATGAGTAGAATAAAAATAAGCAGAAACCACAAATTATACATGTTCAGGAGAGGCATTGTCATTTCAAGAGAGTTACCAAATTTCCAGACGTTTACAGAGATTCAACATATTGAATCCTAAAGCATGCAGCTCACCTTGATTTTTATACTTCTCATACACACGAGAGAGCTCTGTGTAATTTGAAGTCGTCAAGCCACTGAATCCAAAACCAGTTTCTCCAGTCAGATCACTAAACTATGGTAAAGTTATCTGAATCTTAAACAATCAGTCAGAAATGGAGGAGAAAGTACCATCTGGAAGCAACGTTGACAATTAGAAGAACCTTTCCCTTAAATGTGCTAAGTGGAACATCTTTGCCATCAATATCCTGCATCAAGACATAAACATAAACATAAACAAGGAAACATATCCATTTTGCTTGGTTAAAGAATTTCAATCTGAATATCTTCAAACATTTTGCAAATAGTTGTTGGGATAGAAAACAAGTGTATAAATACATGGTGATACTGGACAGGTTGCATAATTCAAAGTGTTCTCCCTCTCCCTCGTCTAGAAAAATACTATCTATTCCACCCCATCAATCTTTTTACAAATTTCTGTATCACCACCGGCTATCGGTCCCCCTCGCCATCTCCCAACTAATCTTATACAATCTCGACTACCTTGCATCCCCTCATAAATGTGAGTTCATGTATGCCTGTCTGGTGGCATTAACTCTGACTTTCTCACTAATGCACACTGCATATACAGCCTAAAATACAATGTGCACAAATCTATCTCGATCCGTCGATCGGGCTTGGAAAATATCAGTGTGTCATCTACAAATAGAAGGTGTGAAACTGATATCTTCTTCTCATGAAAAAACACTTACTCAAAACCCGGCTAGTAATGTCCTGGGATGGATTTGCTCCAATCACTTGATTAAGGCATTCAGCAGAAAGAGAAAAACATCTCAGTGTATGACATTATTTCTGGTAATCCCAACAGTTCATACCAATTTCAAACAGGGAATATGTGCAGCCTAGAACCAGTGTTATCAAAAGCAAAAAAGCTCTATCTGTTGGGGCTTTAAGCCCAAAGCGCAGGTAAAGCACGAGCTTCAATGAAAAAAGGCGCAAAGGGAGAAAAACTTATAAATATATATGTTTAGTCCAAGACTAATAATTTTAAACATGAATGACAAATATATGAAACAAAAAAATTGAAACTTTCTTATGATAAAATGACATTTGTTTAGTGTTGCCGCCTCTTCAGAAGAGGCTCATCAGCAAGGAAAAGTATGCCTTAGAAAGTTGATGACGACACTAAAGCACACATTTAGCGAGGCGAAGCGCTCAACACGTTTTGAGCCTAGCTTCACGGCTTAAGCGCACTTTAAGCGAGCCTTTGATAACACTACCTAGATATCTTTGAGGTTTATTTTCTTCAACTATTTTCACTATGGAAATTCACACACATCAAGTAAACATAATCATTAATCGCTTTAAATAGGATGCTAGATTCAACTTAGATTCAATCAATACCGTCAATCAAACACAATATAAATTTTATCCCAAACTTAATCCAGGAATATCTCACCTTGTCCCGCATAGCAAACGACACCCTCAATGTCGGACAAAAATAACACTACAATCCTGGGATAAGTTATCCCGCCATTTTATCCCAACAAAACATGTGATAAACTCATCCTAAAATTAATCTCGACATTAGCTATCCCTCCTAGCAAGGGGAACAGGTCCCTCTATGTGGAATAACACTATAATCCCGGGATAAATTATTCCGCGATTTTATCCCATCCCAACCAAACATGAAATAAACTCACCCTAAGATTAATCTCGAAATTAGTAATTCCTTATCCCTCATACCAAATGAGTCCAAACAAAAAAAAAACATCCAGCTCCACCAAAAAACTGCAACTTTAACAAATTTATAGTCTCTAAATATATCTAAAAAATTGAGATAAAAAATATAAACACCTTAACAGTGAAGTCATAAATAGTCTTCTCAGTAGCAGCTCTAGCATAGATGGTATTGCCCATATTCTTAGATTTCAATGAAGACCCAAATGATTTAGCTGTTAATAAAGATAACCCATTTTGGAAAAATGAAGATTTGGAAGAACTACAAGTGGGTTTGTAGGAAGAAGAGGAAGAAGAGTTGCAGTAAAGATTCAGTTTTGGTTGAGAAAAAAAGGTACAAATTGGTGACAAAACTGAAGAAGAAGATAAAGAAGCCATTTGGGTGTTTAGATTTCAGATTTACAAAACCTAAATTTGAAGAACAACAGTGAATTTGGTGACTATGAATTCTTCAAGAAATGATACTAATTTTTTTTTCTGGAAATTAAAACTAAAATGTGGAAAGTGTGGAGATTTATTTATTTTATTTTTTTGGTTAATTTAATTCATGAAAGTGGAATGTAATGATCCACGTGGTTGGTTTATGATATTAGAGTCTCATTAATATGAAGGTTCATGATATTATGATATTAGAGTCTGATTAATACGAAATATTATATATTTTTAATTAAACGTTTTGGGTTTGAATGCTTTGGTATGAATTCAACTTTGTTCTCTCAATATGGGATTTTGGGTTTCAATTCACCTTTCTCGTCACTTGTGTTTTCTCAATATGAGATTTTTCAATTCAAAATTTAAATTTAATCGAGATTCAATAGAAATACTAAACTAGGGTGAAAACAAAAAAAATATTAAATAGCCCCAGTTTGGAGAATCACGTGGTTCGTTACTTACCATCTCTTTTTTCAAAAAAAAAAAAATATAAAAAATCCACAAGCCTTTCTTTTCTTATTCCACATTTTTTGAAAAAAAAATAAATTTTTAGAGATAACAATTATTTAGCTGGTGTTTATATATAGAGCAACTTTCACATATAGCAAACACAAAATTCATATTTGTATGCTATAGCAAACTTTGCATAATTGCGCTCCATAGCAAACATAAATACGTATATTTCGCTATACATATACAAAAGAAAGCAGTTGTATAATCTGTTTTGGTATACATATACAAAAAGATCAATTGTATAAAGTGAGAGAGGCGAGTGAGCGAGCGAGATCTGGGAGAGTGACGATTGAGATCTGGGAGAGTGGCGAGTGAGATCTGGGAGAGGGGAGAGAGGAGGACGAAAATATATGTATATATACAATTTTCATGCATTTTATACATTTGTGTTTTTGTATAAAGTGAGAGAGGGAAGTGAGAGAGCGAGATCTGGGAGAGTGGCGAGTGAGATCTAGGAGAGGGGAGAGAGGGGAACGAAAATATATGTATATATACAATTTTCTCTCGCTTTATACAAACACAAACACATTTTATACAATTTGCGGTTTTTGTATAAAGTGAAAGAGGCAAGTGAGAGAGCGAGATCTGGGAGAGTGGCGAGCGAGATCTGGGAGAGGGGAGAGAGGGGAACGAAAATATATGTATATATACAATTTTTTCTCGCTTTATACAAACACAAACGCACTTTATACACTTGCGTTTGTATAAAAAACGAGAGAGGCGAGGGAGAGAATGAGAGTGGCGAGCGAGATTCACCAGGAGAGAGGTTAAATAGCAATAGTTTGCTATGGGGTACAATTAAATACAATTTTCCCTTATATATAAACTAGACACGGAGCCCGTGTTAGCACGGGCCCAATATGTATTATTTTTTGTTTCAATTTATGTGACACAGACAAAATTAAAGAGTTAATCAAACTTTAATATTAATTTTAAGTAGTTCAAATTTGTAATTATTGTTAACTATGGTATTTTTTTTTTGTCTTTAACATTATAAATTGCTAATTATTATTGTATGATTTGTAATATCTTTTACGCAATTTTCAAATAATAAAAGTTATTTATTCTTTCTCAATTTATGTGGTACTAATAAAATTTCAAGATTCAATCAATATTTTGCTTCCTTTTTTGCTTTGCTGCTTCTTTATCATTCTTAACTCAAACTTTTCTATTTCTTTTTATACATCAAGCATGCATATATTGTCCACAAATAGCTGGTCATAAGAGTTGTTGTCAAGGTCCTGTTCTGTATAAGGTATCTGATTCATTGTCTAGTTTTGACGTTTTGACCAAATAAAAAGTTGTGTGGGGAAGATAATCTTGGTATAAAGTGCTAAATATGATAAACTGATATAAACCTCTCAAGTAAAATAATTTTTAAGAAGAAATTTGAGGGAGCCCTATTCTCCATCAACTTTCGAAAAGGTACCTTTTTGTTCTTCAAGCATGAAAAAACACTCCCAAGTCTCCAAGAAAGCAAAATCAGAGCAAACAAATCAGTGACTTTCAGACGGAGTACATACTTAAAGCTATTAACATGTAAAAAATGTTATGCAATCAACCATTTCAAATGAAAAAGAAGTGAAATATTACTTCAATCTATTAACATGTAAAAAATTCTATGCAATCAACCATTTCAAATGAAAAAGAAGGTGAAATATTTTTCTGCTAAATCATCATATTAGTCAATTTCTTCAAATGTACGTATCATCTTGTTTATTCTCATAATTTTCCTTTTGTTCTGTGCAACAATATTTCAAACACCAAAGAACTGTTAAAATAGTCGTGATATGTGCCCTGTAAACACCATATGATTTTCATCAGATATTCTCTTTGCCACTTAAAATCGACAAAAATCATCAATGTTCAATTTTCTATTTCAAAGTTGCTGGTGAAATTTTAGTCAAAAGCACACTAACTTCACCAAACATTCTCAAATTTGATATTTAATCTCACTAAAAGATCTCTAATAAAATTCAACAATACATAATTTAAATAATACACAATTTGGGGAAACCCAATTTAAAAGTCAAATTTTGAAGCTTCGGACTTTCTTCGTCTAGATCAGACAAAAGAAGCCACATTATAAAGCTCAAATGGTCTCCAAATCATTAACAAACCATCACAATTCAGTTCAATAAAATTTTCTTTTGATATATCCAAAATGGCAAACTTCAAATTCCGAAAGATTCCGTAACTCTATTATATTTAATCCAACATCAAGCTTCAATTTCGGGGAAAAAATATTTTAAGCTCAAAAACTTATTTCTAATTGAGTTCACAAACTATAATACAGATATTTGAAAGTAAATAAAATTAGTGCAGGTGTGGATAATCAGAGTAGGAGAATTTGAAAGCCAGTCGAGCCAAAACTGAAAATTTATTTTTTAAAAAGCAAATAGTGATATATCAAATTGAAATTTTCTGAGAAGAAAATCAAAATAGAGAGATAGAAAAATTAATACTCCAAAGATACATGGAAGTGAGAGGAGAGAGACAAATGAAAACCAAAGATTGAAAAAGGAGAATTTGAAAACAGTAGTTAACGCACAAAGGGGTAAATATGTCAGCCTAGAAAGGAAAACAACAAAGGCTCAATACAGGAAAAGTGATACTATTCACCAATAAGACAATGACTTGACATCAAATTATGGTACAATAAATGTTACTTTTTGTACATGTATTTGTTGCTGTGTTCGTCCTTTCGAAGTGCCACTTCTAAATAAGAGTAATTTTCAAATATTTTTGAAAAATCAGATAAAGTGAAGTATGAATTGAGGTTTTAAAATATGTTTGGGTCCTATGTTCAGAAAATGTATTTCATTTTTTTGTTTTGTTTTGAAAAACAATAAAATAGGATTTTATATTCGTAAGTGTTAAAAACTCTCAGATAACGTCATAACTCATAAATTTGACATAAAATTATTATTTTATGATGTATTATCCTAAAATTATAATATAATTATTTTAATACAAACTAGTTTTAACACAATTACTAGCTACTGCAATTTGTCAAATTACAATTAGTTACCAAGACCTATTAGTGAAAAAAATAATAGCAATGATAACAACACACGATTTTATCGTCCAACTAGAGGTGTACAAAACGAATCGAAAACCGAACCAAACCGTGAACCGAATCAAATTGAAAAAAAAACCAGACTAGTGATTTAGTTTGACTTGATTTGGTATTGGAAAAAAAAACCCGACTATATTTGGGTTGGTTTGGTTTTAACTAAAAAAAAACAACTCGAGACCAAACCAACCCGACATTATATATGTAATTTTAAAATTTTATTTTATGCATAAAAATATTTACTTTGATATAATTTTAACATATTTCTTATACTATTTCATAAGTTTTATATTTTAATATATCATTTCAAGTTTATAACTTAGAATTCGAAATGGTCCAATAAAAATTATAGTTCATAGATGTTGATAATTATAATAAAACTTAAATCAAAATCAAATTAATACTAATGCAAAAAGAAAATCAATTCAACACTAAGAATGACAATAATATTGAATATTTGTTCTTTAGTTTTACATTAGTTTAGACAATTAAAATACATAATCTAATTTTATTTTTTCTTAAATATTTAGAAATGTAACTAATACTTATTAAACTTATTTTAGCATGATTTAGTACTTTTAAATTATGATCATTTTCAGTATGACTTTGCAATATTTATTTTATATGATGATTTCATTATTATTTTTTATTGAATATTTTTGTGTCATCAGTCATATTTTATGTTACTTTTTAAAGAAACACCTTAGATAATTGTATTTTGGTTGGACTAAAGAAATATTTGGAGCACAAGTTAAATTATATGTTTGTATGCAAACTTTACCGAAAAAATCCAAAAATTTGAAAAAATTCGAGGTTTATTAGTTTGGTTTGATTTATAAATTAAAAAATTTGACACAATGGTTTGGTTTGGTTTGGTTTGGTTTTTGAAAAACCCGAACCAATCCGAGGTTGAAAAACCCGAAAAAATCCGAATTTTATTAGTTTGGTTTGGTTTATAAATTTAATTTTTTTGCACAAATGATTTAATTTGATATTTGAAAAACCTGAACCAACTCGGTCATGTACACCCCTACGTCCAACTATTAAAAATGATTTTTGTTCATCAGGTCCAATTCGTACTCCATTTATGAAGTTTCTTGGGCTTGACTAATGTCCATATTGGCCCAATATAACAACCAGTCTTCCTCTAATGGGCAATGGCCCAAGTATGTTCGTTTTGGTGTTATCAGATAAACAAATAAAAAACAGAAGGAATAGTCCAAGTAAATTATTAAAGAAATATGATATATACTCATACGTTTTAAAAACTATTAAAAATATTCATAAATTTGTGATATTCTACACGATCTAGAGTTTAGTTACTTAACATAACTTTCCGCCTAAGTGGAAAATTGCTTGTCTAACATTTTCCAACGAAACAGTAAGAGCAATAAGTAAAGAACATAATGTTTTACGTAGAATACACCCGGTCAAAAGGTGTAAAAAAACCACGACTTGTACCCCTACAGGCTACAAGATTTAACTTCAACTTCACTAAATCACTAAGCCTCAACAATTTAAGATTTTCTATAACCTAAGAAATTAACTCTGATTCCTAAACATCAACAATCAATCAAATCATCAAACCTACTTCAAGTTATGAATTTAGATTACAACTCTTGCAATCTTAAGAACTAACTCTAATTCCTAAACTTCAACATAAATCTCCTAAGGTATGTGTTCCTGAGTTTTCGAGTTATCTTAACTTGAGGACAAATCTTCTAATTCAATTTACAACTCACTGAACTAAGATTACATCAACATTACAACTCAATGAAGATCTTTTAATACATAAGCCCAAGACCTGATTTTTTAATGTGTTCTTTTAATCTTCTGGTAACACTTGCAATGTCAAATTTTTAATTGTTCTTTTTGATATGTCAGTGCAGATATATTCTACACGACTTCGCTTCTATAGTTCTATTTAAGCAAAACTCTTCAAATGGATGTTCTTTACTTCAAATTCCACATTGACTCGAACTTTCTTGACTTAGAGTTCCACTTCAAGTGAGACTCCTTCAATTCAAACTTCAACTCTTCAATTCAAAACATCTCGGTCTCCTCAGGTTTATTCGAAATTAACATTATCCATTCTTAATTTCTTCACACTTGTCTTTTATGATCTTGCTACAAATTCAGCTCTTTCAGACTGTGCACCGTTGAACCAGCTTGACTTACCCGTTTCATGTCACTTCATTAACCACAAAACTGCGGAGAACCCAACAATTTATATTATCATTTTATAATAAACTTACTTGGTGATATAAATTAAACCATATATAAATTATAAGTTCCAAACTACGTATTAACGATTTCATATATCAATGTAGGATATACTAAAAAAAATTCAACTCAAAGAGAAGCATCCAATTTTTATATTTACATTACTTTAATTAACAAATTCTATGAAACAATACTATTACATAAGTTGAATACGTGTCTTTGTGGTGGTTTTTCAAGCTTGTCAAGTTGGTAGTAATAAATGATGGGTGTTTTTATAAAATATAAACGTTTAGGGTAAGTGATTACTTAATAGTAGGTCATACGTGTTTCTTCCCAAGTTTAATTGGCCTGCATGTCGAATATTGTAATTATTAAAATAATAAGATGATTTTGGTAAAGTTGGTAAGTTGTTAAGTTTGACTATTTTACCAAATTGAGTAGAAAAAGTCAATGAAAGTTTGAGGTGTGTATCACAACTTGCAAGATGTTTGTTTCGTAATATTTGCCCAAACGTAGAGACAAGTACACGGAGCGAAGCTAGGTATGATCTAGGGGTTTATTCAATTTTATTTTATATATGATTTTAAAATCTAAAATTCTTTTTCTTAGTTATAAATATACATATGTTAGATACATATACACAATTATCTAGCAGATATACAAATATGATTCACCTCTCTTTTCTTTGTCCCTTCTCTCGCTCGCTTCTCTCCTCCCTTTTCCGATTTTGCTTGTCTCTTTTCTTCTTTTAACATGTAATTATAAATCATAATTAAGCAAACTATAGTTATAGATCTCTAATTAAACCTAAACATATATAGTCATTTTTAAAAGTTCTCTTTTTGTTAATTCAATCTATTTACAATAAAAAATTAAAAATTTGACTCTCAAAATTTGAATCGTACCATATAAATAGGAAAAAAAAAAGTGACTAATCACGATATTATTATTTTTATTGCCATAAAAGTTTAATATTGGATCGAGACAGAATCAAAATTTCTAGGACATTAAAAATGAGATTTCCTATAGAATTATTAGTAGATTTTGTAATGAAAATACCATGCTCATCAAACATTGCTTGGACCATATCAATATGATATTTATTTAATATATTAGACATGCAAGTCACCTTCTAGTTGATGACTTGTAGTGATAGGTAGGTAATTAATTTATACTTGTATTATGTAAAAGTCATTGAAAAATAAGGAATTTTGTTATCAGTACATTTATATTTTTGGATTTCAAACTTAAAATTTCTAGTTAATTAATAATAATTGAGGCGAAGCTAAAAGTCCTGTATAAGTTCAATTATACTTAATTATTAACCCTTAGTTTTGCTATTTTAAAATTTAAAGTCTATAAAATTAATTAAATTCTGATTCCACCAATCAATAAAACAAAGATGTTATCCATTCCACCAAACTTTGATGGTTGCAGGTTGATTTTTTTATACCATTTGTCAATTATAGTGATAGGTAGGTAGGTGGTAGGTTGGATTGTTTGACCATTTTCTCACATTAGAAGAAAATGTCTCACGACTATTTTTTTTTTTTATATTCACGTTAGAGTTCGATTATATCCAGATTCACGCAAAGGGTAAAACGCTCAAGGCGACTTCGTACCCAAGGTCACACAACTACTTGTCTCTTGTTAACTCTATGAATAACTTATACACTATGATGAAGGATAACTTATATATACTCTATAAAGTTTGCACGATTGGAGTTCATTAACGAATTGTATTTAGTGGCGTACATAATATTTTTCGTAAATAATTTGTGCTAGTTATTACAATTCTTGTATGTCACTTTGGTGTTGTTATTATTGAGGTTCCAAGTAGATGTTTATTTTGCACTATTTTCACTTAATATACAAATTTTTATATATTTGTAACTTTAAAGAAGAAACTATTATGTATCAGTGTTTTTTTCTTTTTTTGGAGTGGTGATTGATGATGATGGTTGTAAAAAGTATAGTGTCCGATAATACTCTTTGTAAAAAAATCCGACAGATTGTCTTTACAAAAAGTGCTAAATAAATTTAGTAACTAGAAAAACAGAAAATAATTTTGCCTAATCTCAACTTTAAAACATTTTTAATACTATTAAATACCACATGCCAAGTCAATCAACTAGTTTATCAACTCTCTGCCTCATTTTTTAATATTTCTGTTTAATATTTAATAAATTAACAAATAAAATACAAAATAGCTTTATGATTTCCCCACAAAAAAAAATAATTAAAAGGAGAACTATTATATGGTCCCTTTCAAAACAAATTTATTTAATAGGAAAGTATGATGAGCCAGCAAAGTACGTGGACATGGTACTCACTACTCACCTTTCACCAACTCAACCAAATTCAACTATCTCTTGTGTGTCTGGCACGAAGGAAAATATTTCACATTTTTTTTATAGAAAAATATGTGAGTTTATTATTACGTAATCTAGAAAAATATTACGTGGACATGATGAGATAGGGAATGGGGGGTTTAGAGGTGGGATGATCAAAAGATAGCAAACATACAATGAACTTGAAATGTTACTTATAAAACCTATTTTTTCTATTTTTATTAAAGAAATTATTTTCCACATTTACGAGTGTAGACATTGAAATTTTGCGGGACTCTACAAGATGGGTTCAATTCGAATGGGGGGTTTAGAAGGTGTATTCAGTTTCAATTAGATTTCTTGGAGGCTACTCAACCCTAAATCCTAGTTCATGTCATGCCTATATAAAGGGTACTAAATTCCCTTAAAAGGCATCTCGATATATTCTACAAAAGTCATGAAATATTCATATAGAGGTCAAATCTAAATCATCGTAGTTCGAGAAATACGCCACTAACGGCCCTCGAATCATGAATAAATCTTATGAGAGAAAAATCAAGGAAGGAACAAAATTATACCTGCACCTATTATCAATAAAAAAATTCATATTTCTTTATATTTTATTTGTGTGATTTATTTATTTTCCATATATTTAAAATTTATTGCAAACAACGAGAAACTCATTTTCCAAAATATTTTAACTAACAAAACATAAAAAATTATAAAACATCATCCTCCATACCAAACACACACTAACTTGCACATCATGAATAGTTGAATACGCCTCATAATTTTAATTTAATATACTTTTCCACCAACAACCACACAAAAAATAACAAATAAACAAAACAAAAACAACACAAAGTTTTCAACTATAAATAACCATATTCATTCAAACATATCTCATCATAACCAAAAACAAAAACACTTCAATCTTTTTTCTTCATCAATCCATCCATCTATTATTATTATATATCATCATGGCTACAATTGAAAACCCCCTCACAATTACTGAAAAAGTTTATGTTAGAGTTAGACTTGCAAATGAAAATGATATACATCATATATACAAACTTTTTTTCCAAATTCATGAATATCATAATTACACTCATCTTTACAAAGCTACTGAATCTTCCCTTTGTGACCTTTTATTCAATAAAACAAACCCTAGTCCTTTATTTTATGGTCCTTCAATACTTCTACTTGAAGTATCGCCAACGCCTTTTTCAGATATTGATAGTAAAGGCGAAAAATTTAAGCCTGTCCTAAAAAAAATTGACCTAAGGGCAAATGTCGTAGACAAAGAAGCCGATGAATTCAAGTCCAATTCGATCAATGATGATGATAAAAACGACGTTTTTATTGCTGGATATTCATTTTTTTACGCGAATTATTCGTGTTTTTATGATAAGGCTGGGATTTATTTTGAGAGTCTTTATTTTAGGGAAAGTTATAGGAAATTGGGCATGGGAAGATTGTTGTTTGGGACAGTTGCATCAATTGCTGCAAATAATGGATTTTCATCAGTTGAGGGAATTGTGGCAGTTTGGAATAAAAAATCATATGATTTTTATGTTGATATGGGGGTTGAAATATTTGAAGAATTTAGGTATGGGAAAATGGTTGGTGATGCTTTACAAAAATATGCTGACCCTAAGGAGATTTGATCATGAAAATATTTAAATTTATTTTGCAGTTTTTTTTTTTTTTTTCCATTTTGTAAAAGCAGTATTTATTACTACTATATGTGTATTGATTTGTGTTTGGAAATGTTGGATGAATTAAACATGTTTTTTTTTCCTGGTTTAATTTCCTATATGGTGTTTGGTATCTATATTGAAGTTCGATTATATTCAGATTCGCGCCGGAAGTCAAAGTTCCACATTGGGGTAAAACGCTTTATAACAAAGGCGGCTTCGTACATGTTGGATGAATAAACATGTTTCTTTTTTCCTGGTTTAATTTCCTATCTGGTGTTCGATATTGAAGTTCGACTATATTCACATCCGCGCCGGAAATTGAAGTCCTACATTGAGGTAAAACACTTTCTAACAAAGGAGGTTTCGTACTCAGGGGACTCGAACCCCAGACGTTTGGTTAAGGATGAAAGAGTACTTAGCACTACACCACAAACATGTGTTAATACTATCGTCATAGGGATACTCTGTCTGGTCTATTTACGTGTCATTTTTTTTCATGCTTCATAAAAAAGTATTATAAAGTGTAACTTGATGTAAGGTCTAAGTACATTTTATCCTCCTAAGATCTTATATTATGGGATTGTACTGAGTATGTTATTGTTGTTATCTTTATTTAATCTTGATCTCAATTTAATACTTTGTTCTTGTCTATCACATTAATCTCTCTCTCAATATTTATTAAGGATAAATAATGACCAAGATGATCATTTACGCGCATTGGATTTTAACACTTATAGCTACTAATAGATAATTTAGAACAAAACTTAAAAGGGCGTGTTTGGTATGAATTTTTATTTTTTTTTATAAAAATTACTTTTGAAAAATATTTTCCTGAATAGAATTTAAAACATCGCCAATTAAGTAAATAGGGAATGTAGAATAAGAGAATAATATTTCCTCGAGGGCATGCTCTCTCCTCTCCTCTCCTCTTCTCTTTCGATTGTCGATAACCACCGTAAATGGTACTAAAACCTAGTGAACTATTTCATGGAATACAAACTTTACGTTTTACAATGAAGGAAGATGAAGAATCTGCGATATATATATATATATATATATATATATATATATATATATATATTAATTTCACTTTGTAATAACCTTGTGATATAACACTTATTCTTAAATTATTTAATTCTAGGTTGTTTTTGTTCCTCAACACCCAATTTGTTCCATTATTATTATTTTTGGTTAACAAGATATTATATTAATTACTTAATATGAGCATTACATAGTAGTGATAACGCTGGATGTCTACTAATAGGGAGAGGAGAGGTATTAATAATATTACGATTACAATTATCTAATATAAAAGAAGTGTATGATATAACCTAATAAAAAAAGTACATATTTTGTCTATCTTTAATTTATTCGATACAAACATTGATGAGACTCTCCAACACATTAGCTCCTTCACTTGCTAATGCGTGGGGGCGGGGGGGGGGGGGGTCCAAATTTCGAAAATTATAATTTTAAATGTCTAAATAATTTATACAAGAAAAAAAAAATACAATTATTGAGAAAAGAAAAATTCAAAGAAATCTTTCTTTTAAAGCTTAAATGTAGACTTCACACGATTCATATCCACTTATCATTTGTTTTCATTTGTCAAGAAGTTGATGTGAACACAATCAACATTGGTTGTTGTGTATAACATAAAAGGTCAATTTTGTCTTTAAAAAAAGTCATATTTTGCTGCAATAATTAAGTATATTATATAATTTTTAATTATATTTTTGAATGAGAAGTAAGTATACCTACTAGATTAGATTATCTGCCTTTTGACACATCCTATAGGTGGGTTGGTGAAAGAATCTTTCATCACACCTCATCAAGTTTCCACAAGCAATAACAACAAATAAAAATAAAAATAAAATAAAAATTCCTAGGCTTTTTTTTGTGACTTTAATTTTTATCTTTGATGTTTAGATTTATCAAAAGTTCTATTGAAACCAAAAATTATTTAAATTACTTTTCCCCTATTCATTTGAATGCTTAATAAGGACAATTAGGGTTCATTTTTTTGTTTAAACATTAGAAATTTGGAATTTATGGAGTTGTTTAATTTGTAAATGTATAAAAAATCCTTAATTTGTCTCAGGCAGGTAGTAAAATCAGAAATTCCGTTAAGAATATTTAAGATTTAATATATACGACTATATATATAAAAATAATTTTTTAACCTATATTATTCATATAATTATTTTGTATATAATTTTTTTTAATAAAAACTATATGTGGCTATGTCATTGTCTTTGGCACTGTTCTAATCATTGTCAACTCTAAATATCAAGATCATTCAAAAACTTTCTCATTTAAAATCAAGAAAAAATAAAACTTAATTGTCAAATCAATAGAAATCGAGTTATTTTAAGTGTACAAATATATAGCGTGCCTATTTTATTTTTCTATGTGTGCAAATATCCGAATATACTTTGTCACAATTCTATTTTCTAAGTAATACAAGTTGTAATACGTGGCATGTTATATATTGATTTAATTTTGGGGTATATATATATATTTGGATTATAAAATTGTTATTTTGAATTAATTCTTATACGTCTCTGAAAATCACATTGTTTGAATTTTGAGTTATTGAGTTCATCTAGGATTGGATAGGGATAGTAATATCAATTAATTAATAATTGGAGTTGTAGGTGCAAATTAATATTAACCAAGTGAAAATTATCTTCTCAAAAGAACTCCCATTACAACAAAAGAGACATTTATTGATAATAATTTTTTCTTAAATTTTGTTGTAAAAATATTTAGCCGTAATTGAGTTATCATCAATTTATCATTGCATCTTTAGTCGCTAAATCATTTAACAATATTTATATAAAGCATGCCATTATAAATATACATATTTATTATTACAGATCAATATAATATAACGATAATTATATTATTATCGCTAATTCTTTATTTTTGGAGTGTTTCTGACTACTAACTAGTTACTTCAAGTCCAATTAATTGTCATAATAATTGTAGACTTTCATTGTCAAGAAAAGAAACTATATTAATTAAGATTATATGTGTCAAAAGAAATGTCAGTTCAAATTTAATACAAGGATGTAGTTTTGGATACTTCAGAATGATTCATTTCACTTGGTCTATATATGTGATAATAAATTAGTATTAATTAAGCACAAAAGTGACAAATGTCATTTAATTTTGTGTAAATTATTGACATTGTTGAGAATACTTGGTTGATAAAGGAATTTAGGTCAAGATAGGTAAGAACAAATTGTGTTATGTTTTTCATGATGTGTAAGGTGTCACAAATTTTTCTTGCACATCTTGAAATACATTTATTAGTGCTTGACCAAAATTATGACTCTATTGACCTTAAATTACTTGTCATGTTTCGCTTCTCCTTACCACTAAAAGGTGGGTCAAAATTAGGATAAAATCGATTAAATTCAAGGAACAATTGATCTTGTATGTTGGTTTTGGCTTTCATCGGTTTTAATAAGCCAACGGATAGGACAAACAATTCTACCACTCAATCATACATGTTCTTTACGTTAATGAAATATTTTTATCATTTTTATTTATGCTTTTCAATTATAATTTTGCACTTCAAAAATCGACCTTGTACGTTTTTTATTTATAAAAATAATAATAAAAAACTAAGGGATACAATCTTTTTCTTTGAAAATAATCTTAAAAATTATTTTTTTTGCGTGAAAAAATTTCCTATGTTCGTTCATCGAATTTTTTGAAAGTCTTGTTTCATGAGTCAAATTATTTGAATTTTGAGCAATATTTTTAAATGTATTTTTAATATATGATATAAAAAAAATTGCAACTTATAATACAGTTTATGTAGTTTTTGAACACCTAATTTTTGTTTTAAATATTCAATTAATTTAAATTAATTTAACATAAAAAGTTAGTCAAGTTATCTCTTAGCAAAATATGACAACTGTTTTTAGACGGAGGGAGTAATTATTTGTCCATCCGTTCACTTAATTGTGTGTTATAGTTATTATTTGCAGAGCCAAATGGTGCTATCTTTGATAATATATTTTTAAAAAATATTTTAAATTATTAACTGTGGTGACTCATGTACTTTGGTTAGTATTTTTCATGTAATTTTTATAAAAATAAAAAAATAAAAAAAGAACGTTATATATACGAATTCACATAAAAAATTAGTTAATATGACCCATATACTTTGAATCAGGTCACACAAATTGAAATATTTGTTTTCAAGGGACAGAATTACTTTATTTAGTATGTTTATAACTTATTAAATTTTATATTTTATTTAAAGATAAGAAACTTATCCATGTTTTAATTTTTGTAGGAAAAAATGGTCAAATTAATTATTCTAAAATGGAAAATTTACGTAGCCGATTATTAACCAAAAATGAAAACAGAGGAAAAGTATTATTTATTGTGTTTTTTTTCCATTAGTAATACTAATATTTTCATTTATTTGTGGAAATAAAAAGATTACAAGACCATCACAAAGTCCTCCTGAATTGAACACCACCACCAAAAAATTGTAATTTAACCTTGCAAAGACTTATTTATCTTTATGATTTATGCACTATTTTAGACAAATTTCACATTGATCAAATATAAAAGATATATTAGATATTCAAAGAAATTTATTTAAAAATTGCACAAAAATATTTTTTATCTATTAAGTATGGTTTTTATATTGAATATGTTGTTATCACTATTTTATCGATTATAATTCAGCGTTATTATTATTGGACTTCAATCATCACTTTCGACACCCAACTACTTTAATTGCACAAATAGCAATCCAACATCGATAATTATAACAACCGTGAATTATCACTATGATCAATCACTTACGTAGCTGACCACTAACACCATCAATCAACTTAGGTGGCGGAGCCACCTATACTTGAGGAATGTTAACTAATACTCTTTTATCAGAAAATTATAGTATGTAGCTAGGTAAATTTATATATGTATATTTATATCACCCCTTTGCTTCTTTTCAGATCTACCTCTCTTTATTTTGATATCTTCGTAATGAAAATTCTAACTTGCGATTGACCGCATGCATTACTAACTACTTTCACCTTTAGCTATCTCTACCAACCTGTCTAACCTGACTTGACTTTTTGACACATGTAGCACAATTTTCACTCAAACTTATTAACTATTAAAAATAACCTACTTTATTCAAACTTAAATTATAAAGATATGAAGTTACATAGAAATTTTATCAACCTCATTTATTGATCACTCCAAATATTGGTTTAACTGTTAAAGATATAATACATGAACATGATTCATAACTTGACTTCATTTGGTAACATAACTATGATCTTTTATTTTGGATGTGCACAAATAGACATTTAAACTTATATAAAATTGAACAAATAGATATATTTATCCTACATGACATCCTACATAGAAATTTTGTATCCTATGTGGCGTCCGATGAGTATTAAGTCACGTAGGACACGTGTGTCTACTTGTTCAATTTTATACAAATTTAAGTGTCTACTTATGCACACCCAAAGTTGAATGACATAAATATCAACAGAAACCGAGTTAACATGTTTAAATGTATTATAGTATCCTACTCTATTCAAACTTTAATTTCAATAGGGGTCATTATATTTTTTGACCACTTCAAAATGGATATTTAATGGGGGTAGTTGGAACTTAGGATTAAAGGACAAAATAGATGAATTAGTATTAACTAAGTTAGGTGACTCGTACCTTTTTTTTTTTTACTAAAAGAATTAGGAGTACGATTAAGTTAATTAATTAATTAGTGTCCTAGTGGATTTTATTTTATATTTTGTTGTTTGAAATAAATACCTCATGACATAAGGGTTTGGGATTGCATATTATTAGATTAATTGTGATAAATGATTGGCTTAATGGGTGGATATTGTAGTTTATTTATGTCTAAATGTTAGGTAGTGGGAACCATCAAGTGATGAAAATCTAATACTAAGTCTAAAGGGAAGCATTTTTTTTTATAATCTAAATTACTCTGGTTAAAAGAATAGAAATTATATTTTATCTCTTCATAATTTTTAGTTCACATATATAATTTTTCATTATCTATATTTGTAGTATATCGAGTATATATTGATGAATACAAACATTTATGGTTAGTTAATTAAGTGAATGTGATTTATTTTAATCATCTGTCTAAAAGTTATTAAGATTTCACTCCAAACATTAAAACCTGATGTCTTTTATTTATAAAGAGTCTTAAATAAGTGAATTTAATGTTAACAGTTGGAACGGTAACAATGAAATTAACTTATTAAAAAATAGATGATTATTTTTTACGTTTCGTGAATAATCGGGACATTGAAGATCCAATTAATTAATATCATAGTGGTTGTACACTTGCCTTTTGAAGAAAGAAATTAAACATATCCCTTTTAATCAAGCACAAAAAGTGACAAATGTCATTAACTAGTGTACCATATATATTGTATGAATACAAATGTTTATGGTTAACTATTTAGAGTAAAACCTCTTTAAATTAATATAGGCGGGATCATGAAATATTATTATTTTATAGAGGTATTATTTAATCGATACAGAATGTTTCGACACCGAAAAAATTGTTCAAGGATGAAATTTCAAGGAATTTGAAAGAATCCACTTGTGAAAACGTCATTCATAAACTTGAGATCATGATTAATGATCTCGATTACCGCAATAAAATGGACGTTAATAACCTAATGGATAGGTGAAAATGATACATGTTCATAGGTCCAGAGCTTGGAATAAATTGTGGATATCATTGGAAAAACAATGTTGATGATAAAGTTGAAGATGATACAATACCTTTGGAACTAGTTACGCATAAAGAAACACTTGCATCTAGAACTCTTCACAATTTTATGGTGCAATTAGAAAAGACAACACCCAAACTTTTGGATGCAATAATAAGAAAAGTTAGAGATGAGCTTCAATTAGTTTTAAACTTTAGCAAAAAAATAGAACATAATAGAATCATATTTCACTAAATTTGCTTAGATCTATTTGTACTTTTAAAGAATTATTATATTAATGGGACCCCATATATTTGTATAGGGGTCTTCTGAAAGTATATTATCTTATTGAAATGAGTGATTTTTTTCATTGGTCCAAGTCGGGACCGGAGAAAATTATTATCTTAGAGAGATTATTAATTAATCGAGTATTAATTTAGTGAGATTTTATTGTAATTCTAACTTTCTGCATGCTTAAAATCATATTAAAGAATATTTTGATACATTTTACATATCTTTAATTAGTTTAAGACCATAAGATTTAAATTAATTTTTTTACTTTCTTAAATTTTATGTCAAATCAAACCAGATAAATAAATTGAAACGCAAGAAGTTCTGAAAAAATAACTCATAATTTATGTTATGACCCAAGGTAATTATTCTCCATCATGAGATCATTAATTAATATGTGGTACTTTTTAAGAAGTTACATAGAAATTATTTTTTATTACCCTAATTACTGTTATTTTTCTTCTTCCAAATTTTATTTATATTTATTGACCACGTCAATAAGGATATCTATCTAATGGGGGTGGTTGGAATCTTGAGAAGTGATTAGAAAAACAATGTTGATTAATTAAAAATAATAATTGGGATTACGATTTTGTTTAGAACTTTGTCTAAGTCTTAATGGATTATATTCTTTTTCTTAATTGTTTGAAATAAATGACACCTGAGATAAAGGATTTTGGATATAATAAATAATTAGATTATGAAAATGATTGAGCTTGGTCGGATATTGTACATTATTACTATTATTGATTAGGTAATGGCAACCATCAACTAATTAAAATAAAATATTAAATGTCAAGACCAAGTTCTAATTTCTAAGCATGTTGTCATCATGAATTGGCATTTCACTTTTGACTTGGGAACATATTGCTTGTTCAAAGGTTCATATTGGATTTGGTAGGTAGGAAAATTAATTAAAGAAATTAAATTGAAAAGGATTAAAAAAAATATATGTGCGGAGTCAGTATTGGAGATCCGACTAAATTATGATTGCGCACTGCTTGGCTCATTCTGGAGATGACGCTCCCGGTTGAATTTCATACTCAGGGGGCTCGTACCTGAGACTATGATTAAGGATGGAGAAGTCCCACCAGTATACCATAACTCATATTGGTTGTTTTTATTTGTCTTGTTATGGTGGATACTAGATAGAGTTATATCTGGAATTTGTTTCTACCGACAGGTAACAAACATTTATGAAAATTAGTTGAGATGTACGGAAGATATGAAGAATATTTTGTGTAACATTTATAACATCAACGCTTGAGTCAATGGCCCTGCTTTGCTCTACTACTATTTAAAAGTTAAAGAAATTAAAAGGATTTTTTTTAGGGCTATTGATTTATTGAACTTTAATTATATGCAAAAATCATTGTCATATACACACACTTTAATTTCTTTTTAAATTTCTTATTTACTTTTGAATATTTTATATTGGGATAGAGTCTGCAAACTGGCAAATGAGAAGTATTATAAAGTGAATTTATAAGGTCTTTGGTAATAGTAGAATGTGGAATAATTTTAGAAGCTCAGTTGGTTATTAATATAAATTTTTTTCTTATAGGTGAGGGTTCGTTTTCTCATCTTCTTTTCTTTCCCTTTCCTTAACCCCCACTCCCCCCCCCCCCCTTTTAAATAAATAAATAATGGTAATATTGGAATGATGTGCGGTAAAATTAGCTTATAAGAATATGACTCATTCAATCTGTTTAAGTTTGAATGAATTAATAATCGCTCATTTATTGACTTAGCCTAGTTTGGCTCATCTAATTCAACGGATTATACCTATGAGAAATTTTAACAAAAAATATTTTGTTTTTTGTTTGTTTGTTATGTTATATATAGTCATAATGAAGAAAAACGTCACTCCTAATCGAAATCTTACTCCTTAATTATGCATAGTGAAATTAATTATGACTATGTTCTAACCTATGTCATATCAAGCTTTATGTTGTCGAGCAACCTACATCAATAGATGTGTGATACACTAGTTAATTTTTCTATTTTCTTATTAAGATCGAAGATATTTGAAACTTTCTCCCTTATAATTGATCTAGCGTCAAGCTTACAATAACTCTATTTAAATGGAGAGAGAATCGAAAATAATCTTATAATCCCAATTAGATTAATAATCAAATGAAAACTTGAAATTTATTCTCAAAATATTATTATATGCATCAAACCATGTACTTTACAAGGTATTGATTTATGTGGCATAGTAATACATTATATCTAGAATACAATTTTTTTTTGTGTATGTGAATAAAAAATAAAGTCATAAAGAGTTGTAATATGTAGACAAACTCTATGGTAGAAGCCCTTCATCACCTTCTAAGCAATAATGTAATCAATTTTGTGATAAGAGCAAGCACAATTTTGAGCACCAATATCACTAGCAACACAAGGTGCACTAATTCTTCCATCTTGATACCATTTTTTCCTTTGTTGAAGTAAATCAGTAATGAAACCATCAAGAGTTTCTCTAGTTATGCCTGGCATAACAATAACATGTGCCATATCTCTCACACAAGATAGTTGCCAACGACGAACGAATTCATGGTCACGAGGCCTCTCGAGGACAACTATGATGCTAAGCTCATTCAACATCACACTAATTCCTGCTTTCTGAAGACGGTCTTTTAAGTATATGGCATTGTCAAGACATCTCTTAACGTCTTTCTGAAAGCCAATTTGACCTTTAGCACTTAGACTGTACCATAAGAAGATCGGAGTCAAACCATTCCGACTTCCAGAAATTGTAGCATCCACAGAAGCAATGTATTCAACTCTTCTTGAAAGGTTGTTAATGTAACTTTTCCTTGTTATTTGAACTCCACAAGGCATTGGACATCCCAAAAACTTGTGACCAGAAATTGTCACACTTCCAATTGGCTTCTTGAAAGTAATCATCTGTTATTAAAAAATATAATCATAAATATTAGAGTTATTTTTATGTTAAGCTAATATACTCTAAGAAAAAAAAAACTTACATTTTTAATAAAAGGAATAATAAGTCCATTTAGTGCTGCATCACAATGAATATAAAATTGATCTTGTGTATAGCCACAATCTTCAAGTGTTTGAAGAATAACATCAAGATCATCAATAGCTCCTTTAAAAGTAGAACCTATAATTAAAACAAATAATTATTAGAAAATGTTAACACAATAATAATTATTTTTTTATTAAAAGGAAGGTATTAAAATATTTACCAATTGTAACATTAATTATTGCTGGTTTTCCCTTGTTTTGAAGTAATTTAGATTTTAAATCAGAATAATCCATTTCTCCATTTATTGATGCATTAATATTTTCAAAATCCATTCTATACATCATTGCTGCTTTAGCCACTGAGTAATGAGAGTCTTTTGATGCATATAAAATTCCATCTGAAAATAATTCTCTCCTACAAGAAAATAAAAGTTAATTAAAAATTAACTCTCGAGAATCGAAACATCAGAAACTTAGTCAAAATTGATACTTACCCAACCAAAATGCCATGTAAATTTCCTTCAGTACCACCATTTGTAACATAACCCCAATATTGATCTCTTTCAATTTCCCATAAATCAGCAAACCAATTTAAAACAGCCACTTCAAAATCTTTTGAATGAAAATCCACAGTATTTTGAAGAAATGGATCACCACAATTATTTAAATGAAATTGCAAAAGTGGGGCTAAATTAGCATAGTGCTCATAACATATGTTCACTGGATAACCTGCAAAAGAAAAAATAAATAAATAATTTCAACAACTCAACATTTACAAATTCATACAAACAAACAAAATATAATGTATAGTTGTCGATTGAGTCAGTCCGTTTTGACAGCTTCAGTCAAAAATACAAAATTGCTCGCGATAGCAATTTTGTCCCTTCCCTTTTGAAAATTTTGAAAAGTATACCCCCTTTAATATCTATGTATACGAATACACAGCTACTCAAAATTTACCAAAAGAAGAAATTGTCAACATATAGACTAAAGACAAGTCTTGCGTGTCAACTTTGTCATCAATTTACTAAAAATAGATATTATAAATTACAAATATAAATATTTCTTTTAACTTTATTAGGAATTTAAACATGTAATAGCGTGTTAACTAATATAAAAGACTAATGAATAATATAAACATTCTTTATACTATCAGTGTATATAACTTAAAACTCGATGATAATTACCGATATGATAGTTGATACGTTGGGTAAGTGTATCAATATAATTCATCAATGTACAATCCAAAGTAGGTCCATCATTTTTGCCTGGCTCAGTCACTGAAAGATTCAAGTTTTTTCTTGGTGTTGTAGGTGTTGATGAGATCTTAAGTCTCATCATTTCACCAAAATCACCATTTACAATTAATCCAGCTAATCCTCTTGGAGTGATTACTGATGGCTCAAAATCCTATAAAATATCACAAACGAGAAAAATAAATAAAGTTTAGATGTATACATGCAATTATGCAAATAACTAAAATATGATAAAAGAATCAAAGACGGAGGTGAGGGAAGCCTTATGAGTCACTGAAACGGTAATAGAAGCGAAAACCAAAGCAGAAAGAAATAAGGGTTGAAGTTTAGACAGCTCAGAAGAAATTCTACGATAAAAGTTTTGTAATATGTAAGAATTATACCTTCTCAAATGATAAACTTCCCATTCTTGGAGCTAAAGATTTTTTTTGTTAGTTTTAGAATGGAAAATCAGGTTTGGATATAATTATGTATAATATTCTAGGAATATATATAGGTACAAAAGATTGTGGGTTTGGGCACCAACCACAACTCACTTTTATTTTTTGTTTTCTTATTTCCTCACATTTTCCTATTTGTTTCCTTCTTTGTGTTGTTTTCCCACTTACATATAAAATTTATTTAAATTAAAAATATGTTTGCACAAAGTATAACTCTTTGACTCCGTGTTACAAAGACTACTCAAACTTTGGCAAAATGTTAGGTGAGAATGGTAAAATACAATTCAAAGATTCATGCACGTACAAGTGTTTCTAAACTTAGAGCTTGTAAACAACCATACCATATTAAGTGAAATTTTATAAGTCAGGTCTGGTAAGTGTGAAGTATAAGTAGAGTCGCAAACCTTATCTCTATCTTATGTGAGGTAAAAGGGCTATTTTTTATAGACCCTTGACTCAAGAAAAAACTCAAGCTCGTAAGTAATTCATTTTGTGTTTGTTATAATAGTTTTATCAATTTCAACAACTATAAATTATATGGAATTTGACACGTTATTAGTATACCATTATTTGACAAGTGGTTTCTAAAATTCAAAGATTCATGCACAAGTTTTTTCTAAACTTAGGCCTCTTAAATATCAATAATATATCCAGTGAAATCTTATAAGTTAGGTTTGGTAAGTGTGAGGTATAGGTAGAGTCACAGACCTTTTCTTACGTGAGGTAAGATTAAAACTTCTTTCCGATACATCCTTGACACAAGAAAAAACTTGAGCTTGTAAATAATTCATTTTGTGTTTGTTATAATAGTTTTTATCAATTTTCAACAACTATAAATTATATGGAATTGGACACGTTATTAGTATACCATTATTTGACAAGTGGTTTCCAAACTTAGACCTCGATAACAATAACATATTTCGTGAGATCTCATTACTAGGTCTGGAGTGGGTAAGGTACACGGATCGTCGCAAACCTTAGCTTATGCTTATTTTGTGTGATATTGAGAGCTATTTTCGATAAATTTTTTACTCAAGAAAAAACTCGAACTCGAACATGTAAATAATTAATTTTATGTTTGTTTTAGTTTTATCAATTTTCAACAACTATAAATTATATGGAAATTTGACACGAAGGATAAAAACATTTTTTTTTCTTGCCTTTTTGATGTATCACAAGTTTCACAACTACTATGTCCACTTAATAACGGCCATCTGCCACTAATATTTTTACATTTTTCAATATTTATCGATGCAAAAATATTTAGCGATAATTAAGTTAATATCAGAGTTATTAAAGTCTTTAGCGATATTTAGATAAAATATTGATTAGAAATATTTATATTTATCGTTATCGCTACATATAATACAACGACAATTATGTTATTACTGTCAAATATGTTATTTATTATAGTGATGTTCACGCTAATCATATAATAAGATTTAATTACTTTTCTGAAATATGGACTGTGTATAAGTATGTATACTATTCATATCAACACAAAATCATACTTGACTTCAACTGGTATCGAATGGAGTCTCGATTGCCCCCATGAGTATTTAGAACCCGTTTTAATCATAAATTTCAAAAAAATATTTAAAAATTTATAATTAAACGCTAGCTTAACATCACAATGGACATTTATTTAAGCACCAAACCAATACAATTTTTAAGTAATATTATTGTTATGACCCTTTTTACCATTTCTTCTTTTAATACACAAATAAACTATATCCCAATTGCTTATCATACAGGACTAATATTAGTTACTTTCAATCAGATTTTAGGAAACATTTAATTAATTATTAGTACTTGATGATTGTCCATTTAAGTAAAAATTGTGCTTATATGAATTTTTTTCTTCTTCAAAAATAAAGTATTATTGTTTTGTGGACCGTTTGAGTGTTACATAATGTATTTCTAGATCATAGAAAATATCAAAATTAATAAAAGTCACTCAAGACCAAGTAAAGATTGAAAACTCATGGAATAATTAATGTGAAATTAATTACATGTCTTGAACTTATTCAAACGAATTAGGTACTTTTTAAATTGAACAATAACGTAAGTAATAAAAAATATTAAAATTATTGCCTCAGCACTCTATTTTTTTTTTTTTTAACACAAAGTTGGAGAGGAAAAAAGAACTTCTATATATACGACTAAATTTGTTCTCCATAATCGCGTTTCGTGTTTATATCAAAATCAATTAATATACGATCTGTATTTTTTACATAAACTTTTATGGCATTTACATACGATTAATAATATACATTCTTACCAAATCAAATCATTTACCTATAGTAAATTTGAATGATTTGATATAAATATTCGATACAAATAAACATTTATCGAAAATTTGGGAGGAGGAAGACATGTAAATTTTTAGGAGTTCAGTGCAATTTCTTCAAGACTTTCATAGACTAATTATATTTTAAAAAATTGGCTGCACCATTGTGTGGTCCTAGCACTATGATATTTCTTGGTCTAAATCGTATGTAGACTGTCCTGTTTTAGTAAAAGTCACGTTTAAGTTCTAGTTTATGGGACACCGTTTGATTTGATATAAAATTTAAATAACAAAAAAAAACTTTTATAATTTATGGTCTAGAATACTTCTTGACTATTTGTGTGACTATAAATATACATAATTTCATTAAGAATAAAAAGAAAATTTTAAAGTTAAATTATTTTCAATTATAAAAATATGACCTTTTTTTAGAGACATATTATAAAGAAAAATGTTTTACGTAAATTGAAATCGAAAAATAATTGTTTCCTCCCTCCTTATTTTTTTGTCAATATTGCGGTTATAGTGAAATACAACTGACAAAGGAAATAAAGGTAGGTATAGTTCGGACAAATTTGAAGTTAAAACTTTTAGTATTCTTAGTTTGAATTTTCGTATTATACATTTCAGATATAACATTTGAAAATATTCAATTTATTTGAATTAGACCTTTTGTTCGAAATGTGTGTTTGGTAAGGAAATCATTTTCTGAAAATATCTTATAGTTTTCTCATATTTTGTTAGCTTAAATATTTTAGAAAATATTTTCCAGATGAACTTATTAATTACCTTCTAATTAGAGGAAAATGACTTCCTGATGTAAAGTAATGAAACTATTGAAACAAAAATCCCTTTCAATCTCATCCCCTAACCCTGATCTAGGATCCAAAATTCGACTCTCGATCCAAGATCTGACTCATTATCCCCACACGTGAACTAACTCTTGACCACAAATCGGGACCCAATTAATCCCAACTCTCGAACCCCAACCCGGAATTCGAAGTCAACCGGCAGGAACTATACTTTTGACCCCAAACTTGACTTAAGACTTAGTATCAGACTCTCGATATTGGACTCGACTCTCGATTTCCAAAACTAGACTCAAAACTTGACTCCCGACCTAGACTCGACTCGACCTTAGCCCAAGACATGACACTCGATCGACCTCGACTGGGTACCAGATATACTACCCTAACCTTACTACTGACTTTTAACCTTGACTCAAGACCTAACCTCCTCACAAACTCGAAACACGACCTTGCCCTATCCCCAATCCCAACTTATGGGTAATATCAAGTCCTGGTTTAGGGCTGAAATTTTTATATCCTTGTTTGGAATCAGTTTCGGGGATAGATCTTGAGTCACCGTTGGATCTCAGGTCATGGTTGGATCGTTTGTTGGCGCCTAAGTTAGGGTTAGACCAAGGTCAGGTCGAGGTTAAGGTTGTGTCCTTAGTCATGTCGGGTCTCGAATTGGAATCAAGACAAGAGTTTGGTTTCATATTAAAAGATGGGTCCAGGCTATACATAAATGCTTTTGGAATAATATTTCTATCTTACACGTGAACATTGCGGTACCATCACTCCACCAGGAATAGACAAAATCATGTGACACCTTATGGTACCACTACTCCACAGGGTCCACTTGGATAGATCATGGTCACCAAGCACCCTCTTAAAATACTTGGATATTAATGCACCAATAGAAAAAGTGGCCCCAAAGGAAAATAGAATTACTCTCAACTTAGATCTAAAAGCCATTGTCAAAATGAAAAAAGTTGTTCCGAATGGGAATCAAGTACCTAACTTTTGGTGCAAAAACCACATGTGATACTCATGCACCCAAATCTCTTTCATTGTTATACCACTAGTAGGAACAACAATTTTTATTATCGCAAATTAATCAGAAATTTATGTTATAAAATATGATTCTTTTTTTTATTCATTTTCCATAGAATCAGATTATAGGAAAAATGTATGGTGTAAAACAAATTCTCACTAAAATACTAGAAAGCTTCCTGATTTTTTAGTGTGAAAACACTACTATTTTTTCTTGACTCACAAATTCAATCAAAATATCCATAGAAATTATTATTGAACATTTTACTGTGAAAAACTTTAATAGAAAAATAGTGATATTATAGTAATGTACGGGTTGCAATCTTGATCTACGATTATCGAAAAAATCTAGACGGACGAATTTTATAGCTAAATTGAAACTATGATATATATCCTTATTTAACAACATATTATGTAAAACTATTATCATCTATGAGCAATTTATTCACGGATTAACGAAGAAATTCATAGTTAAATTTAATTTTTGTTGTGGTTCGGTTTTTACTTTGTTAGTTATAGTTACTTTGGCGCAAAATTTACAATAATATACCTAGTGTAATATCATAAATTGGAGCCAGGAAAGAATAGCTTGTACATAGACCTTAAGGTAAATTTAATTAAAAAAAAGATTTTTGAAATTTTTATTGTAAATATGTCATAATATTTATATATATAATTTTTAAAATTTATAGTCTGATATTTGTGTGACTATAAACATATCTCATTAAGAATTATAAGTTCTAGTGTGCTACCATGTACCAACCCATATTGCAAAGTTTATCCTACAATGTATCGTTCTCTTAATTATGTTTAATGCATTAATTCAACTTATTATTATGCTAGGCGGCATCTAGTTTAAGAGAATAATTCCTTTTTGATTTGGTAATCATTATCTTGGCTAGAATAAATCTATTATTATACTAGATTACTAGTGATTTATGTTTGACAATTTGATGAAAGAAAGTTAGTTAGTACTTGAAAAAGGATCTTCCCAAAAATAATAATTATCATGTCAAAATTCTACCAATTATATGTATTGTTTGACATTATTATGATAAAGACTAATTAAAGATACTATTGAGCTTTGGGTGGGTGGGTAAATTATATAATTCCATGATTGAAATTTTAGGTTATCTTACATGATTTTTTTAAAGTTGAAAATATATCAATTATTTTTTTAAGTGAGATCTCAAATAAATATTTTACATAATTTTCTTTTGTTCATATAAATAATTCATAAAAACAATAAGCCACCATTAATATAGATATATCTGAAATCTTCAAATACTCGATAGTTCCTCTATTCAATCCTTTTCTTTCTACGCGGTCTAAATGAATTATCTAAAGGAATCTCTTATAGGACAACAGCCATGCATGAACAAATTTTTTAATTAAATTAACTATGCCATTTGCAATAATTAATTTATAAGCTTTTGATTAATGAATACAAATCCTTTACCATTTAAACAAGATCACCTAGTTAATTAAATTACATTGTTTATAAAATTTGGGAGTGGGTAATCATATTCATGTCTTATAAACTACAAAATCAAATATATTAATTTAAAAAGTAGAGTCTATACAAATGTAATTGTCCTAAATAGTGTAACTACTAGGTTTTTGGATATCCACCATCACCTTTTGTCTAATTAGATTTTTTTTCATTTTGGTTTCTATTCGGTATTCAGAGTCCGCTTGGAGCTCGGATTAAATTCAGATCGGCGATCACGCGCGACAAGGCCTATTCGGGGTGGCGCTTCCAACAAGATTTCTATCAAATTCAGAGCTCGAACACGAAACCTTTGGTTAAGGATAAAACAGTCCTGTCACTGCACCCAACTCATGTTGGTGGCTAATTAATTAGATATATACGTTGAATTTCATTATTTAAAATCAATAATATTATTATAAAACTAGCACTAGCATTGCAATAACTTAAGTATATATTCAGTCGGCTAAGCACTTTAATTTGTTCAAAAATCGACCAATTTCACACACAAAAAAATCATAATAGAAAATTAAAGTTGTTTGTTGTCAAAAAATAAATATTTATATTGAAGTTGTTTTTGTTGACGCAGCAGAATAACTTAATTAGAGACATATATTAATGAACTTTTTAAGTTTTAATCATTTGTCCTACGTACATTTTAATATTTTTGTTGATAAATACTTGAATTAAGATAACCTGTTTACATCATATCTTTCCGTAAAATCTACTAACATAAACTATTTTGTGCACTAAATTACTTCAATATTTATTTTAGTCTAATGGTATATATAAATGCATTACCACAATTAATTTATCAATTGAGCAATAACAAGAAATAATAATAAATTATTTAATAGGGGGTTAGCTTGGATATTTTTTTCTAACTATATTGTGACTTCATTAATGTGAAAGCATGACGACATTATGCTTTTATTTTTCCTTTAATTTAGACACTGATATTTGATTTTTATTTTATATAATAATAGAAAAATTTGGCTATGGAGTTGGTAGCTATACAATGGCCATTAACTTTGTCAAGAATTGTAATATATATATATATATATATATATATATATATATAGACTTTTTGGAATCGTGGCTGTTCTTGGAGACTAAAGGGCAGCATTGAAGGTAATGTGGGGTTCCCTTGGGTTTGTTCGGTACAGAGAAAAATATTTTTCAAGAAATTCTTTAATTTCTTACGAATGAAAAAAACGTTTATAAGTAACATATCTCTTCCCACCTTCACTCCCACTCATAGCCACAATCTTGAGCACCCCACAGTACTACCCTCCACTCTAAGGGTGAAGTCTGATCCAAAATTCTGTCCATTAAATATTACGTCGTATATCTAAGCCTAAATTATATTTTCTATGTCTATATATTAGATGTTGAATTCTCTTGACGAAAATTCTGATTCCATCATTTCTCAAACCATAATGTGTTTGCCTAGAATAATCACAATAATTTAAAATGCTTTTTATTTTTTACTTATTTATTAAAAATATTATAAATAAATAAAAAAACTCAGTTATTTTCAAAAAATAAATAAATTCTTTCCTACCTAACACAATCTCCAAGTCTACTTTTTCATCCCCACCATTTCTTCTTCTGGTCGGTGATTAAAGAACAAAAATTGATCAAACGTATACGCAATAAGATTGAATTAATATAATTTTTGAATTAATGGAATTTTTTTATTATGGATTGGAGGGAAAGTGTGACAAAACAGCTTTCCTCCCTTTTTTGGTTTCTATCCGATGTTCAGTATTCATATTGAATCCCACTTAAATCTGGATTTACGCCAAAAAGTCCCACAATGGGGATAAAGTGCTTCCTAATAAAGGCGACTTTGTATTAAGAGGAACTCAAACCCAAAACGTTTGATTAAGAATGAAGAAGTACCTATCACTCCACTATAACTCTCGTCGGTAGTTTTCCTTTCCCTTGTTTGATCATATATTAAATACTATAGACTAACTACTTTCTATATTATTTTATGGGATTAAAAATAAGCCATTTTTTTGTTTTCTTATCTTGACACAAGTGGCGTACGCAGAATTTTACGCAAATGATATTAATTTATTCTAATAATTGACTTTGAAACTTGCATTGTAACTAAAATCATAGGATGTATGCATATACTATATATGCGTTTAGCTAAATGACACTCTTTATTAAAGAATGGCCCAATCATCACTCCCTTTGTATCATTTTTATTAGTATTGGGTTTAAAAGTAAGTTGAGTTATGTAAGAATATAAGTAATATAAATATTATTTATATCTTAATACATAAATATGGAAAAAGATAATAAAATATTTTACTTAATTACTAATATTTTTTTAAGGAATATGTAAAAAACAAAACAAAATACGAAGTAATTTGAGATGATGGAGCATTGCATTATCAATAACAATAATATATTTAGTATAATTCTAAAAATGGAATTGGAGAAAAATAGAGTGTATACAAATCTTATATTATATTATCTTATGCTAAATTTTATTTTAAGATTAATTCTTCTTATACTCAGATCGTTTAGTTGAGAACGAATTATCCTGGGATAAATTATTTTATCATTTAAATGGGATAACTTATTTCACTACTAAGATATAAATAATGAGATAAATAATTCCATAACTAGGGCATCTCCAACCCTAATCTCTATTTTACTCTCCAAATATAGAGTTCTCTATTTTTTCAGACAACCAACTTCAACCCAATTCTCTATTTTACTCTCTAAAAATGAATCTTTTTCTCTCTCCTCAATATTATATTATTATTTCTATTTCATTATTATTTTCTTATTTCATGATACACATCCTTTATTTCCTTTTTTCCAAATAATCACTTTATATAATATTCATGTAATATAAAAATTTATTTTTTCAAATTCATTACTTAATATAAAATTATATTTTTCCTAAATTTATAAATAACATAAATTGCAAGTTAATATTATATAATTTACAAATTAATGGACAATTCAAATAAAAGTGAAATTATTAGTGAAATATAATTACATAAATACTCTACTTTCAAGATTATTACATTGCTCTCATAAATGCTCTATTAATGCATTATGGAGTTCAAAATGAACATTTTTATCCTTAATCATTTTATGTCTAGCTAAAGATTGTTCAAATCGGAGATTTTCATTAAACAAGAACTACTACGAATAATTGAAAAAAGAAATCAACAAGCACAACCGCAATCACAACTACACTAATTATGAAGATCATACACTATTTTTTTCCGAATATTGTTAAATCTGAAAAATGACCTACCGGATTACTAAATTATCGTTGTGATAAAATTATTGTGTTATGTATTGTTATCTTGTATTTAAATTATTATGTCATGTATTGTATTTTTAAATTAAAATTTTCATCTTATCATTTTAATTTTGTGCATTCTTCATAGTGAAAATAATAATGATATCAATCTATATTAAAGTGACAAAAAGTAAAAAAAATTGAAACATTATTAATTCGGGATGAAAGTAGTATATATTTAATAATATATATATTTAAAGTGTTATATTGCATTTAAAATGAATTATTAATATTAGAGATATAATTAATGGTCTATATGAAAAATAATATGTTAACTATAAAATAATAGATAATAATAATAAAATAATGAAAAAGTGAAATAGAGAAGTGATTAGTAGTTCTCCAAATTTGGAGAACTACTATTCACCTCTCTATAAATGGAGAATAGAGAGTAATTTAGAGGGTGGTTGGAGCGCCCTTTCTCTATTTTACTCTCCAAATATAGAGAATGGAGAGTAAAATAGAGTGGGGTTGGAGATGGTCTAATACCTCCAACCAAATAAAGGATAAAATAATTCTACATTTTATTCTGAAATTATTATATCTTATATCTCACGCCAAATGACTCCCCCAATGTTAGTTGTCAGAAATGCAAAAAGGCAATAGGGAATAGGGAACTAGAGTGATATTTGTGAAGATGAAAAAAAGTCTAATTTTACTGCTTGATATGTATATATATAGTCAATATAAATACTTTTATTGGGGTCCAATTATGACTACATTAAGTAGGGCTAACCTTTGGGAAATTTTGACCTTTGAAAAGCAAATAATCTTTATATGCATTAATTCATTTATCACCAAATGTTGGTGAGTTAGAAGAAGTCAATCATGTTGACTAGCTTATGAGAATTAGAATCTCTAGATTTTACCCCTCCGTTTATCATTACTTGTCCACGTACTTTAATTTTGCACGTCTTGAAAAATGATTTAGAAAAATAAGTAATCAATATTGAGAATAAAATAAAGAAAAAATAATTATAATTTTTGATATGTTAAAAATGACAAATAAAAATGAAAAACCATTTTATTTAAAATATATACTTGATATTTGTATTTAATATGTTGGTGGCAACATAATTTTTCGTTGGTATGTTTGTAGTCCATGCATTTATGAGTATATTCAGCAGTTGAAGACTTCTACCTGCAGGCCAAGACCAAGAAAATATATGTTGTACTAGCTTTTTGATCGGGTTGAGTTTTGCGTCTGAAAGTTCACATTGAGGGATATATATAAGGTAAACACATTTTATTAAAACTGCATTTGTGTTTTCATTTTTTAGGACTTGATGTGATATTTATGATTAAAGATTGAAAAGTACTTGTCATCCTATCGATTAACTGTTATGATAATTTTTTATATTAAGGAATGCGATATATATATATTGTCGTATTCTTTTTATTTAATTCACTCAAAACTTTCAAATCTTGAACCCGTATTTGATCAGATACTTTCACATGTTTGATGTGAATGTAACATGTGAGCATGGGCTACATACAATAGGGGGAAAAAACAAAATTGAATGTTGAATTTATTTTAGTGACATCTTCATTGTAACAATATATGGAATTTAATTACAATTAACAATATTTGATTGTTCAACATATATGCAAATATAATTAAAAAATTGTTTTGATTTAGCTCGTGTGTCTTTTTCAAGAAAAAACAAAATTGGTCAAATTAAAATACATATTCACTTCCTTCTTGATAAAGTTTTTTGTTTGTTTGTTTGTTTATTGCTACTCTTATTTTAAAAAATAGTCAACAAATAAAAATATTTATAAAACTAACTTGACTAGGGGAATATTATTAATAAAATAATTATGAGCAATTTCTCATGGTATAGAGCTATATTTAATCTTGCCAAATTACTTAAACTATTTTTTTTTTCATTTTCATATAATTTCTAATGACTTTTTATTTTTTGGTTTTATATATTACTGGCATGGTAGCAATTGTCAAAGAAATTAGTAGTATTTAATTAATTATTCCTTCCCCCACTTAATATCTGATATTAGGTTTAACGAATTAACAACTCTTAGGATATATAAAATTTTATTTTAGTAATGGAGTATAATATTTGATTTGATTGGTTATAAAACAACAAAATCATCATGTAACTTTATTATGTAGTTTGGTAATTAGTTTTATTAAACTCCCACATTACTAGTCAGTATATGTATAAGTTATACGAGAATCTAATTATTATTTAAAGAGGATAAAGTATAAAATAAGAATGTGAGGATATGAATAAGAATAACCATTGATAGAATAAATCTTATGTTATTTACTGATTAATAATTTTTACTCAATAATCGTTTTATAATTAATTCATGCATTAGACGGGTGTGAGAGTATAACTCATAAATTTAAAATAATTTATTGTAACTCTTTTAATGAGTTTAACGAGTTACTTAAAAGATAATTATAAATAATTTTATTTAATATTATTAATTATATATTTTAGAATCAAATGTTAAGTAATCTCCTATAACAAATTAAATTACATAAATGGTATAACAATTTACTTCTTTCATTATAATTTGTTTGTCTTAGTAGTATGACTCGTCACAAAATTTAAGAAAATAAAGAAGACTTTTGAATATTATGATATTAAACTAGCCATTTAAATCTTATCATCTTAAATATATCATTCAAGATTGTTAAAATAAAAAGTTATAAAATTAAGAAAGAAATATTCATTTGTAAGAAAACTAACCAGGAAAGTACGTAAGACAAACAATTTGAAACGAATAAAGTATTACATTCCTTCTACCTATTAGATTATAAATGCCCTTAACATATTTAAATCTTATGATCTTAAGTTCATGATGTGTACTTTGTAGAACTTACCAAATTATACTTTAATCTTGTTATCTTAAGCATATTATGTAGAAAGTTATAATTAAGAAGTTGTTAAAAAAAGAAAGAGACATTCTGTATAAATAGGTGTAAAAAGAAAGCAAGACTAAAATGGAGAAAGCAATTAATTTAAGGTCACGTGTTTGATTAAAATTTAATTAAATATTATATAATTATATTGTTAATGAAAGGACAATTTTACGCCTGAAAAATAACGTTAGGGGGAAGTTTGAAGGACATTTTTAGGCATTTATAATATGTTTAGAACATTATTTTTATTTAATAGATTAAAAAAATGATAAATTTGATCTAATAATGTATTATTTATTTAATTGAAACATTTCGTATTTAGTTAATTAAAAGAATGGATATTGGACAAATATACCCTTCCTTAAGACAATAGTGCATATATATACTCCATCATCTAACAAGTGGTGCATATATATCATTATCGTTTAACAAATAATGCATATTACACTTTTCGTTAACATACCTACATTTACTAAATTAAAACAATATTTTAAAATATTTTTATTTTAATTCCAAAAATGTCAAATGTCTTTTAAAAAATATCTTATCTATCTTTTCCCCTCCAGACCCGACCAAAATACTAAAAACTCAATCCCTCTTTTATTTAATCGTTTACCATGTGACCTCTAATCATAATTTTATTTATTATACGATAAAGTATATATGTACCACTTGTTAGACGATATTTTCTTAAATCCATGTAAACTTAAAAGTCATATTTACGTGGGGCATGACATGAGCATTTTTTATGACTTTCCGTACTATATATTATTGGTAGGGTTGGTAAGTTTTTTTATGAGTCGTGTCACTCTTAATAAACAAAAGAAAAAAAATTTGAAATATTTGACTATGTATATAATATGTCCACATATTACATATTTTTTTTATGAAACATTATGTGGCTTTTTTTGGCTAAAAAATATCGTTTTCTTGGTAGGTTATGTAGCTACAATTTTTCCCTACCAAACTTTCATTCAATATATATATAAAGGTGATGATTGATGAAGAAGGTTACCGACTTACGATGGACTCAGAGTTAACAAGTTCAGTCGTACAGTGTAATGTGAATCTAAGGTTATAAAAACTTTTACCAACTTTGATAGGGTTAGGGTTGGAGCTAGCTTGATGCTAGGGGTCGTTTGAATTTATTCATAGAAAAATTATATTATTTATATATGATTTAATTTTTTTTTTGTGTTTATTAATATATGTTGGATCCCCCATTTGACTAGTTCGTGTGTTTACTTCTTTATATTTTTAGAATTTTTAATCAAACTGGCTCCGCACACTGGATAAGGTTATACAAATCACGTCTTCTTAAAATGATAATACATAAATTCCTATTTAGTCGATATAAAAAAATAATGACACATTTTTAAATTTAGTAATAATTTACCTTAAAATGTCTATTTTCCATAGTGGAATGATTTATAGTCGTAGAAATATCTATGACTTTGTTTTAGACCAACTGTTTTGATTTTTTTTAAAATTTTTTATGTCAAATCAAGTAACATAACATAAATTGAGATAGAAAATTCTATGTCAAATCAAATATTATCACATAAATTGAGACAAAAAAATAAATTAAGGACCTTTTTCTCTAACCAAAATCTTTGAAATATTTCTTAGATACTTCTAATTAATTGTATATTATAAATGTAGTAGTCCAACTTGTTATATTAATTCTCTTTAATTAATTGTATATACGTTGATAAGATGTGTTACTAGAGTTTAATAATTACTTCGATAAATATTTAACATCTCTTTTATTGGTGTGATTAATATTTGTTTAAAGCGTTATATAAATTAAACCTCTTGGATTCATTATTTTCACTAAGGTTTGTGCATTTTTGCCTAAAATTGCATGTGCTATCATATATTAGAGCCTAATTAACCATTAGTAATATTATTTGTTTTGAATTTATTACTAATTAAGTCTACATGGCTTGAACACAAATAATACTAATTAAGGCTACATGTGATTTCCATATGATTTATTATTATAATTGGCAAACCTAATTGAGCATATTGTTAAATTCCTAAAAAAGGTATTATAATTATTTTTTTAATTCACTTTTATTTGTTTATTGTCCCGTTCAGCATATTAAGAAAAAGACAATTTGTTTTCTTGTTTTATCCTTGACATCTACTACTAATTTCTCAAATTATTTCTTTAAATTTTCTAAAATATTAATAGTCATGAGTATTATAGTAAAATATGCACTTCATAGATTGTTCTCTTGAAAGAAGTACAACCATGGTAATATATGGACAGATAAAAGTAAACGGAATTTTAACATTCTTAACAAATCCCACTAATTATTAATTAAGAGTCTAAATCTAAAGCAGACAACATTATTACTTAGTTGGATTATTCTAATAAAATATTCTAACTCTTATTACTTTTAGCGTAATAAAAGTAATAAAATTTATTATAATATATAGATTTTATTTAAAATTTTTGACTCCATGTGAATTCGTGTCAAAATTTGAATATCCTACTTCAAATTTCATCTTTCTTTTTTGGAATTATAGAATCAACAGTCAAACATTATATTTCCATCCTAAAGTTTTGCTTTCATATTACTTTAACCAAAAAAAATCAATACAAATATTACAAGTTACATATTGGGATTTACAAAATATTCAACAAAGAACCAAACACTAAAACTAGTCAAGAGCTCCTTTTCTAGTCATGCTCTAATTTAATTACTTACCTTTCACACGGAGAATTAGAATTAACCTATATAAAAAATATTCTTTAGTAATCGATATTTTCCTTCGAAGGTAAAAATAATAATATTATAATTCAAATAGCGAACCAATAGTTAATTATGTAACTTTGATTGAGAGTCTTCTAATATTTGAAAAGTTGAATAAATTTGAACTTAAACTCGATATATATGTGTCAAACCTTTTTGTCGAAAATAGTTAGTGAAATTCATTTTGATATCTACAAATACAAATTTGAACGAATTTAAATGGTTCTATTAAATTTTGTATTTATACCACAAATTCATTAAGTATGTATAAATATTTAATTGTAAAATTAATAATTAACGAGTTCATACCATAAAATTTCAAATTTTAGCTCCAACTACGGAATGGGAGCAACCTAACTTGTATTCATCTTTTAACAGCTAATTAAATAAATAGATACATTGCATCATCATAATATTATTATTTTAAAGAAGTTTCAATATAGTTCCTATTCATTTCTAATTATTAGTGTGAAGAGAGAAAAAGTACTCAATTCAAAGGTTCATTAATTGTTTAAATAAATATTAAAATTATTGCTTTATGTTTGTCTGTTGACCAGTACTCGTAATCTTCATAATTAGATATTTTCCACTTCCTTTTAACAAGAACATTCTTTTTATTTGATTATGAGATTTTCCATTTTGACTTTTCTTCAAGGCTTGAGTTACAAGTTTTCATTCGGTGTTCTGGTGTTCAATATATATATTAGAGTCTGATTATATTTAAACTCGCGTTGGAAAGTCTTATATTGGGGGGAAGGGGATAAAGAGCACCCTAACGACGTTGTATCTAAAGGGACTAGAACCCAATGCTTCTGATTAAGGATGATGAAATAGTACTTACCATTTCATCAGAACTCTTATTGGTACAAGTTTTGAGTTACAAATTCAAGTTTACTAAATTTAGAATATATTATTTATATCTATCAAATAATCTTTTTACATGATAAATAGAGTTTGGGCCAAAATTGTTGAGAAATTAGAAGTTTAGTCAGAATTTAAAGTTTATGTTTTTGAAGATTCCAGTTCTTTAAGATTAACAAGTCCTAAATTAATTATACGAGAAAAATTAAGCTTCATGTCTACTTTTAAAAATATTTATACCATGTAATCTATATTTTGTGCATAAACACACGATTTAACTGATATTTGTGTATAAACATTTTGTTATACCGTTTATACAAGATTGATACTATATATATAATAATTTTCCCCCAAATATGTATATTGGGCAACGTGATGAAAATATTTTCAAAAGTGGTATATATTTGAAAATTTTCCTCAATATTTTTTTTTATATATTCAATAAATTAAATATAAATATAAAATTTGAACAAAAAATATTAAATTTAATTGATTAGAAGGTTATTTTCACTTCTAAATGAGTTTTATCGAATCCGTAATTAATGAAGCGAGTCAAATTTAAATTTTCTCCAAAGAATGATAGAGTCTCCATGTGAAATTTTGACTCTAAGCGAGATCCGCGGATACGCTAGGGGCGCAAGCTTCTCTTATCTTAATTTATGTGACACTTTTTGTTTTTCAAGAGTCAAACAATTTAAGTTTGATCAAATATTTGTGCGTGACTTTTTCAATTTTTTGAAGTGAAATTTATATATTTGTAAATTACGTAAAAAGTATTATAAGTCACAATAATTGACGATTCAAAATGATTACGGTCAAAGATAGACTTATTTGAATCTCGAAATTTATTTATTTTGACAACATTACAAGTAGGGGTTTGCACTATACGGATTTAACCGAATAATCAAACAGAATTTTTATTTGGATTGGTTTTGGATTAATAAATTACCTTGTTTGGTTTCGGATTTTAAAAAATAAAAACCGAAAAATCGAAAAAACCCGAATTATATATATATATATAATATGTTTAGGTTTAGAATTAAGTTGGAGTTAACCACTTTTGTCTCTTTTTGGTTATTGCCTTTCATGATGATTGCATTTATATTTTATGTTTGAATTACATCTATAATAGATATACTTATAAATATTGTGTTTTAAGTTTTACTTATGATTTATATTAGAAAGTATATTTAAGAGATTAAATATTATTACTTTGGTTATGTTATTAATTATTGACATAACCGAATAATCAAACCGAAAAACCGAATGCACACCCCTAACTGTACAAGTGAAGAGTTTTATGTAGCAAGTTGAACCACATAATATTGATATTTGTAGAAAAATTTGTAGTTGCTATGTATCGACTATCGAGTAATTTACTCTTATATAGCAAATTGAACCACAAAAGACATAAATTGCATTAGATAAATTCAAAGTAACAAGCTTGATTGAGAAATTATTCATAGGAAAAATCAATCTTTCATCTATCTTATTTGTTTAAAATAGTAGATGAATAAAATTGAACCTTCACTCAGTATTTTTATCTAATTTACTTTTCATGATTTGATTTTTGGTCATATTGGTTACATCACTTTATCAAAGATTCAGATATATACTACGAATTACCTATATACAATGAATACTCTTGGGATATATATATAGGTAAAAATTAAAAAATTAAAAAAATCTTATATATAAAAAGACATAAACTAAAAAATAATAATAAATGACCTACAAAATCAGTTCTCCCGTAAATATATACCTCAATCAGTTATTTGTGCACATGTGATACAACTAATGAATTCTATATCTATCTCTAACTAATAAATAATGAGTTGTCCAAATAAAAATAGAATTGTCATCACTCATCATAGTCAATAATACTTAAACATTTGAGCTTAAGGATAGCAATGGAGCGGTGCAGGTTGGGGGTGGGTTAAGCTTAACCGTAAAAAAATTAATCCATTATGTATAACAATTTTTTTCATTTTCAACCCTCTCTGCCCCGCCCCGCTAGATCCGCTCCACACGAACCCGCTCCGCATAAATTTATAATATTTTCCTTTTCTAGTTAAGTTTGATACTAAAAATAAAATTCATTTTTCATTAAGTTATATTAATTTAACACATAATGACTTAAACATTTATTTTTTAGAGGTCAATTGAGAAGCATGTAAGAAATGATATTAGTTTTGAATTTTGATTGAATAATTTTCATTTACTATCTCGAATATTTTAGCACTTTTAAAAAGAACTATCTTAAGAGATATTGCTTTATGACTCCAATTATAACAAGTAAAAAGTTAAAATTAAGTTTAAACCCGCATAAAACCGCATAGACCCACAACCTGCCCCACATTAATTTTTTTTAAAACCAATCCAACCCTCCCTGCATCCCTCCCCACCCTGCACAACCTTAAATCCACCCCACCCTGCATAGCCTTAAATCCATCCTGCCCTGTCCTGCATTCGTCCCTTTCTGTAGAGTACTAAATAACATATGAATACATAGAGTCTTTGCTTATCTTATACGTATTTTAAGCCAAGATAAATTAACTATATTGATTCCAAAATATCTCTTTTTGTGCAAATATTCACCAAATTACTTAAGCTCACTTGTTTTTTAATTCGCTATTGTACTCACTCATAACAATCAAATTTGTTGAGTAATGCCAATATTTTGCCAATAGTAAGGTTTAAGTGATGGACTGATGATGACTTGGTTGGAGTCATGATTGAACATGATGTCTGCTTGATGGGCTTGTTTGGCCTGGTAAACGCTTGATCTTAACAAGTGATATTATATTCAAGGTTATGGGTAGGATTTCCATGATGACATGATGCATTTGGCAGATGTTGGGAGGAAAATTGTTGGACAACGCCCATATCCTATGTCTATGGTGAGTCCCACGTGATGGGTCGGGAATAATCCGAATAGTAGTCATGATTGAACCTGACTCTTGCTTTAAGAGATAAAGTTGACCAAACAACACAAATTTCACTAGTTTAGTGTTTAATTAATTACGTGTCTTTTGTGAGTTTTTGAAACTACTATTCTTACCAATATTCAGTCCCAAAATACATATCTAACGCATCCAGATACATGTATCTCAGATATATTGGATCAAAATTTGATGTAATTTGTTTCGGATACACTATATCCAAGTGAATTCACATATTGTATCTGACTCTCTCGCTAGCCTCTCTCCCTCTGTCCCTCGTCTCTCTTCTTAAGTATCTGTATTTCAAAATTTATCAAATATCCATATACATGTATCTAGTATCATTCACATGTATATGAGATTTACTACTTTTATTTCCGCTTGCCGGCATTTCCATCTTTGTTGTTGAGTTTAAGAATATTTTAGTCTAGAATTTCTTTTATTAAACCTAAAACAATTAGTCTGCACAAATACATAACGGGGGACAAAATGCAAATATCCATCCCAAATTTTTTTCTTTTGTGCAAACTAGAGGTGGTTAGCTCTTGAAATTTAACTCAATCCGTTCATTTTCGATAAGCAAATTATTACCTAATCTCACTTGCTTTTTCATTGTCAATTGGAAATGAAGCATGTGAGCTAGGGCTACACAAATTAAATTAAATTATTTATTTTATTTTATTTTATTTTAGTTTGATTTCTTATTTGATGTCGAAGTTCACATTGGAGCCTTGATTAAATTCAGATTGTGTATTGCGAAACTCATTCGGTGGTGATACTCCCAACAAAATTTCTCCATATCCAAAAGTTGAACTCAAAATCTCTAATTAAGAATGAAGCCGTCTCACCACTGTATCACAACTTGTATTGATGCTACACAAACTAAATGATGTAACTAGTATTTTTCAAATTTCCACTCTATAGAGTACTTAAATTAAGCCTTTTAAAAATATACATTTGTTCAATCTCCAAAAATCTTGCATAATCATTGAAACTTTCTCTTTTATATATATATTAATCAAAATATTAATATAACAATTGAATTAATGTTAAACACGCTTATTATTCATGTCAGGCAACTAACACAGCTGGCTAAATCTATTGAAAAAGCTCTTGTATAGATTAATTAAAAATATGTAATAGAATAGACTACAACAATCTTTTTAATTACTATTATTTTGTTTTTGCTTATTGTAAAAAAAAAAAAAAGGTACTACCTAATTTTTTTGACTTGGTTCAAGATAGTGCAGTTAATTTAATTTTATCCTCATTTAGTGGAGTTATTTTTACTTAGTCTTGAGTGGCTTTTATTTGATCTTTTTCCATGATTAATAAACACATTTTGTAACTCTCAAATGGTCATATATCATCAATAATGGTGAAACTTTTTTTTTTTTTTTTTTGAAAAAAAGAACTATTCCACAAACTATTTTGACTTGAATAACTTGTTCTTTCACGCACAATTTTTTTTTTTATAATGAGAGAAAGTGGATTATTGTTACATCATCTTATGTAAATTTTTTTAATATAAAGTTAAGTTTTTTTTTAACACATTTCTAGTTACTTCTTGAGCAAGATTTAAAACTTCCTACATTTTTACTTTAATTTTCATGTAAAATTGGACAAACGTGTACACACATACATATATAGAGGGAGGGGGGAGTTTCATGTTTTAACCTTATTAGCATTAATTGCTTATTCCCTAAAATATTTGTAAGATATAATACTAAATATCAATTAATTATATGATTAGTACAATAAAATACTACTCCCTTCATTTCAAATTAATTGAATTATTGAGGTGTTTCACACCCTTTAAGAAAAGAAGATTAAGTCATAAATTAGGCTTAACTTTCCATTTTTACCCTTATTAATTATTATCAAAATTATGATTAAAATAACTAAATATTGATTAATAACTAATTCCAATACTAACTAATGAAGGATAAAATTGGAAAAACATTCTAAAAGAAGTCTTGAATATTAAACAATTAAGTTAATTTAAAAAATAAAAAATTTCTCAATAATTTAATTAATATAAAATAGAGGGAGTAATATCAATAAATATTCTTAAAGCGAAAAAATAAAAGTAAACATAAGGAGAAAATTTTTGTTGAGGGAAGTGAATAATTAGTGACAAATTGATTGTCTAGCTAAATATCATATTTAATTTGTAGTGTATATATGGGATGATGAGTCACTTTAATTTAATTATAGAGAAGCTAAAGTATGTATTTTCCCACGATAAGGGGTAAGAAATGTAGTTGTGTGGGGACGACAGATGTCAAAAATAGAGTGAATATTTTTTTTAATTTACATAATATATAATCATACATTTAAATTTTGCCTCCATTGTTAAGTAAGTATTTCAAATTTGAGAGTGTATATTTAGATACCTTAACTGACAAATAAATATTCAAACTCTTCCCTACTATGTCTCATGACATCAGACACGACATGACACATAAATTTTGATAATGTCTAGATGGTCATTTTGTAAGTTGGAGTACTGTTCAACTAACATAGTGAAGACGAGTTAAGATCTCTAAATGTATATTCACACTCAAAGTTAATTAAAGTAATGTTTAATTGTCAGTTATTATCAAATTTAAGTGTTTATCTGTGTATTATGCGCATATACTTATATCATGAAGTAAAAATTAGCTAGGAAGTAGTTGTAACTTGTATTACATCAAATCAAAAAATTATTAATATTATGTTATGAACATAGAAAAAATTGTCATTTGTAGTTGGTGAACATATGATAAAAAAAAAACCCATCATAATAACACATTAGAAAAGAATGAATTATATTTACAAACTCGAGTATATACATCACCACTTGTTGCATGAAATATTTGATTTTTTGGATTTATATTAATTCTCACCTACCAACTTATTTGGTAGACAAAGGGGCTAACAAAGTCTAACAAGTCTTTTGTACCACGCGGTCAAAAATTGGCCACAAATCATAATAATCAAGATGACTATTTTATTTTTTTATTTTTTGCAATAGTGCTCAATCACTTATTATTTGAATTTATAAAAGTGGGCAAAAAAGGAAACCAAGAGGAAAAGGTGAAGGGGAAAAGAATAAAAAGATAAAAGGTGAAAGGAAAAATAAATGAAATAAATAAATAAAATTGTGGTTGGTGCCCAAACCCACAAACTTTTAGACCTATATAATCTCAAGATATTATACATAATTCTATCACAAAATTATTTTCCATTCTAGCTAACAAATAAACTAAAAACGTAAGCTTCAAGAATGGGAAGCTTATCATTTGAGAAGGTATATAATTCTTTCAACTACATATTACTTTGCAAATTCTTTTTTTTTTTTTTTTTTTGGCTTCAAGTGGTTAATTTTTTTTGTTTTATTATTGTTTGTTAATTTATGGAATTTAATTTGTTGTCATTAATATACTTTTAGCATCTAAAAGTATATTAATATATCATATCCGTTGTTTCTCTTTGGATTTTCTTGATAACTTGAGGGTTAATCTTTTTTTTTGCTTCATCTTTATGCATGATTTCTTATTCCTTTTCTTGGAAAATCAATGGGAAAGATTGGTATACATGTCCATAAATTTCTTGTGTTGTGTGTGGAAAAATGAACCAAAAGAAAACTAATATCACTCAAAAGACTTTTTCTTTGTTTTATGATTTTTAGTCTTTTGCATGGTTCTTTAGTCCACAAAACGTGGTGGGGGTGGGTAAGTAATCCCTCTACATTTAACTAGAAGTTAACTAGAAGTTTGAGGTTCAAATCCTTGTTCGTGGAAATACAACAAACTTTTATATGATAGGGAGTAGTTGATTCACGATTTAAATTTTATGAGTTTAATTTTTAAGATTCTTAGCATCCAATCTATTATATTCTTAACGTTATATTTAATAAGTACATATAAACTTTCACTGCATGTCGAAAGTACTAGGTTCATATGAATCTGGTATCGACAAGCCGCATACACATATAATTGGACTTTCTAGTGCTAATTCGAATTAGTCAAGCCCTAAAACAGGTACTGATCGAATACCTAATAAAATTATGTTCATGTTTCTAAAGTATGGTTTCTCTTTTTTTTTTCAAGGACTTTGAGCCATCAGCTGTGACTCCAAGAGGATTGGCACCACCTGGATTAATTGTAAATGGTGATTTTAGTGAAATGATGAGACTTAAGATCTCATCTACACCTACAACACCAAGAAAAAATTTGAATCTTTCAGTGACTGAGCCAGGCAAAAATGATGGACCTAGTTTGGATTGTACATTGATGAATTATATTGATACACTTACCCAACGTATCAACTATCATATAGGTAATTATTCTTTTTTACATATTGTCAACTTATAAGTTTTATATATCGACAGTATAAAGAATATTCACACAATCATCAGGTAATTATGTACTTTTATCTATCTGTTAAAAATAACAGTCTGGTGCATAAATATTCCGCGTTTGTATAGGGTGTATTCAATAATTAAAATATATATAGAAGTGATTTTTTGATGAATGATGTAGACAGTCTGTCGTAATACAAGTATTAATGATTGCTTACACGACTCGAGTCCATAATCTATTTATTACAAAAGGATAGTGTGGTGCATAAATATTCAATGTTTATATAGGGTATGTGCAAGAGTCGCAACCCAATAGTGGCAAAATCAAGATTTTTGCTAAGGGTGTGTTCAATATTTTTGATACATACATAAAAGTAATTTTTTGATGAATATTGTAGACAATCTACTTTAATATAAATATTAATGATTGCTTACACCGCTAGAGTCCATAATCTATTGCTGACATGCAAGAAGGTTATAAAGTCTTAGGTCAATTACATCGTTCCACGATGTTGTGTTGACAGTTTCTTATATGAAAATTATTAATTTGAAAACTTGAAAATTATAATTTTAAGGCATGTTCCCTATAGCTAATTGACAAAATTACTAGTATCTCAGCAATTTGGAATTATTGACTATTTAATTCTGTCAAAAATAACAGTTGACATGGTAAAAACTTACTTGCATCGATTATTAAATTAATATGTCAACAATAATAATAACATATCTAGTATAATCCTATAAAATAGGGTCCAGGAAGAGTAGAGTATACACAGACGGTTTCTGATAGATCCTGAGCTCAAGAAAAAGAAAAAAAGGGTCAACAACAGTATAGAGAAAGAATCGAAATGAAAACAGTCACCACAAAATACAATAGACAACGTTAACCTGACAAATCATCATAAACAATAGTCATAAGTCATAACAAGTTATAACGATAATCAAAGCGTAATAAAAACTAGATATGTTAAAATATAAAGTTCCTTTACATAACTATGATTAATTTTCTTTGTTGTTCAAAAATAATTAATTATTTATTTGTTTTTATGATGATGAGTTGTTGAATTTTTAATTTTTTTTTTTTCAGGTTATCCAGTGAACATATGCTATGAGCACTATGCTAATTTAGCCCCACTTTTGCAATTCCATTTAAATAATTGTGGTGATCCATTTCTTCAAAATACTGTGGATTTTCATTCAAAAGATTTTGAAGTGGCTGTTTTAAATTGGTTTGCTGATTTATGGGAAATTGAAAGAGATCAATATTGGGGTTATGTTACAAATGGTGGTACTGAAGGAAATTTACATGGCATTTTGGTTGGGTAAGAATCAATTTTTACTAAGTTTCTAATGTTTCGATTCTCGAGAATTAATTTTAATTATTTTTTATAGTTAAATTAGATCAGATCAATTTGATTATATAAAAGTATTATATTCAAATGAAAAAAACTAGAATTTCTTCATAATGCTTTTAATTAGAATTTTTTGAGTTTTTAATTTATTTTTATTTTTTTGGTTGGTGAACAAATTTCTTGAGCTTTGAGTGAGTGGTAACCAATTTAGTACAAAAGAAAATTATAAAAAAGATTATCCTAATTTTTAAAGTTTGAGTGCGTGAGCCCAAAACACTTTCTTCAACAACTATGCAAAATTGAACACTAAGTCTATAAAAAATTATATTCAAATGAAAAAAATTATTTTGGGATCATCATAAAGTCAATATTTTTAATATAATGGCAAAAATGTCAAGAATGAGATAATATAGTTAAAGAAAACAATTAAAATAAAATTAAAAAGTGTTTCATTTTATTTTTTTGACTTGTCTAATTTATTTTTTTATATTTTCAGGAGAGAAATATTTCCAACTGGAATTTTATATGCATCAAAAGACTCTCATTATTCAGTGGCTAAAGCAGCAATGATGTATAGAATGGATTTTGAAAATATTAATGCATCAATAAATGGAGAAATGGATTATTCTGATTTAAAAGCTAAATTGCTTCAAAACAAGGGCAAACCAGCAATAATTAATGTTACAATTGGTAAATATTTTAATTAAGATATTTTCTAGTAATTATATATATAAGTTTATACATTTTCTAATAATTTTCATTTTATAAAATGTAGGTACTACTTTTAAAGGAGCTGTTGATGACCTTGATGTTATTCTTCAAACACTAGAAGAATGTGGCTATACACAAGATCAATTTTATATTCATTGTGATGCAGCACTAAATGGACTTATTATTCCTTTTATTAAAAATGTAAGTTTTTTTTTTCTTAGAGTATATTAGCTTAATATAAAAATAACTCTAACATTTATGATTATTTTTTTAATAATAGATGATTACTTTCAAGAAGCCAATTGGAAGTGTGACAATTTCTGGTCACAAGTTTTTGGGATGTCCAATGCCTTGTGGAGTTCAAATAACAAGGAAAAGTTACATTAATAACCTTTCAAGAAGAGTTGAATATATTGCTTCTGTGGATGCTACAATTTCTGGAAGTCGAAATGGTTTGACTCCGATCTTCTTATGGTACAGTCTAAGTGCTAAAGGTCAAATTGGTTTTCAAAAAGACGTTAAGAGATGTTTTGACAATGCTAAATACTTAAAAGACCGTCTTCAACAAGCAGGAATCAGTGTCATGCTGAATGAACTTAGCATTATAGTTGTCCTTGAGAGGCCTCGTGACCATGAATTCGTTCGTCGTTGGCAACTATCTTGTGTGAGAGATATGGCACATGTTATTGTTATGCCAGGCATAACTAGAGAAACTCTTGATGGTTTCATTACTGATTTGCTTCAACAAAGGAAAAAATGGTATCAAGATGGAAGAATTAGTCCTCCTTGTGTTGCTAGTGATATTGGTGCACAAAATTGTACTTGCTCTTACCACAAAATTGATTTTATTATCCCATAGAGGGCTATGAAAATCAATTATATATATTTGCTACTAAGTGTGTCTTTTTATAGACATGGCATTTTGTAATTTGTAACTTATATTATGTCTTCATTTTTTATTTATCCACTTTTACAGAAAATTGTATTCTACATGTCGTATCAGTATTGTACCACATAAAATGTACTAATGTTGTGGGAAATACATGGTTTGATAAAAATCTTATATATTATGAGTCTTTTAAGATATATAAAGCAATAAAAATGTGTGTGAAATTTAAGATATAGTGAAGTGTTAATTATTCCATAAGCTTTTTCTGCCTTACTTTCAATTACACCAATTTGCAAAACTACTTCTTGAACTTTACCATCCAACTAGAAGTAGTATAAGATGAGTCGGTATCAGTGGTGACTCATTATTTTAATGAATTATTTTTTCGAATATGAGAAGATTATGCAAACACTTAATTTTTTTAATGAATATATTTGATCGCAAAATTTGAATATATAATTCAAAGAAATCAATTAAGAAAGGATACTCTGAATTATAGAACTATAATGAGATCTTTTCATATAAGTATTTTATTTAAAGAATAATTTTTTTCCCCTAAATGGATGTCAATTTAATTAATTATGATTCCCCCCCCCCCCCCCCCCTAAATGGATGTCAATTTAATTAATTAAATACGGAATATTATATACTAATTAAAGATAGAAGTGGTCAATCCATTGACTCTCAAAATTGGCATAATTTGAGGATCTCCAATATAGTTGAAAAATTCAAATATTTTTCTCTTTCTGATAGACACATATTTAGTTGAAAAATCGAATCATTGAACCCTCCAAATATTTGAAATGTTCATCATTTCGTTTATATTAATGTTTATTTGTTAGTTGATTTACTTTTTATTTATTTTTAAAAACTTTATAATATATTTTTTGAATATTTAAAGATAACAAACAAATAATTAATTGAAGTTTGATGTTCTATGAAATGTTTGGTGAACAAACAAAATTTAAAATTTTTTTTTTAGCATTTTGCTACTTTTTATTTCTTTACGTTTGAGGATGAATGTGTGGTTTAGTAGGCAACGATGTCCTTCAGATCGTTTCTTTTCTCATATTTTACCCTCTTCATAGATGTGGTTAGTTATTTTTGACTAACGATTATTTCAAGGTGATGGGATGCATTTCAAGAAAGCTTTTTAATTTTGAAAATTAAGAACTCGTAAAGTTTGACTAAAGTCAATATTTAAAATGCATACATAGGCTTCCTCAATGCACTACCAATGTAAATCAGTGAAAACTTGGGCAATTCCACACACATATAGTATCAATACATTCTTCTAGGTCTTATTACCAATTTAAATGTGAGCTTCATATAATTTACCATTTGGCTTCCCTTCCTAGATCATATAATAGTCGAAAATATACATAGTTATACAATATATATATATAACAGTCGAGAGGGCTTTGAATTTTTTACTTTCAGATAGTATATATTCACTGTATAATAATGTATACAAAATGATATATACTGTAATTTTTTGTTTCTAAAGTAAAATAAAGAAATTTATATTCAAACATTTTAAATAAAAAATGAAAACTTGGGCAATTCCACACACATATAGTATCAATACATTCTTCTAGGTCTTATTACCAATTTAAATGTGAGCTTCATATAATTTACCATTTGGCTTCCCTTCCTAGATCATATAATAGTCGAAAATATACATAGTTATACAATATATATATATATATATATATAACAGTCAAGAGGGCTTTGAATTTTTTACTTTCAGATAGTATATATTCACTGTATAATAATGTATACAAAATGATATATACTGTAATTTTTTGTTTCTAAAGTAAAATAAAGAAATTTATATTCAAACATTTTAAATAAAAAAAATTGTTGTAGATATTTTCTTATAATTTGTATATATAATTGAACAAGTAGACACACACAAAAAAACATAACGTCAACAGCAGGGTTCGAACCTGCGCGGGCGAAGCCCAACAGATTTCAAGTCTGTCTCCTTAACCACTCGGACATATTGACATTGTTGTGTACAATTAGCAATAGTTCATATATAAATGAATATCACTCCCTCTGTTCTATTCACTTTCACTTGTTTACTTTCAATTTTACATGCTCATTAAAAAATAACGATTAATATGGGTATTTTCCTCAATATCCATTTTAATTGATGTATTGCCTTTGGATTTTGGAGAATAAATAATTTATGTTGAGGGTAAAATAAGAAATCAAGACTCGATAAAAAAATACTTTTATAACCAACACAAATTACATAATGAGGAAATGTTTCAGGGTGTGTTTGGTACGAAGAAAAATATTTGTATATCATTCAGATAAATATATAGTAGAGGAGTTGGGGTGAGGGTGGGAATGGGGGCTACAAGGGTGGATGTGAAAATGGCGTTGTTGTGTTAAAAGGATACAATTAATATGGAATGTCACTCGTAGAACTTGAAGTTGTTTTCCTCATTTTGAAGGAAATTGTTGCACATGAATTTTACTGTAAGACTTATTTATTTATTAAAGTAAAGAAATATATTCTCTCCGATTCAATTTATGTGACTGTAATTTTTTTGAATAACAATAATACATTTTTAAGCTTTCTATTTTACCCTAACAATTTTTCATAGCACAAAAAATATGATGGCCCAAAGCTTTATATTCAAGTTTCCGAAAATCTAATAGCTATTTGCTCATATATATTTGATTGTGAATCCAATTTTCATTATTGCGGTAAGAATTCATAAGCTTTAAATCATGAATTAGCCTCCGAGTCTCAGATATCCTCTTTCCACTTAATTAACAGTAACATTGAGAACAATATTCCCTTCTATAAATATCCTTATGCTGCATATGGAGAAGTATACTGCAACGGTGTGTACAACAACTACAAGCATGAAGGAAGGTGAAGCGTATTGATAACTAAAGAGTCGTTTGATGTGAGGTATAAGGTATAAGGTATAATAATCTCAGAGATATAATGCAGGTCTATTTTATCCTACATTTGGTTGAAGGTATTAGGTAGTCTTCAGATTATTTATCCCACCATTTATACCTTAATAATGGGTAAATTATCTCATATATATAATGAAATAACTTATCCTGAGATAGTTAATCCCAAAATAACTTGTTCCCTAACCAACCATTCATGAATCTATAACCCTATACGAAAAGTCTTTCAATTTCATGTCCTACCAAAGAATGACATATGCTAAAGATCCAAGTGTTCATGATGCATCTCTCTCATGAGAAAGGTTTTGGTAACTTGACATTCAACATAAAACTAGCCAAGTTATGTTGAATCTTCAAAAGGAAGTAGAAAGATTTGGTAGAAAATAGTGGAACACTTTTGCTCAAAATTAGGAGCCCTTTTTGGTTAAAAAAATATATATTTAAATAGTGTAGTGAAATCGTTAAGAAGTACTAATTTTTTCTTCTTCTAATTTAAAGAAAAATAATTTCGATTACATAGGCTATTGATGCCATATGATAAAACTTTAGAGCAAACAATACAAATTTCACTAATTTAGGGCCTAGTTACGTACCAAATACATGTATCTTCAATATATGAGGTCAAAACTTAGTGTAATTTACTTGAGATACACTTTATTCAAGTGGATTCACATGTATCTGAGATACACTGGCTTAGGATACACAGACTCTCTTGCTTCCCAGCTCTTTCCCTCTCTCGCTCGCATCTCCCTCTCCATGCATCTCTCCTTATGTATATATATTTTTTAGAGTGTATCATATATGTATCTAGATGTATCTGACTTGAAATCTGGTATTAAATTATTAATTAGTGAGACTACATGTAACTATTTCAAACTATAGGGAGAGTAATGTTTCGTAGTTATGTAGTTTTTCCCAAAAAAAGAAAAAAAAGGTATGCCAATTATTGCACAAAATTATCATACCATACCAACTTCTCAATATTGATTTTTTAATTTGTCAAATAGAAAATAAAGTTCATCCGGGCCTCAACCCATTTAAATTCACATAAAACTTGGAAGAAATGACTATAGTTTGGGCTTAATTAGAGATGCATAGGTATCATTTGCTTAACTATGATTTATAACTACATGTTGAGGGAGGAAAGAGGCGAGAGAGACTAGCTAGGACAGGGAGGAGAGAGACAAACGATATTTGACAGAGATCGATGTGAGAGAGGCGAGAGAGAGGTTGAATACATATTGTATTTGTTTTATCATGTTGTATCACAAATACAATTGATATAACTAATTTGTATCAATGAATACAATTGTATTAAAAACTATTGTGTTTAGCTACATGTTGGGTGGAGAGAGGAGAGCCAAATTGAGAGAGAGAGAGAGAGGTCATATAAGATGAACAAGCAAGATACTCATGTTCTACGTTACAAATCAGTTTGAGTGTATCTTACGCGAATTGTCATATAAGATGCCACGTAGAACGTGTATGTCTATTTGTTCAAGTTTAAGTGTCTACTTGTGTACACTTAAAATTGAAAGAAATATATACCCCAGTTAAGACCAAGTTAAACAATATGTTTATGTGTTGTGCATTTTCGTTAAGTTGCATACTATTTGAAATCACATTCGTACCTTATCCTATAGAAGCACACAAGTCCTCAACTTGAGGCACACCAAAAAGCAGAGACAATAAAGTTTAAGCACATATGGCACGAAAAGAAGACGGTAAAATATAATTATTATGGCCCTACAATAGATACTTTTATTACACACATGGTTTTATTTTTTACACACTTAGAATAACTCGTTAAGAATGCATATGTAAAAAATAAAAATAAAAATTATAGGTAGGACTTTATGGAATTGAATATTTAATGGGCTCAAAAAATAATTTGGAAATGCGATTTTTAATCTCATAATTTTGAATTCCATGTCCATCTCCATGCTGGTAAATGGTTTGTCCAGTTCTTGCAATATTTATTGCACATTCAATGAGTGATTTTGAGAATAATGAATTATCATGTTGAGATATGTTGAGCAATTTCCATGTCTCTTTTATCAAATAATTGATGTGTTTTCTTGCCTCTTTTTCAGAGGCACCCTTATGATCATTCATGTAACATTGAATTGATTTGGGAACGTCACCTCTTTCCATTTCATCCTGAAATAAAGAATAATAAATTATAGGTTACTATTCATAATATAATAGAATTGGTTGCTTCAATAAATAAGGTAAACAACTATTATTGATCTATAATATACACTACTCCTTCTGTCCTACTCCACTATAACAAAAACAATTTTTAGCGGTAATAAATATACATATTAAAAAAGAGTGATAAAGCATTTATCATCATTAATTAATTGACATTGGATCTATTGTTGGTATAGGCTTTAGAGTTTAGGGACATTTACAAAGAGTGTTAAATGCCACTAAAAATACATTTTTAATGGCAATTAAGTTATTGTCGTTAATTAATCACCACTAAAAATCATTTTTGATGTAGTGTTCCTTCTGTCTCTATTTATTTATTCATTTTTTACTTGACACGCCTATTAAGAAAATTATAAATGACAGTGAATTTACCATTTTACCCCTATTAATTGATAGAATTCCAAAATCAATTTACTTATTAAAGAGGTTCTACCTTTTTTCAAAAATATTAATTCTATAAATAAATTGAGGATATAATAGGTAAAAAGAAACATTGTCTTTTTTTGATTTGTCAAAAAATGGTAAGTAAAAAGTCAAAATTGGACAAGTAAAAAGGGGACAAAGGGAGTACTTGTTTACTTTTATTTGTCTAATATTTTAAAAATAAAATACATTTTCACTTTTATTTATTGGAAAAGACGATTGTTATTTTCCATGATTTACACTTAGCATTAATTACTTATTTTCCAAATTATTTTTTAAAACATCAATTAGTATGAATATTATGATAAAATATTCATATCAATCATTGTTTTTTAATAGACATAAATATGCCTTTTAACTTGGCCTTGGCTTATGTTTATACCCTTCATTGAGTGTGCATAAGTAGCATTTATCTTATATAAAGTTGAACAAATAGACACACACATCCTACGTGACATCCTACATGACAATTTGCACTTTACGTGATCATGTACATGCACGTAAGTCTCATGTGTTTACTTTATCAACTTTATACAAGCTTAAATATCTACTTATGCACATTCAAAGTTGGAGAGTATATATGTAAAATGAGGCTAAGTTTAAAAAATACATTTATATATTATACCTAAAAAAATAAACCAGAAATATTTTGAGACGGAAAGAATATATGTAAGGGTCAAAAACATACCATTGATGTGGCCAAATCATCAGCAAGACGAATAATTGTAGCAGAACAACGAATTATGTGAGGATACTTGCTTAAGGATTCTATTGCCTCTTTGGTAATTGGATTTGTGACACAAAAGAATACATTAATTACTATCACAGGAATTCCAATTGACATCCATGCATTATCCATGTATTCTTCAAGACTTGGAGTATATCCATTGTAGTACCATTTTGCTTCTCTTAATAAAGCTTTGCACAAATCTGCCCACTAATTAATAACATGGATGCATGTATCAAATATATATGTATATAGAGAGAGAAGAGAATAAGGGCAAATTTATTCCTTAACTTTGCGATTTAAAGCGAATTAATATATTCCTCGTTGAAGAAGTGATGTATATGTCACTACTAAAAATTCATTATTTTCTTACTGAAATATGTTTAGTGGTTATTCTAACAGATATTTTGATAGAGTCAGTGAGTATTGAAAAAATAGTACTCCTATAGTCTCAATTCATGTATGTTGTTTGACTTGGCACAAAGTTTAAAATAGAATGAATAATTATTGACTTGTGGTTTAAAACAAGTCATCTCATTAAGGATAAAACGAATATTTTAAAAGAATTTGTAACTAATTATAGAAATGTGTCGTTCATTTTAGGAATAACTAAAAAGAAAAGTGTCACATAAAGTTGACAGAGGGATCAATAGTGTTTTAACAAAAAAAATTGAGAATAAGCTTCCAAGTATTTTAATGGGAATATGTTTCCAATTCTGCATTTTCCTAGTGAACTAGTTCGATGAGAATAGGGTTGAAAAATCATGTTTTGTAACACAATTTTTTCATTGATTCACGATAGAAAATTTAGCCTCTTTGTTTCTAGTCATGTATACCTTTGTTGTCTAACAACGGATAAATATGCATCATTTGTTAGACAACAAGTATATCTACACCACTTTTTTAACAAAGAATATATTCGCTCTAAATCGCAAAATTAACGGGTATATTTGCTTCATTTTCCCGATAGACAAATTAGAGATTAAAACAAGTTTTTATTACTGATTTTGTAAGGTCGGGTATGATGTTGATCCCTTGCTCTTTGAGAACTTCGTAAGCAATTTCGGTGATACTGTTGAAGAGTGCAAGGTAACATACTTTCATATAATTTGGAAGTTGATCCATTGCTTTTACATCCATTCTGAATGTAACCAACCACAACCACAACCACAAACCACATTTTACTTGATAATCGAAAATTTTGATGTGACGGTGTTCAAATTTCGAGATAAATGTGTTTTTCTTCGATCATTATTTAAATATTTTGAATTGTTACTTATTGTGATGACATGTAGTAATTTTTACGTAGTTTCTAAATATATAATAAATTTAGTGTGAACAATCAAAAACACATCTAAGGTACTATATATCAACAGTTTATTTTTCATATTATCGTTCAGGTATGAAAATTGAACAATTGATAGTTGAGATGTGTTTTGATGAATGGCATAATACATAAATATGTCTTTTAACTTAACTTCAGCTGACATCTATGCCCTCCAACTTTGAGTGTGCACAAGTAGACACTTAAATTTGTATAAAATTGATCAAATAGACACATTCATCCTACAACGTCCTACAAGACAATTTTGTGTCCTATGTGGCGTCCTACTACGGATATTATGTCACATAGGACGTGTGTGTCTACTTGTTCAATTTTATACAAGTTTAAGTGTCTACTTGTGTACACCCAAAGTTGGAGGGCATAGCAACCAGCTGAAGCCAAGTTAAAAGGCATATTTATGTATTATATCTTTGGTAAATAGTAGGCAGAAAACTCACACACCTGATAGTTTAGATACGAAACTCAAATAACCGAAATATTTTAGATGTGTTTTTGATCCTTCACTCTAAATTTTATTTCAAAAATATGTAAATTCACAATCAAAATTAAGAAGTTTGACTCTTAACATTCACACCTGATAGTTAAGATACGAAACTCAAATAACCGAAATATTTTAAATGTGTTTTTGATCCTTCACTCTAAATTTTATTTCAAAAATATGTAAATTCACAATCAAAATTAAGAAGTTTGACTCTTAACATAGCACGTTTTTAATTACCTTGTTTCTAAATAAACAAAAGATAAAAGTTACAGACCTTTCAACAACATCAGTGAAGAGTTCCAACTCATCAAGTGTACCATAGACATCATAAATATCATCTATGAGAGTACCTAAAGCAGCCACCTTGGCCAACATTCTTCTACTGTTACTGTATTGAGGCTCAAACATTGTCCCCACTATCCAAAAGAAAGCTTCAACAATTCTATCCCTTGCAAATGGCAAATTTTCTGCCAGGGATGAGCTCTTCCACCACCTTAATTAATAACATGAAAAAATTTGGAGATGAATCTAGCTTCAAGAAAATTAAAGGTTGCAAAAGCAATAAAATTGTATGTACAAATTGGATCATAGAAAATTTTGTTTTAACTCTGACTTTGGGTGTGCACAAGTAGACATTCAAACTTGTATAAAGTTGAACAAGTAGACATATGGGTCTTACGTGACATAATATACGTAGGACACAAATTGCAATGTAGGATGTCATGTAGGATGTCATGTAGGAAATTTGTGTCTATTTGTTCAACTTTATACAAATTTAAGTGTCTATTTGTACACACTTAAAGTGTACAAATATTACATATCTCACCTTGATAGATATCTTAAATCTTGTTGGTGTGTTGCTTGAACAATGTTGAAGTCCAACTTAGCAAGCTCAAGCAAAAGAGGATTAGAAATTGGCATTTTCTCATAAATGTTTAGGTACCAACTTGTCTCAACTCTCAACATCATGCAATGCAAAGGAAGCTCCAATGCATGGCGGACTAATGCTTCAATAATAGTCACATAATTGTCTTCATGACCATGTTTATTATTATTCAAATAAGTCTTTAGATGTGACTCCAATAAAGTAGTGGTTTCATGAGTATCCATCGAAAGAAATGAAGCTTCATATAATTGTAATAAACCTTTTGTGTCGTTGCAAAAACTTTGATGTTTCAAATTGCCATTCTCATCCTTGAAATTGCCCAACATGTCTAATCATAAGATAACAAGAAATTAATGTCAATTGTCAGAGCATGTATGTAGTGCTTCCTTTATTTCAATTTGGTCTACTTCTTTTGTTCTTCTTCTTTTTTTTATAGCTAATTTAGTCTCTTTCCTTTTTACAACTCTTTAATTATAACTTTCAGTGTGACATGTTTAAGACTATAAAAATTAATCAATTTTTTTCTTTAATACTCCATCTGTTCAATAATAGTTGTCCACTATTAAGTTGGAACATCCCTTAAGAAACTATAAATAGAAGGGTGATTTTACTATATCACCCTTTGAATATAATAAATACAATGTATTGAAAAATGTAATAGGCAAATGACTATAATTAATAATAAGGATAAATTAGGAACTAAGTGTAAAATTATTCATGGATTTCATAAAGTGGACAAGTATTGTTGGTCATCTATTTTTAGTATTGTGGACAAGCATTGTTGGACGGAGGACGTACTTTCTTAAATTCTGTGTCAAATCAAAACAAGACAAACAAATTAAAATGGAGGAAACATAAAGAAGCAATTGGGTGGCTTTAAGGACAAATAAAAAAAGTAAGTGTCTTAAGATCCCAATATTCAAGGGGATTATTTTTAAAAAATAATATGGTTATAAGTTTCTTTAAAAAAAAAAGATAATGGTAAAATAAATATTTAAACTATCAAAGTTTTGCGAGTTTTATTTGTAACTATCACTTGTTCCTTTTTATAAATATTTTTCTTGAAAAACAAAATAAAGCTCTCTCAATAAAATTTTGACTTTAGACCACCGATAATATCGAGCCGCTTAAAATAAGCTAGCACACACCTTGATCCTTCAACCATCACCATCAAATTCTTCTTCATTTCCTTCATTAGTTCGTTAAAACGCTTCATATACTCCTCTTCCTATACAACACATGTACAAATGCTCAGTATATACTTCATCTGGTTTTGATTTGATGCCGAGTATTAAAAAATAAAGTTAACTTTTGAATTTTATGATTTTTAACTAAAGATACATAAAATATAATTAATATATCAAAATGTCATTTAATCTTGTTGTCTTAAATATATATTACTCGAAATAAAGGTTTTTCTCATCGTGAATCAGTGGGAAATTGTGCTATTGAGCATGATTTTCCCACTCATTTCTCATCAAACCAGTTCATTAGATAAATGCATAATGAGAAATAAATTCTAACTGAATTATAGCGAGAAGCTTCCTAATTTTTTCATATAAGAACATTACCATTTTTTTTCTTTTTCTCACTAATCCAATCAAAATACTTGCGAAGACAACCACTGAACATTTTTCAATAGGAAAAATAGTCATTTTTTAGTAGTGATATCATGTGAAAAAATGAAATTAAAAGAGTAGTCAAAGAGGAAAGAGACATTCCTTCTAAAACAAATATAAAACAAGCAAACTAAGAAAGCAAATTAAAATGGACAAAATATATATACCACATAATCATTGTGAATGGATTGAATATACTGAAAATCCCACATGGGAGGTTTGTAATTCCCAGAACGCCTAGTATGATTTTGAGGGATTGTAGAAAGATTGGCTTTTGATATAACTAGTGAAGGTTTTCTTAGACAGAAAGAGGAAAAAATGTTGGTAGTAATAGGTGGAGATATGGCCATAGGTATTATTAGCATCCCCATATTGGTTGATGCCTTTTGGATTCCCAACAAGTAACTATATATATAAATAGATTCTCCCAAGCACACACCACTAACTTTTTAAGGGGAAAATTAAAAGTTGTATACTCCTAGTAAGGGAAAATATTTAGTATAAAGTACAGAAATCACATGTATTTAGGAGCTAATTATATTTTATTTCAGAAGTTTTTTCAATTACAAAAATCTCAATTTTTAATTGCTCTCAGATACACTCCTTGGATGTCCGAAACATTGCAACTGATACATTACTTAAGATTTTGTTGTGTAGGATACATTGGTCTCTACTTTGTTGTGGCGTTAGATACATTGCTCTGTTGTCGGATACATAACGATTCATAATGGGAGGGATGTATTCAAGAGAGGATAGAGATGTATCTGAGAGGAGATAGAGATGTATCCAAGAGGGGATTTTTGTAATTTTTTAAATGGTAGATAATTTTAGAGATTATAATATCTTAAGTTGTGTATTTATGTAATTTTTTTCAAATATTTATGCCACACAATTTAATATAAAAATATTATATTTTGGTTAGCTTATATTTGTGTATATACTATTATATATATATTTTTATACAAGGTTAACACGTTATTGTTTAGTAAAAAAAAATTAAATTTATATGAGGTTAAGGATACACATTTTTTATTTAACTACTTGTTAAATTCAATTATTAGCCGGTGATTATCGTGAGATTAGCAAGTAAGAAATGAAGTTAAATATATATTTTTTAAAATGAAATTTACATTATTTAAAAATAATTCAAAAAAAATTACCAAATTTGGATATTAAATGCCAACTAAATGCTTTTAGTTATATGTATCTAGACTATTTTTTAAACCGATGGAATCTATAGGCCGTCTCAAGAAATTGATATCAATTTTCACCTAGACATTTCAATTTGGTTTTGCTCATTTAAACACTCATGGTAGGATTCTATTGTCATTTTGATGTTTTTTTCACAATCAACAAACATAATAATTAGAATAGTGTAATACGCTCGATAATGACATGACAAATAACTAATTAAATGATTACACGTGACATTTTATAATTAAGTAAAAAAAAATTAAAATCTATTAATACTAAATAACATAAAAATAATGTTCTAAAAAATAGCTTATACCCTCCCCTTATCTGATCTTTTTCTTCACACTACATAAAAAATTATCTTTAGTGGCAATTAATTAACGACAATAGCTTAATTGTACCTAAATATGTATTTTTAGCGGCAATTACTACTCTTTGTATATGTCTCAAAGCCTTTAGCGACACTGGATCAGTGAATATAATAACACTTAACTAATACCAGTAAAAATTTTAGGACTCTTTTTTAATGTGTCTATTTAGTGCCGCTACAACAGCATCACACCCAAAAATCTCTTTTTCAGAAAGAACCTCCCCACCCCCTCCATAACGTTGTCCCATACCTCTAAATTTTCTCTATTTCTATAAGTAAAAATTCATTTGCCAAAGAAGTATAACTATTACTCTCTCTCCATTTCTATTTAAATGTCATTATTTTAAATTTCACCTCCATATCTCATCTTATGCGATATAATTATTTTCGTATCAAATAAAAAAAAAAAAAATTAATTCAGATCTTATAAGCTAGTATATTACTAATGCAATATAATAATTTTCTCCCTTTTTTCCTAATTGATTTTTACACTTCCAAACTTTATTTTAAAAATCAAACTCCTCCGATTATATTTATGTGTGTCGGTGTCCCTACATCAACAATCAAACATCTTAATTAGTACGGTATGATATGTCTTTAATTTCTGACATTGTATCTCCCAAGTTATATAAAAAGTAATTAATTCAAAATTTAGAAGCTATTAGCATGTATTGTCTTTATATGTACAAGGTGTCCCTACATTAACAATTACATATGTAAAACAATTATATGGTACCTACATATTAATTAACATCGTTTATGTTGTTTAAATGAAAATACATTTATAAAAGATATAATACATAAATGTGCCCTTTAATTTAGTTTCAGTTGACATTTATACCCTCGAACTTTGAGAGTGCACAAAATAGTATAAAATATGGGTAATGCTAAATGGCCAAAATATTTGGCCAGAAATTTAAAAAGTCTATAATATCTTTTTTATAAAATAAATTGATCTTTTTCCTATTTTTTAATTAAAAAATATTAAAGTTAAAAGGGTATATACGTTTATTGAAATTGGCTATAGGTTGATTAATTCAAGGTGAAAAATGGATACTCGTTTGTTGAAATTGGTTACTGATCAATTAATACAAGGTGGAAAAATTAGAGAGTAGAGTGAGGTATATTATAGGCTATATAAAGAAAATAGGTTTTGAAGAAATGTGAGCGATATTTTTAGTGGGGTGGAAAATAAAAAAAAAATATTATTTCTTTTGAGTGTGCAGTGGTTGTTATGTGTCATGATCTTTTGAAAATTACTTTTGAAATATTCTAACTCTAAAATTAATTAAGAAAAAATATACTTAGAAAGAGTCACTACATAATTATTTGAAGAAATTAAATTTAGAAAAAGAAAAAGTTAATTTAAAAAGTCTCTAACAAATAAATCTTTTAAAAATTTAGAGAAATTGAATAAGAGGTTCATATTTTCATTTTGAGAAGGTTTTAGCATTTAAAATGTCTTTTATCATGTGGTTATATATACATCGATTTAACTAAAAATATTTAACAAACATTGAATAATAATTTAAAGTAAGGTAAAAACATTTCTTAGGTCAATAAGAAAAAAAGTTAACTTGAAACAATCTAACTATTTTTGAACAATCTAGCTTACTTAAAAAAAATTCATTAGATGAAAAGCATTTGAAATAAATCAACATAATACAAAATTGGTTCATCTTTAGAAAATTAAATTAAAGTTAGAACTAATATCATCAAATAAACAAAATAAGATAGAGATAAATGTCTAAGTTTAACAAATGTCCAAAATGTAAAGAAAAAAAAATATGGAGTCTAATGGACTCGATCCAAGGAGTTCATGGAAGGAACAAGGAAGATAAGATGATAAGGATTAGAGTATAATAAGCTAAGTGGTCGTTGGGTACAAAGATTAATAATGCATTAATTAGTAACGTATGTATTCGTAATGCAGAGATTATTTTTGTATCAAGCGTTTGGTTCATTGCTTCCCACTTAATTTTGTATTCGGTTTAAAACTCTACAAAAAGCTTCTTTCCAATTATATTCTTGAATTATTATGAGATTTTATATTTCCTATGATTGGATTAAGGTAGATAACTATCGGACAATATTATTTTTTTGTGGCCTTCTAACTAGCTAAGAGAAGAATAATGTTATCGTTATGTTTGTTATTTTTTCACTTGATTTATTTGTGGGTAAATAATTGTCATCTTAATAAATTGACCACCCACAAATGTCAATTTTCAATTTAAAAAAGATAAATAATTTATTTTTAAAAGCGAAAAGATGATAAACAATAGTAAAATCGAATAAACCATCTACGTTTACACATAAAATTTGCAAGTTATAGTTTTAATATGTGTGCAATTTAATAAATTGTTGAAAATACAAAAAAAAATCAGGAACCCCCCCCCCCCCCCCCCGCCCACACACACACACAATTAATAATACAATCAAATAAATAATACATTCAATTAAGATCGCAAACGTTATGTGGTCATATATTTGTCTTTTCAATTAGTAAATGTTAAGCAAATCACATTTTAAATATTGTATTGGATTTATTTAACAACAAACAACTCTCTCTCAATAACAAAATTCGTAAGCTAATTTATGTAAATAAATTTACCAGTGCAAGTATAAAACATAAAATCAAGAAAATAAACAAAATGATTAAAAAGATTTGAGGGGTATTTTTGTGTTCATTTTTAATCTCATGATATTAGATCATATGTATTACTAATACCACAAAATGTAAGATCTTAGTTATGCACCCTATAATATCAAATAAAGTGTATAACTAATATTAGTTATACATAGGACCAAAATTCCTATCAAACATAATACTAAATAATATCAATAGACTTTCTTCTAATACACTCCACCAAATACCTCAAAATCTCGCTCGCCTCTCTCCCATCTCGCTCACCACTCTCCCATGTTATCAGTATCTCAGATACATAAGAATTTCAGATACATACAAATACATATATCTAGTGTGTGTCTAGTGTGAATCACATATATCTGAAATGCATTCGAATCAACTCCCCTCCCTCCCCAATCTCACTCGCCTCTCTCCTTATTTTTGTGTATTTGTATATATATAAGCGTATGATACGTTGAAAACTTCTCATTAATAGTAAAATACGTAATATTTTAATAGTATAGATAAATAATATATATCATAGTAAAATATGTCTAATTATAATATGTACTAAAGAGTCGTAGACACAATAAATTGAAATGACTATAACTTGAGCTTACGTACGGAAAAAAAGAAGCAAATGTCTTTAGATTTAATTGTAAACGGTAGTAATTTACATTGTTGCTATGTGAGTTGATTGTTAGTAATCCTAGTTAGGAATCAAGTCAGTTTTTTCTTATAAATAAAAAAGTTTTCTTCATTATAAATTAATCTTTCAAAAAAAAAAATATTCTTCTCTTTTCTCCTTATTTATTTTCTTATTCACAAAAATCATGCGTTATCGACACATGATTACTCATTACAATATACATCAATGGTGGCCCTAAACTTGTGGATGATCTAGTACTATTAGTCTCAATGGATATTATATTTGAACTTTAAAAAAATAAATAAAGGTAGGGATTTACTAGCTTATTATGTAAGCATGTCGATAGATTAGCAGAGTTTGATAAAAAGATCATAACTTTTTCATATGAACTCAAAATTCGATGATTCTTTCTGCTATGATTCCAAAATCAGGATATAGATCTAATGGTTCAATCAAAACACAATTCGAAAGGACTTATTTCTTAAATATTTTTAATTTTCAAAATTGGTTTAATCAAAACACAATTCGGAAGGACTTATTTCTTAAATATTTTTAATTTTCAAAATTAAAAAAAGAAAAAGAAAAACGTCAACAGCAGGGTTCGAACCTGCGCGGGCGAAGCCCAACAGATTTCAAGTCTGTCTCCTTAACCACTCGGACATATTGACATTGTTGTTTATAGCAATAGCAAAAATGTCTATCTAAATTAATGAATAGCACTCCTTCCGTTCACTTTCATGTGTTCACTTAAGATGTTACATGTCAGTTAAATATATTGATGATTTGATATATTGTCTTTGGATCTTGAAAAATGATTTAGAAAATAAATTATTAATGTTGAGGATAAAATAAGAAATCAAGACTCGATAAAAAAATAAAATACTTTTATGACATAATGAGGAAACTACATACTTTCAAGGTGTGTTTGGTACGAAGAAAGATATTTGTATATAATCTAGATAAATAACAGAAGAGTTGGGAGTGAGGGTGGGAAATTGGAATGAGGCTAAAAGGATGAAGGTGAAAATGACGCGTGTTGAATGGATACAATAAATATGGAATGTCACTCGTAAAACTTAAAGTCATTTTCCTCATTTTAAAGAAAATTATTCCACATGAATTTTACGGTAAGAATTATTTATTGAAGTGAAGAAATAATATTTCCTCTAACTCAATTTATGTGATCGTAATTTTTTGGAAAACAATACTATATTTTTAAGCTTTCGATTTTACCCTAACAAATTTTCATAAAACAAAAAATATTATGATCTAAACCTTTATGTACGAGTTTCTGAGAATCTAATAGCTATTCCATATAAATATTTGACTGTTAACCCAATTTTCATTGCGATAAGAATTCATAAGCTTTAAATCATGAATTCGCCTCCGAGTCTAAAATATCCTCTTTCCACTCAATTAACAGGTAACATTGAGAACCATATTCCCTTCTATAAGTATCCTTATGCTGCATATGGAGAAGTATATACACTACAATGGTGTGTACAACAACTACAAGCATGATATGCTTAAGCATGAAGGACGGTGAAGCGTATTAGTAACTAAATGTACAATCCAATGCAGCCATTCCTGAATCGATAACCCTATACGATAAGTCACATAAATTTAGACAATCAACTTCCAAGTATGAGCTTGCTTACATTGTCAGTCCTGAGGGAGGAGAAAGGTTGTGGTAACTTGAGATTCAGAGTAAATCTAGTCAAAGTTATGTTGAATCTTCAAAATAGATGGATAAGCTTTAAATGGAGCAATATGGACATTGAAGATTCATATAGCTACTTACTCCATAGCATCGCAAAATAGTGCTCATTTTTTTCTTATACAAGGTGGTGCTCGAGCTTGCTTGGCCACATCTCGATTGTTCCATTGTGTAGCTTCTAGCAACCATCAACACAAGTACTAGATAACTCTGTCCTCCAAGTTTTTGGCAGATAAGAAGAAATCACCTAATTTTTTATCTTCATCTCTTTTAGATTTGAATCATGATCTCCGAGGTTTGCACCTACTTCATTGACCAATAAACTACACCCTCAGATGCACGTATATCGCGCTTAAAACTCCATGTCAATCAAACTAGTGCATTTAAAAGTGGGGAAAATGAGTAAATGTGGGAGCTAAAAAGCCATTTTCCATGTGCAACTTCCCAAAACTCTCACACAATGGGAAGCTTCTTACTGTCAAAGTATAGTTAAAAAAGACACAAACAACACATCGAAGGCTAGTCCGCGACCTGTAATCTGGAAATATAAACACAATTACGCTCCCAAAATCAACTTGAAATACAGAGTACAGTTTCAAGATTACTAATGGTTGAATTCCATTAGTAACATTTTGTGGTCTAATCCCATTACCACCACTTTAGTATGACTTCTTTTGAATTCCATTATTAGGAATCCTAAGTCCGCCTCTGCATATAAAGCAAAGGTACCACGCCACATCGTAGACACTTGAAAACACAAACCAATATTATCAAACTACAGAACTGCAAATTATAAGCACATGGCTAATAAATTATGCCCAGAAAAAGATTAGACAACCTCAGATATTGCATACTCCAAGTTAATGTGTTTCACCGTGGCAACAAAGGAGGAAAGCGAAAAGGGAATCAAGAATAAGATATCGATAAGTTATGGAGATCACTCTCCTTAAAGAAAGATATATCAGAATTTTAGACCTTCAATGTGACTTGACCATGCCAGGAGAGTTTCTTCTTTGTAATTCTTTGGCACACACTCCATTCTTAACACGTCCCCGCCTGCTAACAGTTCTTCGTATCCTACTTCATGATGTTCCTGTAACATGAATAATTAATTAAACTTAGATAACTCTTAAAGCATTGAATATTCTAATCTTTGACATATCTTAACTGTAGTATGTTACCGAGTTGAACTTTGAGGTGAAGGCAGGACGAGCTGACTCTACTACTGCATCATAGCCACTGTTGGATCTTTCTACTTTAGGGACTTCACTCTCAGCATCGAAGTGTTCTTTTAAATGTGAAATGTTCTTTTCATTATCGTCATCGGAAGATTGGCTTTTCAATAAGTATCTACGCCTTTGCTTTAAGAATCTGAAATTAAACAAGTATGATATTAGGACATTACTCTTCTTCTGTATGTTTTGTGTGCTACTCTCAATTTTGCATTATTTTTTTGTTGTTACTGCTTTCATTTTTCTATTCCTTTTTTCAAACGGCTTTGAAATGCTTTATTTTAGCTGAGAGTCTATCAGAAACAACCTCTTTATCTCTACGAGGTAAGGGTTAGGTTAGGTTTGTGTACACTCTATCCTCCCAAGACCCCACTTATGGACTATATTGCTTAGACTCTTCAAAAATAACGATTGATGGGCGTCGGATACTCCAAAAATAGTGTACTTTTGGAGAATTCGATACGGATGCGACAACACTTTTGGATTGTCCGGGCAACATAGCGTGTGCAATAACACTAGTTATGTTGTTATTGTACTCTTCTTCTATTCTTTTTTGTCCCTTTACATCATTTAAGAGAAAAGAAAAGTATCCACAATAGGTGATACCAATTAGTTGAGATTAAGGTATGGTCATTGTATATATGCATATAGTGTGAGATACAGAGAATCTCCGATTCTTGAAAACCCCTTACGTGTCTAAAAGAAGAAATATCGAGCATTGGAATGAAACAGGCTAAAACAGAACGAAATGTTTATAGAGGATTCATATAGTAGAATCTAACTACTTTAGGATTGAGAAAATTATGATCATACAGGATTTCACCCAAAATGTTTTCTTTCTTCAGCTTTGCAGCCTGCAACTTCCTCTTCTTGGAGACAAAATCCTATACACAATTGCCACACCATCATCACACAACTAACATCCAGAATTATCAAGTTGAATACACAATTTCATCTACAGAACAGTCAATAATCACACGGGAAAAAAGCAATTCAGAATCCTAATCTAATACATGTATTATTCATGATATTACTTAATTGTTTGCTTGGTAGGATTTTTAGCCTATATATAACTAATACATGCCTATTCAATATTAAACGATGTATAACTAATGCATAGCCAAACCATAGTATTAGCGATATAAGGCTATTAATACATGGATAAGCATGGTTAAAGACAAAGCAAACCTTAATACACCTGACCAAACAGTGGATAGACATAATCCCAACATAACTAATCTCAACATTACTAATACACATAGGCGGAGCCACCTTAGGAAAAGGTAGAGGCGGACCCACACCTTTGGAGGGGGTGCACGTGCACCTACTAACTTCGAAAAAAATCATGTGTATATATATATATCTATTTTGAGAAACTGGCATAAACTAGGATTTAGTTAACAATGTACCCATGAGAAGCATAGGAGTGCCCTTGTGTTGCTGGTACAAGCTAGAAGAATCACCCAGAGACGAGGGTTCAAATCCAGCTAAAGTCCTTTTTCATTGTTTTTATTATAAGTTTAGCTTAGAGCTCAATTTTTTTTATTGTTTTTATTTTAAGCTTAGCTTAGAGCTCATATTTGAGCTAAGGTAATATTGATGCACCCGAAGTCTTCTAATCCTGGGCTTGCCTCTGGGCGAAGGGCAGTCCGGTGCACACCTTTCCTCGGAAAATTATGTGTTGTACAAAGGTAAAATGTTAGCTATTATGAATATATTTAATTTTGCATACCCTTCGTCAAATTCCTAGCTCCACCACAGCTAATACACCCTATTGAATATTATTCTTATACACTATACCGAACAACCCCTTCAAAGTAACAAATAAAAACAGCACAATAACTACCAAACTCAATTAGACAAGTTCACAATGGGGATTACTGAAAAAGGAACAAACAAGATAATCTAAAATCAAACTAATTAGGATTCACAAAAACATAAAAATCAAGAAAAGTTCAAACCTTTTGCAGTTCTAATAACTCATTTAACAGCTTTTTCTGGTTTAGCTTCTCCACCTTGGATTCTTCTTCATCAACAAAACTAATTCCATTGAAACCCTCAACAGACCTTTTCATCTCTATTCACTAGCACATACCCACCAAGGGAAAAAGCCCCAAAATTTCATGAATACTCAAACCCACATCAAAAAAATCAAATCTTTGAAGAATAGTTGGTCCATTTTATCAAGAGGGATAATGTGGATGGGGTACTTAGATAAAACCCCATATATGGAAGGGAAAAAAAGAGGGGTTAATTGTGGAAAGAGGTTGAATTGTGTGTGTGGGTGTGGTTGGAGGACATTAGAGGAAATCTTTGTTTCCTCCATCTCCATATATCTTTCCATTTGTCTTTCTCTCCTTTTATCTTTTTTTCCTTTTTCCTGTCCAACTCTTGTATTGTTTTTCTCCTCGTAAGCACAAATTTTAGATTAGGTATAAAATATATAGGAATCAGCGTGGGTTGTGGTGCATTGGTGAGAATATTTCATCTTTAGTCAAAGGTTTCGGGTTTGAGCCCTGGATATGGAGAAAATCATGTTGGGAGTGCCACCTCCGAGACCTCGGGTTCGAGCCTTGGCCTGGGTTGGAGAAAATCCTATTGGGAGTGTCACCCCCGAATGGGCTGTGCAGTGCGCGATCCTGATTTAGTTGGGGCTCCAATGTGAGCCGGACACCGGGTATATATATATATAGAGAGAAGATAATTAAAGTTACCCCAACTAGGAATGGGGATGGGTGTTTGGTTTTTTGGTTCGGTTTTATTGAAATTTTGGTTCAATTCTTTAATGTTTAGTTTTTAAGAAGCGTGCACTGAATTCTTGACCAAACTAGATCAGTTTGGTTTGATTCAGTGTTTATAAAACGGTTTCTCGATGCAAATGAGGACAAAATCAAAGTAAGACACTTAAAAATTTAAAATAATGTTTAGTAATGATGTGTCTGAGTCTCACCATGGAAAACTTATTGTGCTTAAAAAAACATATTTGTCTTTATCAAGAACATATTGTGCCTCCAAATATTGCACGCGAAAAACAAGGACGAAGATGATTTCTTTTACATGACAAAAATACATCTGGGTTCATCGGCAAAATTACATTTGGGTTCTTCTTAGGATTTAATATTTGAATTTTTCTTTTATTCTTGAATTTCGTGTCCAGTCAAATGTAGTGTTTGAAATATTCTTGATCTTCGAGGGAAAACAACCTGGCTAGGCCAAAATCTCCAATTCTTGGTTGAAATTTATCATCCAGCAGAATTCTGGATAAGGAACCTGGTGTAATGACCCTAAAGGTCATTTTTGAAAATTTTCATAAAATGACCGTTTTACCCCTCCCGATAGTTGCCCCGAGTCCTAATTGTTGTATTTTTCGAAGTTGGTTTGGAGGAAATTTTTTGGAAAGTTGAGTGTTTAAGAGTTAAAGTTTGGTTAAAAGTGCTATTTCGAGTCATTTGGAGTTTCGAGACTCGAATCGGATTTCCGTCGATTCCAGCAGTTTTAGAATGTCGAAACGGGTCTATGAGAATTTACGGAGTCGAATTTGGAGTTAAAACAAAGATTTGAGGTCCTAAGTTGCTAAAATTGTGAAATTTTGATCAAGAGTTGACTTTGGTCAACAAACGAGGTTTCGGTGCTCAAAATGGAATTCCGAGGGCACCGTTGGATTCAGGGGGTGATTCTAAGTATAGTATGAGTCTTGGTTGAATTTTTAGAGGCCCCGAGTACGTTTCGAGTTTTTGAGCCTAAAGTTAGTTTCTTGACGCCTTATCGGATACCGGGTCAAGGAGACCTCGAATTCAAATTCCGACGATTTCATTGAGTCCGAAATGTCATTTTCAAGCTAGTAGCATATTTGGTTTGTGTTCGGGAAGTGCCAAATGAGTTTTGGGTAAGTTTTTAAGCTTCTTGGATGCTTTGATACTATTTCAGCAAATTGTGGCAACTAAAGGGTTCATTATTAGTTTTAAAGGTCGAAAAATTATTCCGAAGGTTCTGAAATTTTGAGCATGAATTATAGGACTTATCTGTAACTTTTGGTGCATTTTCGCTAACCCGAGATTGGACTTTTATCGCAAATAAGAAATAATTGTTTACCGAGTAGAAATGATATTTGACTGGGCAAACGAGCATGAAATTGAGCTCCGATTGAACGAGCAGGTCCGTATCATTATTTAAGACATTTACAAAAAAGAATCGGTCATTTCACTATCGTATGAGGAAATTACGGCCTTTTTAGTGAAAGATTAACTGCTGTTTTGCTGGTGCATAACAGCCATGCACTGTTATAAAAATCTCAGACTGTGTTCATTTGGTATTTTGAGCATATCGGGAGTTCTAGAGATCGGAATGGAGTGATTCTTACGGGTTTCTTCTTGAATTAATATGAGGGTTAGTATTCAATCTTCAATTCGACATTTTCTCATAATTTCTTTATCTGATTTTTTTTCCTATCCGTAAACCTCTTGGGAAAAATTGGGGTTTTATCGATTTGGACTCCCTTTTTGATGAAAAAGGTATATTTACGATCCTTATGTTATGGGTAAACTGATTTTAACATAAAATTATTGATTCATCGATTATTTTCATCATATTAACCGCGTACAATTTGGGCTTTCCCGGTAAAGTTAAAGTTTGATAAATTGAGAATTTCAAGGTCGATCTTAACTCCGTTTTTGATGAAATTTCATATTTGAACTTATCTAAGCATGGGTAAGATGTTTTTCAAGAGATATTTCATTTTCGAGTCGGGGTTTCGGATCCGAATATTTTAGGCTTCTTCAAGAACGTAGATTTTCCTTCAAATTGAGTTTGTGAATTGATTTCAACTCCGTTTTCAAATTAGTTTTCACCATTAGCTTCCAAATACTTTAAGGATCATTTTACATCAAAAATTTCCAGATTTGGGTATCGTTTTCCGGTATGAGACTTTTGGACCGTTTTGCCCTTTTTCCCTAAATTTCTTGATTTTGGTGTCATTGGACTCGAATTGTGATTGTGAATAATTGTTTGAATAGATTATCGTGATCCAGATTCTACTCGGAAAGGAAAGGCTCAAGTCAAGTAACTTTTGGAGTTCGTTTTAAGGCAAGTGGCTTCCAAACTTTTTAAAACTCTTAGACTACGCATGACTACTTTCCTAATTGTGTTGGGGAGTAATGGGGATTGAGGATGAGTTTTATTTGTTGATTGAAATTTGTTGTAAATGAAAGATGGGGAATAAAACGAGCTAAATGTGTTATGATGTGATCGTGATATGGTTGTGATTGAGATAGGTGATGTGTAATACTATGATGTTGTTGTGATATGGTGGTGATTGAGACAGGTGATGTGTAATACTATGATGTGGTCGTGATATGGTTGTGATTGAGACATGTGATGTGTATTACTATGATGTGGCCGTGATATGGTTGTGATTGAGACAGATGATGTGTAATACTATGATGTGATCGTGATATGATTGTGATTGATGACATGTGCATATTCATTATTCATCCCATGTGTGAACTATCTGTTGCATGAGTTCTGAGACACTGATATGAGGATGGATGGATATGAGACACAGTTGAGACTAGCTCCGGCTAGAGATATATGAGATGGACTAGCTTCGGCTAGTGATTTGGATGCCGATGGGATCTGGTTTCGACGGTGATACATGGTCCATGTGTGGCCCCCATGGGTTCTGATTTGAGTATTCAGCGCGGACTGATTACATCAACATATGTGTATTGTAGGACAGACATGCATCATGACTACATGACATCATTATTGCATTTTGCATCGCATTTGTCTTATCTTTGTCTGTGATGTGTGGATTGTATCGGTTTACCCTTCTTATGTGGAATTTGATCTGCTTGCTCTTATTTGTTGATCTGAGGTTGATGAGGATATACTGTTGGTTCTGGCTGTTGAATATGATCTGTTTGGTATAGGTTGGTTGGTTTGCTGTTAGATTGAAGTTTCGGTGGTTCGGTTGGGATTGAAAGAAGTTGTTTGTAGCTGCTAGTTTTGCTTAGTTTATAGTTACTTGCGAGTACCAGTGGTTTTCGGTACTCACCCTTGCTTCTACACAATTGTGTAGGTTGACAACTCTCTCTCAGATTCGGCTTAGTATTTTCTTTAGAAGATTGAGCTTCGGGACATACTCGAGAGGTAGCGGTTCATTCCAAACGTGCCCTTGAGTTATCATTACTTTCAGTTTTGTTCTATTCGAGAACTTTACTCTGAGACTTGTATATTTTTATTCGAATTCTGTATTTAGAGGTTTGTACATGTGACAACCAAATTCTGGGTAGTGTTGAGTCTTAATTAAAGTCTTCCGCTTGTTTATTATCTTTTATTATCGTATTTCTACTTCTATATCGTTGTGGTTGGGTTAGGCTGATGTGTCCGGTGGGAAATGGACACGTGCCATCACATCCGAATTTGGGGTGTGACACCTGGTAGAGTTGTAATCTGAAGTTGTTCTTCGAGTTAGTAAAGTTGGTTGGAAATCCTACTCATCGTAGTTCTTATCTTATGAAAGTATATGTTAATTATATGATACTTTGGTAGTGTTTTGGTACACCAAAAAATATTTTTTTTAGGAAAAGAAAGTTACTTAGAAATAAGGAAAATGACTTGATTAATCAAAGTAGGGAAAACAAGTTACAAAGTGACATTGTAAGTTCATTATCTCTTCATCATTCATCCAATACCCCACATCCCTCCACTTAATCATCCCAACCCTTGAATCCGCAGCCCACTCCACACCATATTTCACCCTATAGTATTTCGCTAGATAATATATAAATACTCTTAAAATAATGTTCGTGTTCTTACCAAACAATAAAAATATGTAGGTTACTCTTGAGATAATATTATTTTAGTTACCAAACAAAAAAAAATGTGTAAGTTAACCTACTTATTTTTCAAGTCTTTACCAAACACACCATATGTGTAAAAGTATATTACATATTATCACCTTACAATATGCCAATGGATTATCATCTTATAGTAGAAGATCATTGTCAAGCTGAAATAGGAAAAATATTCGTAATACTAATTCTAATAATAAATTGATAATAATAAAAATTTTATACTGAGTCTAAAACATATCCTCCTAGTAGCCTATCTTTAGTGAAGTCTATGATTTTAGGTCTACTTCGTCCCTTTTTAACTCCTTCACTTACCACATTGGGGTGATAGAAGTTTAAGTAAAGCATAAGCTTTATGTTGTTGATTGTATCTTGTAAAGTTTTTAATACTTCTACTAAGTTGGGAAAAAACATGTAAAACACTTTTTTTATTTGATTTGGAGATATTAACCCAACATTATTTAATTTGATAAATGAAAAATTCGAACCAATCCACTTAGAAAGCAGGTATGCACACCTTATTTGAGACTAATAAGGCAGGCGGTGGACTCTTTCATACCCATCCCCATCCCCAACTGAGACCACTCAACCTATTTCATCCACTTGAAAATTCGTGTAAAAGTGGCTAATTCGACTTTCTAATAGACTTGTTAGTTCCGCAGTTCGGGGAGAAAGTTTTATAATGAAATAGTTGATAGATAGAAGGGAGAATGCCGCTAACAAAGATTTTTTTATATACTTACAATAGTTCTGTCTAAACTTGTCATCATCTCCATTAATAATAACATATCTCGTGTGATTTCATAATTAGAGTATAGAGAAAATGAATGTACGCAAATTTTATCTCTATCTTTCTAAGGTGTAGAGACTGTTTCGATAGACCCCCGACTCAAACCTTGTCACCACCATCTTGATCATTTGTAGCAAATGCATCAAGTCCTTCACCAGAAAGCCTAAAACGTTTGACTTCTTGCATAATATAAGCTCCGATCCCAAGATAAAAATCAATTGCATTTTCATTCCATCCAACAGTAAGCCAATCAACTTTAGTAAACCCCATTTTAATTGCTTGAGATGCCACAGCAGAAAACAACATTTTCCCAAATCCACACTTTCTATAACACTCCCTAACAAACATGTTCTCAATAAAAAAACCAGGTTTCTCAAAGTAACCCGAATAGCAAGGGTAAAAAAGAACATAGCCAGCTACAAAGACGTTATTATCTTCATTACTAGTACTTCTGAACAGTTTTTGAGTCGAGAGTCTATCAGAAACAACTTCTCTACCTTCACAAGATAAGGGTTTATTCACTTGTGAGACTGTATTGGATATGTTGTTGTTTGTTCTGAACAGTTCTTGAGTCAAGGGTCTATCAGAAGCAACTTCTCTCCCTTCACAAGATAAGGATTTATCCACTTGTGAGACTGTATTGAATATGTTGTTGTTTGTTCTGAACAGTTCTAATTCTGAGTCTAATATAGGTGAATCAAAATCAACAGTTTTCAAAATTGGGTCGAAAATGGGATTTTTAGGGGTATTTTGAGGAAAAGAGTCGGGTGAGACTTCAAGAATGAATGTGGTAACCGAGTAAAAAGGAGGGCATGGATTATCGGATTTGAAAAGATTGGTAGTAACGGAAGCTTCCGTGGCATTAAAAACTTTAGTGTAATTGTGATATTTTGCCATTTGATACATGAGTTTGTGGAGATGTGGCACGTCCGATTCCGTAGCGAGGCGGACTCTACCAAAGATTTGAGTGTTGAAACTGATTTTTTCAGCCATATTTGGAAGTATTGTAAGCTATGATAATAGTTGCGACTATAAAAGAAAATGATAAGACAATAATATGTTACTATTTTTTAGTGACCCTTTATTCTAATTAGGAAACTAAAGTTCTTTATAAGATATTGTCTAGAGAGGGGTCACTTTTTTAATTATTAAAATATATATTTATCTTTAACACATCACACAAGAATAACTTTTCGTTGAATATTGACTCGTCTTTAGCTGTTATGGGGTACTAAATGGATAATGAAGAGACGTGGACATATTTGAGACATATATAGCTGATATTTGATTTTTAATAAATAGTTCTTATATATTTAATAATATTTTCAATATAAATACCATATCTATATAGAAATTATTGGAACATTTTATGGACAATGAAGCTCCAACCATGCCAGATCTACCTTATTGAATCCATGACTTTTTGGTTGAATAAAACGATAACATTTTACACTTGCTAGTACATTCTATTTAGACACTAGAATTATGAATTATTTTGATTGAGCACTTTAATATTAGATAAAATATTCCTATGCATTAGATACTTTCGACTCAAATTTCGGAACTTTATCAACCCCTTAGCCACTACACTAAACTTTTCACTTGTGTTAAGAGGTGTCAATACTTTATATATATTTATTAAACCAAAATTTGACCTCTATATATAATGTAATTTTCCGGCGAAGGGGTGTCACTTGATACCCCTTGGCCAAGGGTGGGTCCGCTCCTGATTGATTATTGACTCGTCTATAGCTTTAGCCACCTTCCATTTAACTCGTTACTTCAACTTTATAATACGTACATCGCGATCTAATGAAAGCCTCTACCTAGTACATTGGACAGGTGCATCTTCTCTAGTGCAAAACAAACAAACATATAGCCAAGGTATAGTTACTTTTATTCAAATTTGTGGCAGAAACGTCTGAATTTTAAATATATGTAACTTCAAATACCACATAAGAAACAACATATCTAGAGTAATTTTGAAATTAATAAATGTACCAAAAGAATTTTAAAAAATAAATACAGATTAAATATCGATATCTAAATAAAATACCCATGAAACTTTTACCGTCAAAGATAATATTGTGAAGTAAACTAGCTACTTCACTCTTCCTTCAATGTCTCAACAACTATTATTACTAGTAGGGTATACAAAATTGAATAGAAAATCGAACCAAATCGCAAATCAAGTCAAATTGAAAAAAAAATCCTGACTAGTAGTTTGGTTAGACTTGGTTTGGTATTGAAAAAAAAAAGACTATATTTGGATTGGTTTGGTTTTAACTAAAAAAAACAATCCGAGATCAAACCAACCCGACATTATATAGATAATTTTAAAATTTTATTTTATACATAAAAATATTTACTTTGATATAATTTTTAAATATTTCTTATACTTTTTCATAGTTTTTATCTTTTAATATATTATTTCAAGTTTGAAACTTAGAATTCTGAATGGTCCAATAAAGATTATAGTTCATAGATGTTGGTAACTATAATAAAGCTTAAATCAAAATCAAATTAATACTAATGCAAAAAGGAAAATCAAGTCAACACTAAGAATGACAATAATATTGAATATTTGTTCTTTAGTTTTACATTGGTTTAGACAATTAAAATACATAATCTAATTTTTATTTCCTTTAATATTTAGTCATGTAGCTAATACTTATTAGACTTATTTTAGCATTATTTAGTACTTTTAAATTATAATCATTTTCATTATGACTTATTAATTTGCAATATTTATTTTTCGCGATTTCATTATTTTTTTTTGTTGGATATTTTAGTGTCATTAATCATATCATATTTTGTGTTATTTTCTTAAGAAACACCTTAGATAGTTGTATTTTGGTAGGACTAAAGAAATATTTGAAGTACAAGTAAATTATATGTTTGTATAATACTTTAACAGAAAAACCCGAAAAACCCCGAGGTTGAAAAATCCGTGTTTTATTGGTTTGGTTTGGTTTATAAATTTGAAAATCCAACACAAATAGTTTGATTTGATATTTGAAAAACCCAAACCAACCCGATTACATACACCCCTAATTACTAGTACTTTATAATTGCAACTGGACAAGTATATATATATATATATATATATATATATATATAGCTGTTATGGAGTACAAAATGGACAATGAAGAGACTTGGACATATTTGAGACACACATCCCACATTTTTTAAAACTTTTTTTTACTATATATAAGCATCAAGTATATAATTCAAATTCAAATTCAAATTCAAAGGAAGTCAGCTAGAAGATTGAATAGCTAACCATGAAAGTGATGTTACACTACTTTTTTTATTATTATTAGACAAATGCATGTGTTAAGAAAGAAACTTTATTATATGTGTCCAAGAAATAAGTTTCATTTCTACCTTGCATTTTCAATAAATATTTCTCATATATTTAATAATTTAAATATATGAGCTATAATTCAAGTATATATATATATATATATATATATATATATATATATATATATATATATATATATATATAAAAAAAAATTTAAGGTGGAACTAGGGGTTATCTATTTATTATATTCAATTTTTATTTTTAATCGGACTACATATATTCCTAAAATAATCTAAAATATATACATACTTATTTTCTAGGAAGTATTCAGTTAGTATACAAAACAAGCTAAGGGTTGATCCTTAGTTCAACTCCATCAAAACTGGAAAGTTTCGATACAAATCTGAACTGGGTCACAAAAATATATAGTCACACCCCTCCTCATATGACCCTCATCTCCACCACCCTGTCACAAACTTTTATTGTATGACTTAGCAACTTGATACTCTTATAATTGTTGCAATTCTGAATGTCACCCTTGTTTTTATATAAAAATACAATATCATTGTGTATATATATACACAAATGTAATGGATTCAATAATAAGCATCAGTACATTAAGATTCTAACATTATTACATAAATATTTCCCAATATATATTAGGAAAAAATTATCAGTTCCTTTGAATTTTGACTTGTTCCAGAATGGATTTTTGGTGAAGTTGATTACTTTGTTGCATCTCCATGTAATCCTTGTACTTCATTGGTATATAATTGGTTTCACTTTGTACCAATGGGGAAGCAGGACTTACAATTGCTTCTAGTGATGGTCCATGAGCAACAGCTACTGATATTCTTGGACTTGTGTTGTTCACCACTACTTTGTGTACATTGCTCTTGTACTTCCCATTACTAAAAATCTACCAAGCAATAGAAACACACATATAACTAGGTGACAGTTCAAACAGTCAATCAATTGATTTACTGAAATTCTCCATTAATGAATCAAATGTGGAATTTAAAATCTTGAAAATAAATAAACGTTACATGTTGCATCCTACAATAGGTGAACATGATGACTTTATAGTAGTGTAAAAATTAGGAAAAAGGGTTCGAAATATATCCGAATTTTGACCGAAATTACTGTAACCATTCCAAACTTTGGGCAGAACCTATTACCCTCTGCACTATTTAATAGTGTATTTAAAGATATATAGGTGTCCACGTGGACATCATAAATACTGCATCATTATAAATAGTAACTTATCCAGCTGGACATTTACATATCTTTAAAATACACTATTAAATAGTGCATGGGGTAATAGGTCCTGCCCAAAGTTTGGGATTGTTACTCGGTCAATATTTAGATATATTTCAGACCTCTTTCCTTAAAAATTACTTAGACGGATAGCATACAACTTTTTTTACGATCAAACCTATCACAATTGTATCAAAGTTAAGAAAACTAATCAATACATATTTTTAAAAATTATCTGTTAATTTAAGGGGATTAGGAGGTGGGGAATTGAACCCTTACCGATGAGATAACAATTCAGATAGTCAATCAATTGAATTACCTCGAGATGGTCACCAGTATTGACCAAGAGAGAGTTAGGAAGTGCATTGACATGAATCCATTTGCCTTGATGTTGAACTTGTAATCCTCCAACTTGGTTTTGAATAATTAGAGTTAAAAGGCCATGATCTGAATGAGGTGGCATACCAAGTGCAAGTTCTGGCTGAGGACAACATGGGTAATAATTTGCAATAAAAATTTGAAATCCTGACTTCATCTCTAGAGTTTTTTCCAAATAACATTCTTCAAGTCCTAAGCCTTGTGATAGTCCTCCAAGTAATACTTTTGTTACTTCTCTAACTTTCTCACAATACTCCCACATAATATCACTATTAAAAAAAAAAGAGAAATAAAATAATAATAATGGTTATACGTAAGTATAGTCAACAAACTGAGCTATTAAGATTCCTGGTATACCTGTATCGATCGGGTTTGCTAGGAGAGTGGAACTTTGGATGCACAAACACCTTAAGATAGTCCCTCCAAAAGAAAGCTTTCTCCTTAGAGGTATTGAAGCTTGTCCCATACCTTATAGGGTCCAAAACATGTTTCCCTTCAAATTCTTTCTTCTCCTCCTCTCTTAAATTGAAAAATCCTTGAGTACCATCAATCACTTTCTTTATCAAACTTTCTTGTATCCCATGGTTTACCACCTTCACCATGAAACATATTTAGGTATACAATATTATTATTTTTCCTTTTTAGTCTGTTAAACAGTCTGTCTAGAAAAAAATGACATTTTTTTATATTTAGCATGTAACAATTTAATTCTATTTTACCTTTACTTGAAATGAGTCATAACTACATAAATATAAATATGTATGACTTGTTTAAGAGCCATAAGTTTCATCCTCAAATTAACTCCTTGTCCAATCAATCAACTAAAAGTTATTATATCAGAAAATTAATTTTTTTGTTGAAGAAAATGATTATAAAAAAGAACACATGATTTTCTGAGATAAAAACTAACCATTTTGAAATCAACTCAACGTTTTTACATAAGTTAGGACAAAAGAAGTACACACAATTATGTGTAATATTCTTAGTTTCATAGTTCCTCACCAAAAAATAATAATAATATAAAAACATATTATAGTGTACCATGAAAAATCCCCATTCTTGGCAAGCTTTATTGAGATTGTTGATAGCTTGAGACCGTTGATGAGGATCAATGGATGTGAGTAGCGAAAAATCAACGGTGGGGATGGAGTTTGAATAATCATGTGGCTTAGATGCAATGAAATCAAAGGGATAGATATCAGAGTTAACATAATTAGAAGGGATAGATTTGAGATTTGGTGATTCAGAAAGTGTTTTAACACTAATGGATGGTTGAATTATTGGAGTTGTCATAATATAAGAACTTTAATTTTAGTTAAAAATGGTGGTATATTGTGCATGCCATATGATGATGATTTATAAGAGAACAACAACTTTAGTTGCCAATGGAGATATTTGATTTGCAATTTTAACCTTTTTTTTAATGAGTTGTTATTTTGTCTGATAGTAAACTTGTCCATATATGAGAGAAGGTATTGAAAACATGACGCAAATTATTAGTTTCTTTCCTAAATTATTAATGGACATAGAGCAAAGAAAACTCTAGAAAAAATAACGAGAAGGAAAGTTGCGTCTAAATTCAAATTATTTGTTTCGTCCCTATATTATTATTGGACATAGACTAGAAAAAATAACGAGAAGGAAAGTTGCGTCTGAATTTTTTTTGTTTTAGATAAACTAGAAATATAACAATAACAAAATATGTCCACATAATAAATGGGCTAAGAAATAAATAGCTAATCCTAAAATATCGATATTATAATACATCACACACTTTAATGGTAACTAATCCTTCTATGTAATGTTGGGTTAATTCTTTGTTATGGAGATATCGTTGCTTTATTATCGCAAAATATTCTGCTCCTGTTGAAGATGTGTTAACACTCTCCTTAGTCAGATAGCTTGACAAACTGTTAAAACATGCATGGCATATTTTTAAAACAAATTACTTATTTGTTCATAAAAATACCCTCCACAAATATAACAGAAAGGATGTGTGTGGAAAAGGTTATGAGGCAATTGTATTAATGCTAATACATACATTTAAACCTCTTGTATTGCGAATATCATGATTTTTCATGTATTACATAGATTGAAAAAGTATATTGAACAATATATCAGTAAAATATGTATTATTATTTTCTAATACGTCCTAACAAACGACCCCTTAAATACGAAACACTTGTATTCACGAATCTTTTGATGACTCTAGATTTTGACATACAACTTAGAATTAATATTTAATAGTTCTATCTAAACTAATTGTTAGCATCCTCACTTGTAGCAAAGCCTAAAACGTTTGACAACATTTTTCCAAATCCACACTTTCTAACTATAACACTCCCTAACATACATGTTCCCTAACTCCCTAACATTTTTCCAGCTACGAAGACGTTATTATCTTCATTGGCTCTGATCAATTCTTGAGTCAAGGATTTATCAAAAACAACTTATGTACCTTCACAAGATAAGGACTTATCTGCTTGTGAGACTATACTGAATATGTTGTTGTTTGTTCTGAACAGTTCTAGTTTTGAGTCTAATATAGATGAATCAAGATTAATGATTTTCAAACTCGGATTAAAAATCGGATTTTTAGAGGTATTTTGAGGAAAAGAGTTGGGTGAGACTTCAAAAATGAGCGTGGTAACCGAGTAGAAAGGAGGCATGGATTTTCAAAAATGAACGTGGTAAGCGTCTATGATAATAGTTGTGACTATAAGAGAAGTTATTGAATATAGGAAAATGAGATGTTCTATTTTTTCAGTGACCATTTATTTAACCAATTATACAGAAGAAAGTTTAAAAAGTATATTTTGAACTATGTGAAATTGAATAAAAATGTCATTTGTTTAAAAAATATCACTTTCGTTAATAATTTGATTAAATTTTTTTTAATTATTTAATGAGTCAAATATACCCTTTTCTCAAATAATTCAATATATTATTTCATTTCGTTTTAGACACATTCTTTTTCTAATAATAAATTTTAGTTAATTATATATATATATATATATATATATTAGGAAAAAGACATTTTTACGCATTATATAATATTTCTGAATTAAATTATTGATAATAAACATATTTTTAAATTAAACTATTAATTATATATATTTATTCAATTTGTATAATTCAAAAGATATTTTTGACGATTTTTCAGTTTTATAACATATATCACATCAAGAGTATCTTTTTGATGACTGAAAATTTTAGTGACGCATGTTTGGATTTGATTATTATCGTGATTATTTAATTAATAATTATTTTTTCTATTTTAATTTGTGTAACATATTTTTATTTTTAGTATAACTTTTCTGTAATTAAAAATAATTTATTTTTAAAATTTTCTCTTTTCATCTAATGAAAATTCTTTTAGCTACATAAATATTTAATAATGATTTTAAATCACAATTTTTTTGAAAAACCCTTAAATATTATACCAAGTTTAAAATAATATCGTATAAATTTTTAAAATATATTATCTCTAAGAACTATTTTTAATTAAATAAAATAAAAAATTATTTTTAAAAAAAATAATTACTATTTGAGTCGAACTTACGTATTTGACTCTATCAATAGCTTTGTCGATTGTTTTAATTGAGTCGAAGGTACAGTGAACACATGCCTCTTTCTTTGTTGCAAAAAAACAAATCTAGCCAACTTTTAGCATATCAAGTATTAATAATTAGAGAAAAGACATAAAGTCACCATTAAAATTGTCTTATATTTTCAAAAAGATATCTTAACTTTGTGGTTATTCTATTGCCGTTGTAGCTCTATTTTTGTTGTTATTGCAGAAGACGAAGATGGAATGAGCTAAAATAGAGTTATTGCAAAGGTGAAAAATGGAAGATTTTGGATATGAGATTTTTGCGGAATCCTTCGTTTTCACTGTTTACATAACAGTGAAGATTTTCACTTAGGAATCGTATAAAATCTTCTTAAATTCTTAAGTAAATATGAAATTGTTCTTCAACAACCACCATGAAAGGCATTGACCAAGAAATTCTCTGTTTCTTGAACTTTTTTTAGAAAATGAAGGCTTAAAATCTTGCTACGTGACATTTTTAGATTGGCTTGAGGGTGATTTTTTTTTCATTCACGCGCCCCCAATACGTGAGATTACAGCTGCTCTGAGAATGAGTTAAAATGGTGTATTTATAATTGTTAGAAATAGTTTCGTGGGGTAATAGGACACCCACAAAATTAAGGTGTCTTTTTAAAATTTCAAAACAACTTCAATAATCACTTTATGTATTTTATCTTATACTATTCAAACTAGAACATGGTTTAGCCAAAAGAGGAAATTAAATAAAACAATAATGGAGTATGTGACAATATGTGTATATGTGTGTTAAATAAACAAAATAAAAAGATATCATTTTTAAAATATTCATAAATGATTAATTAAATAAATATCATGGAGATAAGAGCGAGAGTTGTGTGTGTGTGGGGGGGAGGGGGAGTCATAATATTGAATATTCACTTGTAAGATTTATTTTTTAAAAATTTAATCACTAAAAAGTAAAAATAAAAATAGATGGGGGAAAATAGGAACATGTCAAGTATGTTAGAACTTAGAAGAACAATTAATGTTGAATATTTACTTGTAAGATTTTTTTTTTTTTTTTTTTTAACTTTGATCACTAGAAAATTAAAATGATAATTACGACGGGGTAAAATAGAAAAAATCTTAATAAGGCGGACAGAAAAATATTTAAATAGGATAGATCACAGTAGAGTAGAGCAAAACTTAATTCTTATAAATTTTTTTTAATAGAATAACATGTCATATGCCTTTACATGTGTTAGTATTGTTATGATTATGAGCATGATTCAATAAAATTGTCCACAAAATAAAATAAAATCGGAATATGTCCATTAATGTTGAATAATCATTTTATAATATTGTGATCATTTCAAACTATACTAGCTAATTTGTCCTTTATCTTAAAAATGAATTTCATAGTAACAAAATTTCCATTAATTCAGTAATAGTATTCTTGATTTGTCTTCTATATCTTCATATGATTTAAATAATTCAGAATCAGTTTTATCTTTTCTCATCTCTACTTGTCATAGATCTCCACTTGCCAAACTCTTACTTAGATAAGTGACACATGTTACGATTAAAATATAGTGATTGAGATTTAATTAATCAAACAAAATCCTAATCATGAACAGAATAATAGATATTTTATGGAATGGGATGTTATGTGTCCATTTAGTTTTAAATGGTTGGGAATTGGATCATGTCATTATGACATTATCTATGGCTCTTAAAGCAATTAAAAATCTTACATAATTTAAATAAGTATAAAAAAAAGAAATACTAAACAAACTTGTGGTGACGCTTAGGACTCTCTATTGATCAGTTCGATTTGATTTTTGAGATTTTCAAATTCAATTTATCGATTATTAATTTGTAGAATGTAAATATGTTAAAGGATTGTAAAATTATTAAAATATTAATTTATCGATTATTGGTTCTTTTTTTCCTTTTAAAATTGGGGGTAGGGAAAAAAGAAATGGTGAGGAGATTATTATATGGGGAATCGAATCCTCACCAACAAAGTGGAGTTCAAGTAGTTTATTCCTTAAGATTTCACACAAAAAGAATCTGTAACACCCCAGAAAATTGAGCTAAGACTTGAACCATCCTTCGTTATGAGTAAGATTTTATCGAGGAATTAAAATTTCTTAAGTATTAAGGTCATTAGATGTAGCACCTTGAGTTCCAAAAAGAATTAAATTGGAAATAGCAAAATCTGAAATTTTGCAAGTTAAGCTAAGTATGACTTTTGGGTCGACTTCAAACAACCATAACTCATATCTCTGGATGAGTTAGGTGTGCTACCATATACCGTAGGAAATAGCTTTGAATTATCTTTCCAACGCCGCCGAGTTTTCTAAGTTTCGAGTTCGGATGAGTGAGATATGGCCTTTTGAAGTTAGGCTGCTAGTTAAGGAAAGTCAAAACCGGATTTTAGAGGGGTATTTTGGTCTTTTCCTTACCCAATTAGATTTAATTCATTTTTAGTAAATTTTAGGGGTCTAATATGATTAGGTTCAGTTTTATAATCCTAGTTTACGCCTAGGGTTTTAGTTGAGAGTTCAAGAAGAGAAAAGAAGAAGAGAGAAGAGGAGAAAAGAGAAAGGATGAAGGCGTTTGTCGACATTCTTGAGAGTTGTTGCGGATTGTCGCCATGGGTTTGATCCCTAAGAGGTTTGTAAACTTCCATAGTGTTGGGTTAGTTCACCCACACGCCAATCATGTTATTTTCAGCGAAATTTCATTCTTGAAGTTGATATATTAGAGTTCTTGATGAGTTCTTGATAGGTGTTCTTGAAGTTCATTCTAAATCTTGTTGTGTTGGGTTTTAGATGATTTTTTGAGATTAAAGTGAGTGTTTTAAGGGATGTATTGAGTAGATTAGAGTGTAATTATGTTAAGTAATTGATTCTAAGTGATTGGGGAAGAAACCGTTCGATTCAAGGGGAGTTAGGGTGAGAAACCGAGCAAAAAAGTTCATCATATTTTCTGGGTTGGAGGCCTGGCGCGATGCGCCCCAAACCCTCCTCTGAAGTTTAGGGGCTGGCGCTTCGCGTCACCCATAGCCTTAGGGTCTCCTGCCCTATCCAGTTTGTCGTCGATTGCCCCGTTTGAGTTCGTTTAAAGTACACCTTCTCTCATTTTCGATTCTAACTACTCTAAGCTACTTCTAAACACCTAAAATCATTCCTAACATGATCATAACCTTGAATTCATAATTCAAATTTAAGGTAGAGTTAAGAGTTAAGTTTTGAGAATTCTTTCAAACATTCTAAGAAAGTCCCTTTGAGTCATTTTGTGGAGTCTTCTACAACTTCTAGTAACTTGTATCAAGACTAGAGCAAGTGAGTGTGAGGATGAGGAGAATGTACTCATGAATCTACTTTGACATCATGATATCTTTCATAGCATGAACCATAACTCTTGAATTCATAATTCGCATTCAAGAGAGAGTTAAAAGTAGAGCTCAAGAAAGCCTTTGAGTTAAATTGTGAATCCTTTGAGATCAACTATTGAATTGAACTAACTTTTTTTAGAGGAAGTAAGTAAGAGAATGAGAAGAGTTGTATACATGAGTTCCATGTAGTTATGTAGAACTTCGAGTTGAGTCGTTCATACTCATAACTTTCGCATGAACTCCATCAGTTGAGTACCTTTGAGAGGAATAATATCTTCAAGTTCTAAGTCTTGAGTATTGAGTTCTATCTATGGTTATTGAAAACCTTGCATTGAGTCGTTCACGTCCATAATTCGGCATAGACCATATTTTAAGAAGTCTTTTACAACTATTTAAATTTTGTTTTAAGACTTAAGTTTTGAGTTCAGTAAAAAGTAGAGTTGGAAGTTCATTTCTTCAAAAGTATAAGGGGACTATGTATTCCCAAAGAGATTTAAAACGTTTTTCACATTTAAATAAGAATGGAAACTGAGATTTCCAAAGAGCCTTCGGGCTAGTTTTTAGAAAAGAGTAATCGCTTTTTAAATGAAGCAAGAGAGGAAACTGAGATTTCCAAGATAGCCTTTGAGCTAAGTTTTTGAGCAATTTCTCAAATCACAGAAAGAAGTATGTTTTAAACATAAAGAGCTAATATAATATAATATTATTTTTGGGAGTAGTATTGAGCACCGATGGGGAAGAGTTCATACAACTATCAGCCCCCTTTAAATCATGTAGCCATCATGGGTAGAAAAGGGTCATACTTTTTAGATGAATCATTTTCGCATAGACTAGTGGATTCACTTAGTAATTCAGGTCCTACACCTTTGGCAGGGTATAGGATGCGTTGGCAGTGTACGGAAGATCGTTGTATCATCACAATAACTCTTATGTGATAGTTGTCGGTTAGAGAAACTCCCACATCAGTATTTCCATGATTCCTCAAGGGGTTCTGCTTAGTGTGAATAGGGGTATGAGACTTCATTCATGCATTGCACAAGTAGTCTTTGAGAGAGAGCATGGTATGTCTTTTATGATATTATGATTATGAGTTAACATCTTGTTTTAAACAGTTTTCCTTTTTCTTTATATTGCACCTGTTTTAAACTGCTTTATAATGAAATGAGTTCAGTTATGTTGAGTTGAGTTGAGCCAGGTAAGTTCTTCAGTTTCTTTCAGATCCTTTTCAAGCTTATGTTATGCTTTCGAATTCCCCTTACATGCTCGTACATTCCACGTACTGAGTCATTTGGCCTGCATCTTCTCATGATGCAGATCCAGGTATTCAGGATCATCAACAAGAGCTTTGTTGAAGTCACATGGAGTTCGATTTAGCTATGGTGGGCCTCCTTGCTTCCGGAGGATTCCATTTACTTTCAGTTGTTAGGAGGTCGTGGGTTTCGTCCCGACTTCCATCATTGTCATTTAGAGGCTTCATAGATAGACAATAGAGTTTTAGAAATCTTCATTTATTTTGTTAAATGTTTTAAAGACTTAAGTTGCCTATTTTATGGCGAGTTGAATATATTATTTTTATTCTAAGTTGTTCATTTGAGTTAAAGTTTTGTAAAGTTGAGTTTATTGAATTTTATTCAGTTTTAAGCTTTTGCATGCTTAAGTTAGTTTTCCGCTTGTAGTCAGCCAGGATGAGGGTTCGCTTGGGGACCAGCAATGGTCTTCGAGTGCCGGCCACGTCCAGGGTATAGACTCGGATCGTGACATAATCATTCAAAATCACTTTAAAATAAGGTGACTAATCAAATGAACCATGTAAATGAGTTGATATATTGTATCTTGCTCAAAAGCAAAGATATGGTAACTTGTAGAATAATCCTTGATGTGTTTGAGGTTGTGTAGTCCCATACTTATTTCTACCCCCAAATAACAAAAAAAAACATTTCTTCCAAATTTAGGGCCCAAACCCCCAATTTTTCAATCAAATCTATTAGTAGAAACGTTAAATAATCATGAAAATACCATTACAAAGGTTACCTTTACAAAAATGAGAAGAACGATGTGAAAATCATCGAATTCTAAGCTCAAAAGAGAACTAATTTAAATGAAACCATTCCACAAATATCTCTATCAACAGCATATGCAGGGAAAAATTGTAGTGACTCATGTTTGGATTTGATTATTATCGTGATTATTTAATTAATAATTATTTTTTCTATTTTAATTTGTGTAACATATTTTTATTTTTAGTATAACTTTTCTGTAATTAAAAATAATTTATTTTTGAAATTTTCTCTTTTCATCTAATGAAAATTCTTTTAGTTACATAAATATTTAATAATGATTTTAAATCACAATTTTTTTGAAAAAACCCTTAAATATTATACCAAGTTTAAAATAATATCGTATAAATTTTTAAAATATATTATATCTAAGAACTATTTTTTAATTAAATAAAATAAAAAAATTATTTTTTTTAAAAATAATTATTAATTGAGTCGAACTTACGTATTTGACTCTATCTATAGCTTTGTCGATTGTTTTAATTTAGTCGAAGGTACAGAAAAATCAAATCTAGCCAACTTTTAGCATATCAAGTATTAATAATTAGAGAAAAGACATAAAGTCATCATTAAAGTTAACTCGTATTTTCAAAAAGACATTTTAACTTTGCGATTGTTTTATTACCCCACAAAACTATTTCCAATAACTATAAATACACCCTTTTTACATCTTTTATAATCTCATAGCTTGTGCGTGTGTTTCACCTGCTTACTGATTTAATAACGAATTGGGTAAAATCCTAACTCACTCACATTTTGATCCTCAAAATCTTCTTGGTCAAGTTCAAAAGCACAGGCAAGTTGTGAGTACAAACTCAAAAACTTCAATGTAAATGAGTGCATTAACTAATTTGGGTTTAACAGATATAAATTGTTCTTGATGGGTTGTTGCATTGTTGAGGAAAGAATTCAAAGGCATTGAGATAATTTTGAAATTTCAATTGATGGGTTCTTTTAGCGGCGTACAGTTGTAGCTCTATTTTTTGTTGTTGTTGCAGAAGACGAAGATGGAATGAGCTAAAATGGAGTTTTTGCAGAGGTGGAAAATGGAAGGTTTTGGATATGAGATTTTTGTGGAATCCTTCGTTTTCACTGTTTACATAACATTAAAGATTTTCCCTTAGGAATCGTATAAAATCTTCTTAAATTCTTAAGTAAATATGAAATTGTTCTTCAACAACCACCATGAAAGGCATTGATCAAGAAATTCTCTGTTTCTTGAACTTTTTTTAGAAAATGGAGGCTTACAATCTTGCTACGTGACATTTTTAGATTGGCTTGAGGGTGATTTTTTTTCATTCACGCCCCCCCCCCCCCCAATACGTGAGATTACAGCTACTGTGAGAATGGGTTAAAATGGTGTATTTATAATTGTTAGAAATAGTTTTGTGGGGTAATAAAACACCCACAAAATTAAGGTATCTTTTTAAAATTTCGAGACAACTTTAATGATGAATTTATATATTTTCTCTTATACTATTCAAACTAGAACATGGCCTTTTGATACTTCTCATGGTTTAGCCAAAAGAGGAAATTAAATAAAACAATAATGGAGTATGTGACAATATGTGTATATGTGTGTTAAATAAAAAAAATAAAAAGATATTATTTTTAAAATATTCATATATGATTAATTAAATAAATATCATGAGAGTTGTGTGTGGGTGGGTGTTGGGGGGGGGGGGGGAGTTCATAATTTTACTACCTATAATAGATATCTTGGGAATTATGAAATATGGGAGTAAAAACTATGTGTGTTAAAACTTCAAAAAAACAATTAATATTGAATATTCACTTGTAAGATTTTAAAAAAAAAATTAATCACTAAAAAGTAAAAATAAAAATAGATGGGGAAAAATAGGAACATGTCAAGTATGTTAGAACTTAGAAGAACAATGAATGTTGAATATTTACTTGTAAGATTTTTTTTATTTTGTTTTTAACTTTGATCACTAGAAAATTAAAATGATAATTAAGACGGGGCAAAATAGAAAAAAAATCTTAATAAGGCGGACAGAAAAATATTTAAATAGGATGGATCACAGTAGAGTAGAGCAAAACTTAATTCTTTTAAAAAAAAAATAATAGAATAACATGTCATATGCCTTTACATGTGTTAGTATTGTTATGATTATGAGCATGATTTAATAAAATTGTCCAAAAAATAAAATAAAATCGGAATATGTCCATTAATGTTGAATAATCATTTTATAATATTGTGATCATTTCAAACTATACTAGCTAATTTGTCCTTTATCTTAAAAATGAATTTCATAGTAACAAAATTTCCATTAATTCAGTAATAGTATTCTTGATTTGTCTTCTAGATCTTCATATGATTTAAATAATTCAGAATTAATTTTATCTTTTCCACTTGCCAAACTCTTACTTAGATAAGTGACACATGTTACGATTAAAATATAGTGATTGAGATTTAATTAATCGAACAAAATCCTAATCATGAACAGAATATTAGATATTTTATGGAATTGGATGTTATGTGTCTATTTAGTTTTAAATGGTTGGGAATTGGATCATGTCATTATGACATTATCTATGGTTCATAAAGCAATTAAAAAATCTTACATAATTTAAATAAGTATAAAACAAAGAAATACTAAACAAACTTGTGGTGACGCTTAGGACTCTGTATTGATCAGTTCAATTCGATTTTGAGATTTATTGATTCAATTTATCGATTATTAATTTGTAGAATGTAATATATTAAAGGATTGTAAAATTATTAAAATATCAATTTATCGATTATTGGTTCTTTTTTTTCTTTTCAAAATTGGGGATAGGGAAAGAGGAAATGGTGAGGAGATTATTATGTGGGAAATCGAATCCTCACCAATAAAGTGGAGTTTAAGTAGTTTATTCTTTAAGATTTCACACAAAAAGAATCATTCAAAATCACTTTAAAATAAGGTGACTAAGAAGGAGATGCTTCAAAAACAGAAGGATTGTTACTATCCATATTTGGTTTCATAGATTTTCTTCTGTGTTCTGCTAGTAATTAAGTGTCGACAAATAAATATTATTTCAAAACAAACTTTCTCCTAATTTTTTCTGTTTTAATCAAGCTAGTTACATTTTGTTACCAGAAAATGATTAAATTCATCGGTAACCGTATTTATTGATTTTTCAAGATGCCTAACACCTTCATCGCGAAATTATTTGAATCTTATGGTATTCTTGATTAATGAGTAATTTTTGAATTAGAAATCTTAATGATACCAATATAATATAATATATATATATATATATATATATATATATATATTGATGTAGTATCAATTAAGCGAAATTAACAGTCTTAATGATACCAATACAATTTATGATATTGATTTAATATTAGTTAAGCGAAATTAGTTGGGGAGTATATAGTGTAATTATTTAGTGGGGTATGAATGTAAAGGGGTATATGCTTGTAATTATTTTGTTTTATGTGGTATTTGCTTAGTTTCCCCTAGTTTAAATGGTTGTCATATGCGATTTTGGAGGATTATGTATTTCGTGAAAAAACCGTTTGTCCATATCATCTTCTTTCTAGGAATCTAAATTTCTCATCCCATTCTTATCTCTATCATTTAGATACTTGTAATTTCAATATTTCCATTGTAATCCTATAGTTTGAGAGTTGTAAGTACTATTTTAAAGTTGTAATCATGTTCCGTTCTTATTATTATAATGATCTATTCAGGTTTGTTTCTGTATAGGTGTCTTTATATCAAAGAAAATAGTAGCATATGCTTATTTTAAGGATGTTCTTAATACCTTATTTTCCCTCGGAATACTATATCTATATATATATAATAAATAACCACAATAATTAGATATCGTTGAGATCTTGATGTAGATATGAAATTATTACAAGCCATAAAATTCAAGAATTTCTGATAGAAATCAAGAAACAAACACCTCAAGATTTGCATGTGATAGTACTGTACATTAATTTTAATAGACAATGACATGTTATACAATATATGTCCTTTAGCTTTCAGGCCTTATTGCTAAATGATTTTTTTTTAATACAACATACTTGATGAAATTAATAGTCACCACAATTTAGGTTATGTAAGTAAACTTTACCTTTTGAATGATGGGTCGACAAGAAAATAGAAAGTAAAACTAGACCATAGAACTTAAAATAATGGAAAAATTACATAAATATACAATTTATCTTATCATATTTTTACAATATATTACATGCTATTTATGGGTTTAGATGACAACTCTAAGCAAAATAAATGTCATCGAGTGAGAGAAACTCCGAGCTTCTCCAAGCTCAAAACTCAAATTTGGAACCATATTTTCTCCTTTATGAGGTCTTAGGTGATAACACAAGCATCATTGATCATGGTGACAAATCGAAACAATTGTTGTATCAAGGATATACTTGAATTATAGATTTTGAACCCTGAATGGAAGTTATTTTGCATTCATTGAAACCAGCTTCATTGAAGAGTTTTTCCCATTCCTTCTTAGTTCTCTCTTTAGCAGCAAAACAAACCATCATCATCATATCCATATTATGTTGTGCTCGAACACAGTCAGTGTTGTTCTTTGGATCTTCCAACACAACGTCAATAATAATCAATTTCCCTCCTTCATCCCTACTCGGAATTGACTCTTTGCATTTTTTCAATATCTTCACACAATCTTTGTCATTCCAGTTATGTAAAATCACTGTTTAATTAATATGATGAAAAATTCAAGCATATATATATTGGAAAAAACAAGTTAAAAATGAAAATAAGTTTATATTTTCAAAAAGCAAGAATTTATGAAAAATATTAAGTAAACAAATTAAATGAGCATTGATAATATAAAAATAGATTCATATTATCCACCTAGATATCTAATTTTTTTTAATGAATAATATTCATAATTGATCCATTTTTAAATAGTCGGTTATCCAACTCATATTTAATGAATCTGATTGGTTGATTACTTATTTTCTTAATAGTTTTTCAAGCCCTATACACAAAAATAACTTAGATATTCTCCTAAGTATCTTGGATGTGAATTTTGCTAGATATTCTCATCCGATTCTTATCTCTATCCTTTAGCTACTTGTAATTTCAATAATCCCATTGTAATTCAACAATTTGAGAGTTGTAAGTACTATTCTAAAGTTATAATCATGTTCCATTCTTATTATTATAATGATCTATTCGGGTTTGTTTCAATATGGGTTTCAAAGAAAATAGTAGCATATGTTTATTTTAGGAATGTTCTCAATATCTTATTTTTTCCCGAAATACTACATATATAATATATTATATTATATTATAAATGACCACAATAATTAGATATCGTTGAGATCTTGATGTAGATATGAAATTACTACAAGCCATAAAATTCAAAAAATTCTGATAGAAAGCAAGAAACAGACACTTCAATCATTTGACTCTTCATATATATTATTGTCCTCGTAGGTTTGCATGTGATAGTGTGCATTGATTTTTATAGACAATGACATGTTTTATACAATATATGTCACTTAGGTTTCAGGCCTTATTGCTAAATAATTTTTTTTAATACAACATACTTGGTGAAATTTATAGTCACCACAATTTAGGTTATGTAGGTAAACTTTACCTTTTGAATGATGGGTCGACATTACATAGGATGGGTCGACAATACATAGGATATATATATATATATATATATGTATCATTAAGGTTTCTTGTTTGGAAATTACTCACTAGTTAATGATATTATCAGAGTATATCATACATAAAATCAAAAAATTAAACAAAATAATTAAAATGAGTTGAGGGATATTTTTGTCTTTACATACATTTATCCCATGATATTATATCCTATATATTATTAATACCTTCCAAAAGGGAAGATATTAGTAATACATCCTATAATACCATGTAGGATGTAATTCCTACCAAACATAGTACTAAATAATCCTATACATAATACATAGACCATTTCTTATAATGCGGCCTACCAAACGAGATAATATCAACATATATCCAATAATAAGTGATCAAGTGTTGTACATAATTGCATCATCAACATGAATAGAAAACCAAAACATCATAGATCATGGTGAAAAATCGAAACAACACTTGTTCAAGGATATACTTCAATCAGAGATCTTGAACCCAGAATGGATGTTATTTTGCATTCATTGAAACCAGCTTCATTGAAGAGTTTTTCCCATTCCTTCTTAGTTCTCTCTTTAGCAGCAAAACAAACCATCATCATCATATCCATATTATGTTGTGCTCGAACATAGTCACTCGTGTTCTTTGGATCTTCCAACACAACGTCAATAATGATCAATTTCCCTCCTTCATCCCTACTCGGAATTGACTCTTTGCATTTTTTCAGTATCTTCACACAATCTTCGTCATTCCAGTTATGTAAAATCCACTGTTTAATATGATGAAAAATTCAAACATATATTCTGAATGGAATTTTATTTTCACAAATGGACAAGAAACTTTAAACGGGTCAAAAATAGATAAATACTTACCATATTAAAAAAAAGAAAAAAAAAAAAGAGGAGGGGGATATTCGGTGAATAATATGAATACCAATAGTCAAGTGAAAAAACAAGTTAAAAATAAAAATAAGTTTATATTTTCAAAAAGCAAGAATTAATGAAAAATATTAAGTAAACAAATGAGCATTTATAATATAAAAATAAATAGATCCATATTATCCACCTATATATCTATTTTTTTAATGAATAACATTCATAATTGATCCATTTTTAAATAGTCGGTTATCCAACTCATATTTAATGAATCTGATTGGTTGATTACTTCTTTTCTTAACCGTTTTTCAAGCCCTATACACAAAAATAACCAAGAGATTCTCCTAAGTATCTTGGATGTGAATTTTGCTAGATTTTACATAAATTTATGGTGGAATTTTAAATAGTTCATGTTTATAACAAATCATGGTAGTTGATTATGAAGTCATATATTCTTAATAAGATCATAAAACTATGCATTAGTTAATCATGATTAAGTATGAAAATTAACAAGACGAAATTGCTCAGGTGAAAACTCCTAAGGAGAGATTGAAAAAGGAGCGATAACAATATATTTTTCGAAAAATCATACATGCAATATTTATAAAAGGTCATTTCTAAAGAACTATATATACTTGTACCTTGAGTAAGATTGCATTAGCATTAGGAATCTTTTGGAACATGTCTCCTCCAACAAACTCCATGTTTCCATTGCTCTTGAGGTCCTCTATAACATGTGGAAGATCAAGTACAATGCAATTTATGGAAGGAAAAGCTTTGGCTATGGCAATCGCCACAGTGCCAGTGCCACCTCCAACGTCTACCAATGATGTCAACCCCTCAAAAATGTGTCTACACTCCGTGATAAGCATATTGACAATCAATCCTGACTCACTAGCCATTACATCATTGAAAATATCACCTAATTTTGGTTCTTTCGAAAGGTAATCCCACAAAGATTTTCCATTAGCAGTATGAAATGAGGTGGGAAAATCATTTTTGTACCAATTACCTAACTCAAACCATGCTTTTTGAACAGATGGATCATGGGTGAGAAGCACGAGTGATCTCAAATTAAAGGGCTCATCTTTCACAAGAAAACGACTAGAAGGGGTAAGAGAATAGTAATCATGATCATGTTGTTCTATTATACCAGAATGAACCAAAAATCGCATTAAATTTGGTAAGAAGGAAATCTTAGAAGGGTCGATTATGAGGGAAAGTTCAGTAGAGAGATCGGAAAGATGCATAGGCTTACCATGTTTGTAAAGAATATCAGGAATTTCTAGTTGAACTGCAACATCTTAACGCTGAAGAACTCATAAATGAGAAAATATGGTTCCAAATTTGAGTTTGAGCTTGGAGAAGCTCAGAGTTACTCTCACTCGTTGACATTTATTTTGCTTAGAGTTGTCATCTAAAGCTACAAATAAGATGTAAATATATACAAGAGTAAGGAGTACTAGACTCAATAACTGGAGTTTTTTTTTTTTTTTTTTTTTGAGATTTACGTATATACGTACAAGCAGTTTATGTAAACTATAGAAGGTTAGCATGGCCACCTAATTCATTGTATGTTGAAAGATTTGATTGGAGTTTTTTTTTTCTTGAGATTTACGTATATAAAAAATATATATTTACGAATTTAATTTAGTAAACTATAGAAGGTTAGCATCCCTAAAATGTAAATATTACAAAGATTAATTATTATTTTTATTATGTTTTTTTCTCCTAAAATGAAAATACAACATCCACATATTTCCTATCCATAACTTGGTGTTCCTAAAATAGTAGCACGTGCTTATTATAAGGATGTTCCTAAAACCTTAAAATATAAATGACCACAATAATTAGATTTCGTTGAAATCTTGATGTAGATATTAAGTCATTACGGGCCATTAAATTCAAAATTCTCATAGAAAGCAATAAATCAGGGTCGTCTCGATCATAAGGTCACTAAAGCAATCGCTTGGGGCCTCAATATTTTTGAGGCCCCCACTTTCTTTCAAGAATCAAGAGGTCTATATATATATATGTATTGTATATATATTGTTAAAAAATCTCATATATTGATAAATTTGAAAAAAATTGGATAGAAAATATAATAATTTTTTACCTCATTTAATATAGAGATCGTTGTAATAATTGAGAAATAGAATAATATTTAGTTGGCGAAATGGTATGATAGACCCTTGTACTTGTGTCAGTTTGTATTTTGAACCCTTCTACTTATACATTTGTCATTTGGACCCTTAAACTCAATAAAACACAATTTATCGAACCCCTCAGAACATTGACCACACTTACGTGTCTTTAAGATGGCTGAGTTGGTGAAAGTGTGTGACTTCACCTCCTTAAGGCGAGTGAGTACTATATTTCAGTTTTAAAATTATATTAATAAAAGAATAAAATAATACAAAAGTTAAAAATTTAATTAAAAAGTCTCCATCTTCTTCACCCACTCCACCTTCATTTGCAGCCATCTACATGCCCCGACTCTTTTTTTTTTTCCTTTTCATACTATTGTCATCATCTTTAAGAGATCTTGGCATTGAAACCTCCTTGAGTCCATTGAATCACCGCTAGTGGGAGAGGTCAATGCTGGTGGTGCATGTCGGAGAAAACTAGTTCGCAGTAGAGTGAGAGAGACGGTGCTAGTCAGTGGAGAATGAGGCGGGTGAGGGTTGGAGGATTTAGTTACGACAGCGAAGAGATTTTCGGCTAGATCTGCGGCGGCGGCGGCAGAGATTTAGGTTGGTAGTTGTGTGATGGCACTACAACAAATTCGATTATGAGGGACAAATAATTTCGTCATTTATAAATCATATTTCGTCACTAAAATTCTTGTGAGACGAAAAATAATTCGTCACTCAGTCATCACTAAATGTGTCTCTAAAAGTATACAAAGACGATTTAGTGCTTCGTCGCTAAAAGTATTATATTAACTATAAAAAGAAAAATCGTCCCCAAATGCTTAAACATTTGTGACAAATTCATTTGTCGTAAAAAGTATATTTTTTGTAGATAATAGTATGTTTTGTCACTAAAAAGGTTATTACTACCGACAAAATTATATCGTCGCTAATGACTATATTTTATATACCAAAAATTATTTTGTTATTAAATGTATTAATTAGGGACAATTTTATTATTATAAAAAGATTAATTTTCCTATTATCCTCCCCCCACCCCACCCCCCCCACCCCATCTCAAATTTATTTTAAACTCCTCCCTAAGAGCTCCCACATCATGCTTTCTTGGGGATTCGAACTCACAACCTTAAGGTTGGAAATGAGGAGTGCTTACCATCAGATCAACTCTCTCTTGTCTCTCATTTTAATTCATTTTCTACTTCATTCACTTCTTTCAAATTTAACTTTTGTAGATATAATATATTATATGATTATTTATACATATACACAAGTGCATGAAAGTTACCACCCACAATTCATTCAATGTAGATTATATTTTAATTGAATTGTATATTTTTTTAACATATCTTTAAATATATTCAGTACGATTCTGTTATTTTATTTAGTTATTTTTATAAATTTTAAAAATTATATAGTACAATTATAAATTTAAATAAAATTAAACTTTTGATTTTATTTAAAAAATTGAATAATCGATTCAATTCGGTCAGTAAATCAATTGTTTTGTAAAAAAAAAACATTGATACCCATAACTATATATAGTACTTCATCATAATATATTTGAAATCCTAGGTTGTTCGTTTCTTTCATTTGTGCTTTCATATTTTTAGTTTATTTCGATTTTTACACTGATGGAAAAGTTAATAGAAATTCATGAAATATTTCGCACCTTTGCAAAGTCTAAGTTTGTAAGTTGATGTTATCTCTGTATAGTTGATCTACGTGCATTTGTGGAATTACTATTAAATAACTACATATTTTTAGACAGAAGCAAATAGATCGACTTAGTCTATGCAGTTTACCAATCACAAATCAATAGACACGCACAAAAATTAGCACCAAGACTTGAGAATTATTTTTTCTATCGTCTTTATCGATGAAAGTGTATCAAATAAAAAAATAAAAGTGTTAAACCAAAAAATATTAGTGATCTAGTGGCAGAATCGTACCCCACTCACGATACTTATAACCTGGATTGTATTTTTGAAATGATGCATAATTGTGTAATTTAAGAAAATTCATGAATTGAACTTTTTCATTTTTACAAAATGGACCGAATTCGTTGGTTTTAATATTTTTCCTCGCCAATTAACGAAAGGACTCTGTCTATTTCTTATGAAGCACTTATATTATTCTTTTTGTAAGTTGTCACTTGTAATTATGAACAATTGTAGCAAAAAAAATTGTATTTAGCTATGAATTTTTTTCGTAGCAAATAGTTGAATTATTCACTACAAATTTTAAGTCGTCACTATTTAACACCTTACATATTTTGTGACAATTTTTTTGTTGTCACTGAATCACAGATTGTTTAGAGACAATAAAATCTTTGTCACCAATTATTTATACTATTAGTGACGAAAATAAATATCATAATTAAAGTTAAATTCTTATAGCTAAAACTTATAATATTTAACTACAAATTCTAATTTGTCGATATTGTAACAACATATTTTTTTAGATGAAATTTTTTTGGGTAAAAAAATCAATAAATTTTAAGACAAAATAATTTGTCATGAATTAGATACATTATTAGTGACGAAATAATGTGTCACCGATAACTTTAAATTTGTGACTAACACTACTTAACAAATGGCGCCAATTAATTTTTTGGTGGGAAACTTTAGTAGATGAAACTTTGCTACGATTTTTTTGTTTCGTCACTAAAAGTATGTGTCTCATATATTTAAGCACGAAAAGTAAATTTTGTCACTAAAAGCGAACAATTAGTGACGAATTTGATGTCGTAGCTAATAATTTCGTAGCTATATATCATATTTGTTGTAGTGTGGTTGAAGGAGGAGGAAAGGAAAATAGTAGATTTTGTATGTTTTAAGATGGGAATGGGGACTCACCCTCCGAGGAAGAAACGCACCACCAGCTTGATCTCCTCCATAGAAGCGCCACCATTGTCAAAGTTCAGAAGAAGTTGAAGAGCTTATTGCCTAATCTATTTTGGAAATATGTTGGGTTTCTTTTTTAGCTTAAGGAATAAATTTAAATTTTATTGTTTTACTTTTTATTAAATAAAACACAATTGATTTTTTTAAATAAATAAATAATAAATGATGTGTAATTTTAAATCTGATGTGGATGATAATGTGTCATTTTTGTTGAGAGTTTGAAGTACACGCAGAGCCAAAGGGGTTTAAAATGCTAAGTTACATTGAATTTAAGGGTTCAATTGACAAATAGTTAAGTAGAAGGGTCCAGAATACAAATGTATACAAGTACAAGGGTCCATCAGACTATTTCGCCTATTTAGTTAATTGTAGAAACCTTACTTATGTGACTATCTATTTTGTTGTCTCATTTATATTCAGACGATTATAATGAACCAACATTATTATTATTCTTATATTTACTTTTTTTGAGTCCCCTTTCATTTTTTTTTCTCCTCATTATCGAATATTCTAAAGTCTCTCAAACATCAAACCCTCTGCATTAGGCAAAATCTATTGTTGTGTGTTAATAAAAAAATCAAATTCGTTTTTTGGTGTCCTCTTCAAATTTCAAAATACTACAACACTATTTTTATATCATTATATTAACTTATCAAATTCAGCAAAACACTATTTCGATATCAATATAAAGTTTTCAATTTTTTGAGTCAGGTTTTATAATTATTCTAACTTTATATTATATATTTTTCATTGAAAATTTACATTCTTACTTCATAATGTCTGGGTATATTCTACCTCGTATGTTATAATTATTCAATTTATATATGTCAAAAAAAAAGATCTCTCTATACAGTTTAGCTTTAGACCCCAAACTTGTTAAGACGGTATGCTACAAACAAACACCTAGAATCACTGAAAAACTTTATTCTGTGTGAGGCACACATATTGTCAGTTGTGTGAGGCCTCTTTGGGATGCCATTTGTATATTGTGGGACCCATATGGTACTTATTTCATTTCTTTTACATTTTTTTTCTCTGTCAATTTAAATCTTTTCTTTTACTTCCTCACTTGCATTTTCCTTTTTTTGCTTGTTAACTCTTATTGTGATTTTATTTTATTAAAGAAGCTTTGAAACTCATCTGCGATATATATATAATAAAATAAAATCACAATAAGAGTTAACAAGCAAAAAAAGGAAAATGCAAGTGAGGAAGTAAAAGAAAAGATTTAAATTGGCAGAGAAAAAACTGCGATATATATATATATATATATATATATATGTTTGGCTGTCTATTTGTCAAATTTAAGACAGGGTGTGCGGATAATATTAAGCAGTAAATACTAAATTTCTATCTAAGATTGCCTTAGCATTTTTATATTCAAAAATTTCTTGAATTCTATACATTTTCATCTCATGTATAGCAAATATGAGTCTTGTAGATCTTCTACTTGCATTTAAGTATGCTTGTTCCATTTCAAGAATTGCTTTATTAAAGTGATATAAAGTTTTTTTATGCCTCCAGGCTCTTCTTCTTATTTGATGCAAGTGTTGTTGAATGTTTTTCATTTTATAAATGCTAAAAGAATGTGTATAAACAGATACAATTTATACATATTGTTTATGATTTTCAATAATTTTTTATTCCCTATAGGTACTAAGTATTTCCTTTTATGTCTAAGTATGTTATAAAATATAAATATAGTTTATTGTAAAAATAATAAATATGAAACAACAAGTTGAGCGTGTATACCTTCCTTCTTTTTGATCGATGAACAGTCTTTATCACTACAACAGTAGTTCTCCTTCAGGCTATGAACAATATTTCACCCTAACGACCTCAGTCTTTTGGCTACTTCTTTACTATTCTTCCTCAAGGCTTACGATCGCAACCTTAACTTAAGACTATTTATGGAGCTCAAAGAAGAGAAATATATAAACCAAACTTTTTATTTCACACCATTATTTTACCAACAAACCATAATATATTTTACATACTCACAACATACTAAGAAATACTTTTCCCTGACGGGAGAAGCTTTTACTCACAAATTGAAGAGGTACTAGACTCAATAATTGGAGTTTTTTTTTTCTTGAGATTTACGTATATACGTACAAGCGGTTTTGTAAACTATAGAAGGTTAGCATGGCCACCTAATTCATTTTGTGTTGAAAGATTTGATTGGAGTATTTTTTTTTCTTGAGATTTACGTATATATAAAATGTATATTTACGAATTTAATTTAGTAAACTATAGAAGGTTAGCATCCCCAAAATGTAAATATTACAAAGATTAATTATTATTTTTATTATGTTTTTTTCTCCTAAAATAGAATTTCAACATCCATATATTTCCTATCTATAACTTGGTGTTATTCATATGTCCTTTCACTTGTGTTATTGTCTTGCAAGTTGCAAGTAATAGTGTGTGTAGGTGTCTTTATTATATCAGAGAAAATAGTAGCACGTGCTTATTATAAGGATGTTCCTAAAACCTTAAAAAATAAATGACCACAATAATTAGATTTCGTTGAAATCTTGATGTAGATAGGAAGTCATTACAGGCCATTAAATTCAAAATTCTCATAGAAAGCAAGAAATATATATATATATATATATATATATATATATATATATATATATGTAGGTGTCTTTATTATATCAGAGAAAATAGTAGCACGTGCTTATTATAAGGATGTTCCTAAAACCTTAAAAAGTAAATGACCACAATAATTAGATTTCGTTGAAATCTTGATGTAGATAGGAAGTCATTACAGGCCATTAAATTCAAAATTCTCATAGAAAGCAAGAAATATATATATATATATATATATATATATATGTCAAACACATATGCAGACCCTTAAATTTGTCCATAAATTTCTTTTTGGCACTCTAACTCAATCTTATTCCATTTTAACCCTTCAACTCCAATTTTTATGTTCCATTTTAGAACTTCTTTCCAAAGAATCAACAAAGTGGGATGTGTGTACTTCACATGCCATTATTGTGTTACAAAATAATGGATGAACATCGTTTTTTTAAAAATATATTTTTTGTAGAGTTTCTGTACATTATTGTGTGAAAAAATAATCGGTGAAAGTGTGTTGGTTTTTTTTAAAAACAATTAGTTAATTTAAATAACATCACATATTTTTTTCATATCTAGTCTACTTGGACTAACTCAAATATCAGCTTTCTAATTTTTCATTCAACTAAATACGAGTAAAAACAACTCATGTTCATTGCTAATTAATAACACTACAAAAAAATGTTGAAACTCGATAGACTTCGTTGGGTTGTCATTGATTTTTTAAGAAAGAAAATCGACACACTTTCATCGGTTATTTTTCACGCAAAAATATAGAAAAACTCTTAAAAAGAAATTATTACTTCTTTTATAAAAAAAAAGATAATCCGTCAGTTTTAATTTTTACAATAATTAACGAATGATCGTTGATTTTTTAAAATGCAAATTTGCAGTTGAATAACATAAATAGAAATAAAGAAATCATAAAATTAGTATTTTGTGTTAACTGGTACATAAAAGAAATAGAGTTGAAGGGTAATCTTTTATTATTTTTTTAAAAAATACTTTTTTTGTCTTTCACTCTCTTAGAGAATGTGTGATGCACACTCTCTGTCACATCACTTAGAAGTGTCAAAATGGAACATAAAAAATTGAAGTTGAAGGGTTAAAATGGAACAAGGTTGAGTTGGAGTGTCAAAATGAAATTTAGGGACAAGTTTAAGGGTCTGCATATGTGTTTGGCCTACCTATATATATATATATATATATATATATATATATATATATTGTTAAAAAATCTCATATATTAATAAACTTGAAAAGAAAAAATTGAATAGAAAATATAATAATTTATTACCTCATTTAATGTTACGACCCAATCCATCGGGCCGTGCGGGCACCTACTCTAACACCTAAGTAGGAGAATCTTTGATTCCCAAACAGTTAAAGATATGCGGAAGATTAAAAAAACTGGAGATAAAATAACATTCATGAGATTTTACAAAATAAAGTGTTTTTCAACGATTCAAGTTAAGACTTGTAAAGTAATTAACACCCCAGGGATCTAGTCTAAACAGGTACAAGAGCTTCTAAGATTTACAAGGCATGTAACATAATAACAAATGACGCAGCTCCCACTACATGGAAGAAAAAATAGGAGTTGTTGGAGATTATCTTCCTCTTCACCTATGAAACATCACTGATCCTACAACCACACTATGCCAAAAAGACATAGCAAGAGTAGTATCAGTACAAACCACATGTACTGGTAGGCATCATCGGTCAACCCGATACCCACCGCATAATATAAGGAAATCGACTAGCAGGAAACATGCAATAAAACCGTACACCCTTCAACCCTTATCCTCCTGCCCTTACCATTTCCAAACACCTTAAATCACACTAGTATACTTGACTCTAACCCCTTACTCGCTCCGCTCTTAATCATGACTTAGCCATTCTATCTCATAGAGGGGACCCCAAATACAATCACTACCAATTCGGTCAACCCCTCACGACATACCCTTATTTGTTCCACATCACCACTCACCATTGACCCCATAGTGCATGTTATCAAGGCTCGCTAACCGTTTCAATATGAATCCCCTTCCCAGGTAAGACCTAGCTGCCAAACATTTACGACACAAACACCTCCCCACTTTTAAGAACACATACATCCTTTCTAAAGCAATACATAGTAACACTTGGAACCTCAGTCCCCACTTATCATACCACATTCCGATTGGGCCTGACCATTCACAATTCATTCAATACGAGACATATAACAGGTAAACACGACATGGTAGAACACACATATGCAGAATACAATTCAGTCATCATTTTAGAAGCACCATACTAATTCCCAACATCAGGTAGATATGAACATAGTAGTCACCAATGGTTCTCTCATGGAACTCACACCCAAGCTATTAGTGTGTCAGAACGTGACACTCAATCCATTATTTATGTGCGGAACGTGACACGTGATTCAATATATGTGTCGAAATGTGACATCTGATCCAATATATGTGCCAGAACGTGACATTCGATCCAATATATATGTCAGAACGTGACATTCGATCCAATATATGTGTCGGAACGTGACATCCGATCCAGTTAACACAATTACAATCACATCCATAATGAACGATACTCAAATCATACAATCAAGTGACAGGTTCATGGCATGTAATTATTCATAATTAGTTGTTCCCTTGATTTCGGTTCACATTTCTCTATTCTCATTCAGGTACACATAACATGGGACCAATAACAAGAATGCACAACACAATAAGCAGAAGTCGAAACATCCTCTAGACCTATCTCACAGGACAAGGTTTCCTTTTACGGTGCCCATCTTACTCAACAATTGATAGTATATATCTATAATCATCCCTTTTTCGTACCCGTAGGCCTACGCATGAAGTCTACTGTCAATTAACAATATACTACTCAGTGCACACAGATTTAACACTACTCAATTAAGGCGCCAAATAACTGCAAGGGATTATGGCTCCAATCCTGGTTTTCAGTCAACGAGACGGTGGATTTTGACTGGAAATTCGCAAGCTATCGTCGTCCATACGCTAGAAATCTCTTTCTCCTTTCTTCTCAAGCCTATCTTTTTAAGGGTTTCCGGGGTGATTCTCCCCATTTTTTGGTGTTTTGGGAAAAAGGAGAAAATAAGATTTCGTGTCATTTAAGTTCTGCTCCGACCATCTCGTTTTGGCGCTCCCTGTCCCGCTGGAGCGCCGCCGCCCTAGCGGCATATGTCCCGCTATGGCGGGATGATGTGTCCAGTTCTCCCGACGTTTTTCCTTTTCTAAATAACGACGGTTCGGGTCGTTACAATTAATATAGAGATCGTTGTAATAATTGAGAAATAGAATAATATTTAGTTAATTGTAGAAACCTTTCTTATGTGACTATCTATTTTGTTGCCTCATTTATATTCAGACGATTATCATGAACCAACATTATTATTCTTATATTTACTTTTTTTTTATTCCCCTTCCATTATTTTTATTCTCTCATTATTGAATATTTTAAAGTCTCTCAAACGTCAAACCTTCTGCATTAGGCAAAATCTATTGTGTGTTTATAAAAAAAAGTCAAATTTATTGTTTGGTGTCCTCTTTGAATTTCAAAATAATAAACCTAACCAACACTATTTTTATATCATTATATTAACTTATCAATTTCAATGCAACACTATTTCGATATCAATATATATTGTTTTCAATTTTTTGAGTCAGGCTTTATAATTATTCTAACTTTATATTATATATTTTTCATTGAAAATTTACATTCTTACTTCATAATGTATGCGCCTACCTTGTATGTTATAATTATTCAATTTATATATGTCAGCAAAAAAAATAAGATCTCTTTATAAAATTTGGCTTTAGACCCCAAACTTATTAGGACGGTATGCTAGAAACAAACACCTAGAATCATTTGACTTTTCATATATATTATATATTGTCCTTGCAGGCTCGCATGTGATGGTGTACATTTTTTTTTTGACATGTGATACAATATATAATGTCCCTTAGCTTTCAGGCGTTATTGCTATTTTTTTTTTAATAGAACATACTTGGTGAAATTAATTGTCACCACAATTTAGGTTATGCAGATAAGCTTACATAAAGTTTCGGTTATATTATTTTATGAAATTATTTTTAATTACAATAAATATACCTTTTTAACCTGTCTATAACATTTATAATGTAACAATAAAAATATTGTCTTGAACCAATGTGATAATGTCTCATTGTATTGCCATTTGAATTCTCTTGTTAAATGAAACGAAATTTTAGAATAGAATTATGCTTCTTGTTAGGTCCAGATGGTGGAACTAACATTACTCTATCATTGAGTTCTACCTAGCAACCCATCTTGGGCCCTGAAACGACCCCAAAAATGCCCGAAAATGTGCTTCGGAAACACCTATAATTGTAATTTCCATATATCTCAAAATCCGTGCATGATTTCGGAAATTCGACTTCATATTCTTATTCAGGGGATCAAATTGAGTGGGAAATGGGTCTAACCCGAATTTTAGAGCAACCGTATCAAAATTCAAAAATCGCAAAAAAATGTGATTTGGAGGGTCAATTTTAAAGGGGCATATCTCTTAGCACACAAGAAACTGGAAGGGCCACAACTTATTAAATTAAAGCTCTTTGAGTTATTTTTCCAACGCACTTGGTTTCACCTCATTCCGAGTTAGGATGAGGGAGTTATGACCATTTTCGTAAAACCTGTCTGTGCAGATTTGCAATTTCCAATGAGCTTTTTTTTTATGCGGGTTACGGACATTTTTTATAAATGTCCCATACTTAGTCATTTTTTTTAACTTCAAAAACACTCTCTAAGCTTTCTCCAAAATTCCACCAAGATCTTCAACCAAATTCAAACATCTCAAGCTCTAATTCCGGATTCAAGACTCAATCTCAAGCTTCAATTCTCCATTCCAATCTTCA